>NC_063334.1:43357059-43375665 GCF_021869965.1 Rhincodon typus
CTACACGTAATGGTAAAGAGACTAACTAATGGCGAATTCCAGACCTGAATGTACAGGAAGGCCACACATACGGTCCAAATCCTGAACTTCAATAGTAACCACCCTAAAATGCACAAACAGATCTGCATTAAGATACTATTTAAATGAGCCACATCACACTGCAACACCCCAAAACTCCAGAGGATGGAAGAGGAACACCCACACAAAGCATTTACCGACACAACGGATACCCAGGAAGTTTTGACTGCTAATGCCAACAAAACAAACAACTCTCAGAGGACACAGTACAAAACAAGACACTAACAACTCTACCCTACATCAAAAATATATCAGAAGTGACAACCAGACTCCTTAGGCTGTGTAGGATCACAATTGTATACAAACCTACATCAACATGGCGTCAAATTCTGTCAAAGACTAAAGACCCATACTGACAGTAAACAGGACTAACATGATATACAGAATTCCATGCAGCAAGTGCAGTAGACATTACATTGGACAAGCGAGGAGGAAACCGATGACCAGGATACACAAACACCAGCTGGCAGTAAAAAGACACGAACAATTTTCACTTGTCTCAATACACACAGACAATATAGGCCATCAGTTCAACTGGGACAGAGTGACTATCCTGGGACAAGTGAACAACAGACATGGAAAGGAATTTCTGGAGGCCTGCTTCTTAACATGGGACTCCATTAACAAACACATAGAAATAGACTGTGTATACAGACTGCTGCTGAAAAACACAACCGGAAGTGACAAAGCCCACCATACCAGAGGATCATATAAATTCAGAATGGGGCAGAACATCAACACTTCAGTTAGAGGTCGCACTGACCAGAATGGTTACAAAATGTCTGCACACCACAGAGCAACTGGCTCAGTGAGCAAGCAAACAATCACTTCCACAACCTGAGCTACAGACTTTTGCTAAGACTTTATTGAAAAATAACTCCAGTTTCTCTTAGATTCAGCCCCAGGTCATTAATATATATTGAACAGCACAATTGTCCTATTAAAAAACCCAAAGTGAACGCCACTATCTTCCCCTGAAAAAAACTCATTGAATATTATTCATCCACTGCCTCCATTGTTTCCACCCTGACTTCCTTCAACAAACTAGGATAGATACAATCTGGACATTATAAATTTTCCACTCTGAGTGCAGTTATGTTTTTAAGTGGTGGATGGGATGCTAATCAAGCAGATTTCTTTGACATGGATGGTGTAAAGTTTCTTGAGTGTTGTTGAAGCGATACTCATCCAGGCAAGTGTGAAGTATTCAATCAAATTCCTAACTTCTGCCTTGTAGATGTTGGACGTGCTTTGTGGAGAGGGGTTTGAGGTGCTTTTTGCAGTCTTTCTCAGCTCTAACCTGCTCATGTCGCATTACATTTAAATAGCTAGTCCATTATTTCTGGTCAATGAGAACAGAAACATACACAGCAAGTTGACAATCATGAGAAATTGTTTTGTTCGATGAGTAATAAAAGGGACAATAAAAAAGGACAAATTCTCTGTATCAAAGAAAAATTTTGTGAGAAAGGCAGATGCTTTACTCATAGAATAGGTTTGTTTCATCTGCTCACGTGGCCTGCATGCTGATGCAGAGCACACAGTAGAATTTCAGGTGATATTGTGGTTTAAGGAGCACAAAAACTGAATGAATTATGTCCTTTTCGATGTGGAACTCCAGGGAAAATCTAGATGAGTAAATATAAGAGGATGTGCTTCAATTCAGCTCACTTTTTCAACACCTCGCCATGTTCTGTGAGGTCAGGGCAGTACACACACACTTTCTTCTAGTCATATTAAGCTGTTAGTCAAGGCACAGTTTATTTTATTACATTTTGCTTCAAAAAGATTTATTGATTATTTATTATTCTTTTCCAGGATGTGGGCATCACAGGACCTAGTCATCATGATATATTTGGATTTCCAAAAAGCTTTTGGTAACAAAAACAAAGTTGCTGGAAAAGCTCAGCAGGTCTAGCAGCATTTGTGAAGAAAAAAATCAGAGTCAACATTTTGGATCCAGTGACCCTTCCTCAGAAGCATTTGGTAAGGTCTGAAACAAAAACAGAAATTGCTGCACATAGGCTACTTAACTTATTAAGAGTCCATGATGCTGGAGGTAGTGTATTAGCAGGAATGGAGGATTGATTGGCCCTAATAAGGACTCTTTAGGGAGTTTTATGTTTTGTTTAAGGAGTAAAGAGAATTTTACTCTGTTTCTAACATCATTGCTGTGCCTGTCTCGGGAGTGTTTAATGGAGACAGTGTTGAAGGATCTTTAATTTCATTTTATAAAGAGTAGAGGGAGCATTATGCCAAGCCTATCCCCATTCTGTACAGTGGGTTCTCCTATAACGTGTGTTCCAGTAACGCGAATTGGCGTGATTGACGAATAGTGGAACGCTATTTCTAAAACGCGAGCTATTATGCTATTCAATATTATTTAAAAATGCAGCTCATTTAAGTGAAGAATGGGCTCCAATGTTAAATTGATGGCATAAGTAAAAAGTATAGTTTAAAATAATGAATGCTGTTAAAACATGCACCTTTGTGTGTAGTATTTTTACCTAGATTTTGTTACATATTTAATGTGTAAGAATTTTTGAACTTGCTCATGTAAATCATTTACACCAACATTTGTCTATGTTACAGCCTACTCTTTTCCAGTACAATTTTGAATACAATATTACTCAGGTTTACAATGCATTTTAATCCCACAATTAACTTCAATGCCAATGGGCTACATAGGAAAGAGAGGGCAGATTCCTCTGCTTCATTTATCTGAAAATCTATCCAGAAGTCTGTGCCAAAGGAATGTCAGGTCAGATCAGCATTTAAATGGAGCAGGGAATTTTACTAATGATTGCCAATGTGTCAATTTCAGGGGAGTTGCATGGAGGGTTGCTGGCTGTGAGCTCTATTTCACAAAATTTTGCACTGCTCCCCTCTTTGGGATCATGCTCGCACTATCACGCAGTACTGACCATTGCTGGGATTTTCAGTGGCAGAACTCTATTTAAAGCCTAGATGTCACTTCATTGCAAATGCAAGGTCAGATTTGTAAGTGTATTGTCTCTTTGCAGCATTACCTGTCTGATAAACTGTTATTATAACTGCAGCTATAAGAACGAAGCTACACAGGTGAGGAAGAATTTTGGAAAATATAATTGTTTGTGCCCCTAACCCCTCTTTTCCAATAAACCCCATTATTTATATAGCGAGATTTTCTATAACGTGATGTTGCACTGGACCATAATTATTGTGTTATAGCAGAACCCGCTGTACTTGTTCTGCATTGTTTGATGGAGACACTGTCAATGGAGCTTTGATCTCATTTTAATAGAAGAGACTTGGCATTAAAGAAGCCTTTTCACAAGAACAACCTGAAACTGGTCGAGTGACACAGGGATCAGTAATGTGGCCACAATTATTTACAAGCTATATTACTGACATGGATGAGGCAAGTGAATGTACAATCACCAGTTTTGCAGATAATGTAAAAACAGGTGAGAAGGCATGCAGTGACACATTGCCTCTACAGAGGCATGTTAAACAAGTAAGCAAACACAAGATGGATGGTATATAATGTGGCGGGATGTGAGGTTATACACTTTGGCAAGAAGAATAGAGGAAGTGAATATCATTTAAATAGGAAAAGCTGCAGAAATTTGCAACACAGAGGGATTTTGGAGTCATCGTGCATGAATCATGAAAAGTGGGTTCAGTGGGTAATAAAGAAGGCAAATGAAATATTGTTCTTTACTTCAAAAGAAATGGATTATCAATGTAAGAAGGTCCAGTGAAACTGTACTATATACTAGTTTAACCATAACCAAAATACTGTGAGCAATTTTGGCTCACTTATCTAAGAAAAGATATATTGACATTGGAGGCTGTCCAAAGAAGGTTTTAGATTGATCCTAAGTATGGAGAAGTTTCTTATGAGGAGATGCTGAATAGGTTGAGCCTGTACTCATTGGAATATAGAAGAATGTGAGGATACTTATTGAAATATATAAAGTTTCCAGGTAGTTTGACAGGGTACACTAGGAAAGGTTACTCCCTCTTGTTTGAGAGCCTAGGGCAAGAGAATCAGCAGATCCACAGAAGACTAATGACATCTGGAAATTTCCACCACATTGGAATATTCAGAACTCTAAAGGTTCATGAAAATGGTGAAACAAATGGGAAAATTTATACCCTATTTACCTCAGGTTAATTAACCTCTCAGACAACTTTGGAACTGAATCAGGAATGGTGCCAGACTGAGTATCAGCAGCATTCATTTGACCAAATCAAATAGACATACTCATTTCATCCTTTGGCCATTATGATACTAGCCTTCTTATTGAATCAGTAAGGGATGCAGCATCTGCAGGTCTGTGAGCAGTCTTACTTAAGGTTCAGCTCAGTGGTTAGATGGTTAGTCTACAATTAGCCACAGATTTATACGGCATGGAAACAGACCCTTCATTCCAACATTCCAATCTGCACTAACCGGAGATCCCAGCCTGACCTAGTCCCACTTGCCAGCATTTGGACTGTATCCCTCTAATCCCTTTCTATTTACATACCCATCCAGATGCCTTTTAAATGTAATTTTAACTGCCTCCACCGCTTCTTCTGGCAGCTCGTTCCATATAGGCACCACCATCTGCACGAAAATGTTACCCCTCAGGACCTTTTTAAATCTTTCCCCTCTCACTTTAAACCTTTGTCCTCTAGTTTTGGACTCCCCACCCTAGAAAAAAGACCTTGGCTATTCACCCTATTCATGTGCCTCATGATTTTACAAATCTCTTTACAGTCACCACTCAGCCTCTGATGGTCCAGGGAAAAAAGCTGGAGGCTATTCAGCCTCTCCCTATAACTCAAATCCTCCATTCCCAGCAACATCCTTGTAAATCTTTCCTGCATCCACTCAAGTTTAACTACATCCTTCTTGTAGAAGGGTGACCAGCATTGTATGCAGCAATCTAAAAGTGACCTCTGCAATGTCCTATATAGTCAAAACATGATGATCCAACTCTATTATTCAATGTTTTGACCAAAGAAGACAAGCGTGCAAAACACCTTGTTCACCATTACGTCCACCTACAGCTCCACTTTCAAGAAAATAAGCACCAGCATCTCTAGATCTGTTTGTTTGGCAACACTCCCCAGGGCTACCATTAACTGTATAACAAGGTGTAGAGCTGGATGAATATAGCAGACCAGGCAGCATCAGAGGAGCAGGAAAGCTGACATTTCGGGTCTGGACCCTTCTTCAGAAATGGGGGAGGGGAAGTGGACTCTGAAATAAATACAGAAAGGGGGAGGCGATGATGGAAGATGGATAGAGGAGCAGATAGGTGGAGAGAAGATGGACAGGTCAAGGAGGCGGGGATAGAGCCAGTAAAGGTGAGTATAGGTAGGGAGTTGGGATGGGGTTGGTCAGTTAGGAGGGAGGGGCAGGCAGGTGGGAGGGAAGACGGACAGGTCAAGGGGGCGGGGATGACCACATTAGTAGATGTGCAGGTGAACATCTGTTGAATGTGGAAGGTTTTCTTGGGGCCTGGGTTTGGGGTGAGGGGGGAGGCGTAGGGTTAGGTGTAGCACTTCCTGCGGTTGCAGGGAAAGTGCCAGGGGTGGTGGCGCTATTGGGGAGTGTGGAGTGGACGAGGGAGTCATGGAGAGGCGGATAAGGGTGGGAAGGGAAAATGTCCTTGGTAGTGGGATCAGTTTGCAGTTGGCAGAAGTGATGGAGGATGATACGTTGAATCCGGAGGTTGGTGGGGTGATACGTGAGGATGAGGGGAATTCTGTCTTTGTTGTTATTGCAGGGAGGGAGTGTGAGGGATGAGTTGCGGGAAACTCGAGAGATGCAGTAGAGGGTGTTTTCGACCACTGTGGAGGGGAAATTGCGGTCCTTGATAAACAAGGGCATCTGGGATGTCCGGGAGTGGAACGCCTCATCTTGGGAGTAGATGCAGCGGAGGTGAAGGAATTGGGAATAGGGGATGGCATTCTTGCATGAAGGTGGGTGAGAGGAGGTGTATTCTAGGTAGCTATGGGAGTCGGTAAGCTTGAAATAGATATCAGTTTCCAGGTGGTTGCCAGAGATGGAAACAGAGAGGTCCAGGAAGGAGAGAGAGGTATCAGAGATAGTCCAGGTGAACTTAAGGTTGGGGTGGAAGATGTTGGTGAAGTGGATGAGCTGTTCGAGTTCGTGCCACCTCTTGTTCCCTTGTTCCCTTGAGGACATGGTCTCTAAATGTGCCACCTAATTATAAGATTAGAAAAGAACTCCTCTGCCCCCCACTTATCCATCCAGGCCATCGGATCATCTTGTCATTGATTATTTGAGTTGAAGGGGATAATATTTCTTATCTTTATTGACAATTATTCCTGATGTATTGAGGCCTGGAAGTTCAATTGAACCAACCCAGAGGCTGGAATACACAGTTGAAGACCACACTTTCTGCACATGAAATCCTGCACTTAGCCATTACCCAAAAATGACCAACAATTCGCCAACAAGTGTTTTCAATTTCTTTGCAGCACATACAAATTTGTCCAAATTACAAGTTCACAGTGGTATCTAAGAGTCAACAGTGAAGTCGAGAGAGAGTTATGTACTATATAAAAGAAAGCTCCTGAGAAAGAATAGTAATTCTCATGCAGCCCCTCCCCCCTTCACCGACCGCTCCAATTCTGTAGAGGATGATTTCAGTCCATGGTAGCTTCTGATGAGTGATGGGCTGTGAACCCAACTTCCCTCCCTTTCCCAGGCACTAACACAGATTGTCACTGTACCGGACCATAAAGAAGTACGACAGAAAGATGAACATTATAGGACAGACTAAGCTCACACCTTCCACCAGAGATGCAGGGTTCAAGATCAAGCAGTTTTGGGAAACGGGAACCCAGGACAGGCTCAGGGATCGACACCAAACATCCTCACTTTTGACCTTATGATGGAGGGATGTTTATTAGCAAAGCAGCTTAAGGTGGTTGGCTCAGGGCACTACTCTGAGGAACTCCAACTGTGATGCCCTTGATTTGAGATGATTGGCCTCCAATAACCACAATCATCGTTCTTTGTGCTGGGGTCTGACTCCAACTAGTGGAGAGTTTTCCCTTGATTTTCAGTTTCTCTAGAGATCCTTGATGCTACACATGGTCAATTGTGACCTTAATGTCAAGGGCAGTCACTCTTAACTCACCTCTAGAATTCAGCTTTTTGCCCATGATTGGACCAGGATTATAATGAAACCAGGAGCCAATGGCTCTAGTGGAATGCAAGCTGAACCTCAGTGGTCAGGTTATTCCTTTATAGGTGCACTTAATAGCATTATCAACAACATCTTACATCACTTTGTTGCTGATGGAGGTTAGACTGATGGAGCGGTAATTGGCTGAGTTGGTTTTTTACTGTAAATTTCTTATAAACAGGACATAAATAGGCTATTTTCCATATTGTGGGGTCAGCATCAGCTTTTCGCTCTACTGGAACAATTTTGCTAAGGGTAATATAACTTGTGCATGTTATAGTTGAATAACTGGAGGTATATGGAGTCACCAAGTACTGGGTATGAGTATTGCAACGTTGGTAGGTGTATGGGAGTGTGGTCGAAAATAATGTTTGGAATAAGTCGAGAGGTGGTGATAAATTGAGCATCATGAACGGCCAGTGCTGTGGTTAGTAGGAGATGCCATGTCAATATGTATTCATTGGCCTTGACCACCCATGTGAGGTCTTTAGAGTTCATGTGGCACTTTGCCAGAACCACAATCCCCAGAATGGCAGGAGTTGAAGTCAGTGTCCACCTGCTCTCACTCCATTCTGAGGGTGGTCCTCAAGCATATCTTAGATCTCCATTTTGTGGAATAATGGTGTTTCTCCCCTGTCCACCATCACAATGAATACCTTCAGAGTTGTATCCATCACACTAAAACCCAATATTTGTCCTGGTGTCCTGCTTTAAGTTTCAGCAACATTACTCATTGCAGTTTGCCTTTGGGGAGACAGACTGACTGAATGAAGAGCAGATATTATTGTTTCTGTGGGAAATGTCTTGGGACATTTATTACTTTAATAGCATGATATAAGTACATATTGTAGTTGTTAGATAGTAAATAATAAGAAGGATTTCAAAAATTTATGAGAAGATATTTAAAAACTTGCAATATAGACACATAATTGGCAAATGAATTTACAACATAGATAAACATGAGTTCTTACACTTTGGCAAAAAAAGGTTGCAAATTGCTTAGAGAAGAGGAAAGCAATGGGATCTCGGAGAAAATACAAAAATAAATAAAATTAGCAACACAGGTTAACAAACAAGCAAACCAAAAGAAAACAAATCAAGCCTAGAGTTTATTTCTCAGGAGATAAATTGAAAGTTAAAAAAGTTATTTCAGTCTTGTATCATGCCTAGGTTAGACCACACCTGATAAGCAACACTGTAGAGAAATTGAAGAGAATGCCAAAATAGCTCTACAAGGACGATACCAGAAATGTGGGGCTATACCTGTTAGGAAATGATGAAAAATCTGAGTCATTTCTGTGTTTTGAAGAGATGGCTAGGAGGTGACTAAATATAGGTCTTCAAAGCTATCAAAGATTTTGATTGAGTAGGCAAAGAATGTTCCCACATGTGGAGAACTGAGGCTGTCAATGCAATACATTCCATAAAAGGAAAATTAGAACATTCAGAAGAATCAATTTACCAAGAGGATGTTGAGAATGTGGAACACTCTACCACAGAGAATATTTGAAGTGATTGGGAGGGTTAAATTGAAGGGAAGTCTGGTAAGTAAACTGAAGAATGAAGAAACAGGGTTACGCTAATTGCAAGCTCAAGTTGAACATAAACATGGCCAAGGACTGATTGATCTAAATTGCCAGTTTCTGTGCTCTTTATCCCATGGAAACCTATGCCTGGCACTAGTTTTTGACTATGCCACCCAGACTCCCCGCTAAGCAAAATGTAGTTTCTCTCAATCAACACCATAACTTGAAAACAATGATCAAATCATTTTGTAGCACTTCTAATACAAGACTATACAATCCAATTTGTTTGCTCTCTCCTTGTAGCTTAATTTTTGGAGTCCAAGTATCATTCCAGGAACTTTTGCTACAATGCTTTCAAGGTCAATATATCCATCCTAAGCTTTGGTGCCTACAATTGATTACAATAACTGCAGTTGTGTAACCAGGGCTTTTTTACAATTGAACCATGACTCCTATCTTCTTGTATTCATGTTTCTGTACTAATTCATGATGTTTGAATGATATATATATATATTCTTGGATCTTGCTCTTGAACTCTTCTAATTCTAGCATTGCACTATGGGGCAGTGTGGGCAGCACAGTGGCGCAGTGGTTAGCACTGTTGCCTCACAGCACCAGGGACCCTGGTTCAATTCCATCCTTGGGCAACTGTCTGTGTGGAGTTTGCACATTCTCACCATGTCTGAGTGGGTTTCCTCCAGGTACTCCAGTTTCTTCCCACAGTCCAAAGATGTGCAGGCTAGGTGGATTGGCCATGCTAAATTGTCAGTAGTGTTCTGGAATGTGTAAATTAGGTGGGTTATAGGGCAATGGGTCTGGGTGGGATGCTCTGAGGGTTAGTGTGGACTTGTTGAGTCAAAGAGCCTGTTTCTATACTGTAGGGATTCTATGCTTCTAAGTGTAATTGTTTCTTCACCTCTAAAGTGGATGATTTCACATTTGCATACCTTCAATTAATTTGTACAAGTTTACTTATTTACCTAAAGCTTCAATATCTCTTTCGTATTTTAAGCTTCCATCTATATTGATCACAGTTTTACCTATCTTAATGCCATTGGTAAGTTGAACTTTATGTACTTCCACTCCATCATTGAACATAGAACATAAAACAGCACAGCACAGCCCAGGGACGGGCCCTTCGGCCTACGATGTTGTGCCAAACATGAGGTCTTAATTAAACTAATCCCTTCTGCCTGCCCTTGGTCCCTCCATTCCTTGCATATTTGTGTACTTGTCTAAAAGCCCCGTAAATGCCCCTATTAACATTGCCTCCACCACCACCCCGGCAGCATGTTCCAGGCACCTACCACTCTGTGCAAAAAACGTACCCCTTACATCTCCTTTGAACTTTCCTCCTCTCACCTTAAATGCATGCCCCTAGAGTTAGACATTTCAACTCTGGGAAAAAGATTTTGACTGCCAACCCTATCTAATCATCTCATAATTTTATAGACTCCTATCAAGTCTCCCCTCAGCTTCTGCCATTCAAGAAAAGAACAACCCTAGTTTTTCTAGCCTCTCCTTAATAGCTCATACACTCTAATCCAGGCAGCATCCTGGTAAACCTTTTCTGTACCCACTCCACATCCTTCCTGTAATATGGTGAATAGAATTGAATGCAATGCTCTAAGTGCAGCCTAACCAAAATCTTATAAATCTGCAACATGACATCCTGACTCTTTAGTCCTGACCAATAAAGGCAAGCATGCCATATACCTTCCTTACCACCCTATCTGCTTGCGTGGCCAATTTCAGGGAGCTATGGACTTGAACCTCAAAATCCGTCTGTTATATCAATGCTGTTCAGTGTCCTGCCATTAACTATATACTTTTCCTTAACATCTGATTTCCCAAAATGTAGCACCACAAAGTTGTTCAGATTGAACTCCATCTGCCATTTCTCCACCCATGTCTGCCACTGATATATATAATCACTTAACTCATTCACAAAAAATGTGCATAGTCGAGGCCCCCAAAACAGATCCTTGCAGGTCATACATTTCATCCTGATAATTATAAAGCCTGCCTATTATCCTGTTTCTAAGTAATAGAATGCATCTGATTTTTGGAATTTGTCACTCTTCATTACCGTACATTTTTCTATTATCATGAGTTTTCTGAGTTTACCCTTCTGATTAATTTTACTTTGATAACTGATTATACTTTAAAAGGGCCACTTTACTTTTGACTACTTTTTAATACTGTTGTTGAAAATGTTATTGATTTGCAATCATATGTTCATGCATTTCACTTTGACTGACTCTTACTATTTACTTTGTCACTTCATTTTATCTTTATAATTTGTAGTTAGACATAGAAACACAGAAAGTTGGGGCAGGAATAGTCCAGTTGGCCCCTCGAGCCTGTTCTATCATTTAGTATGATCATGGTTGATCCTCTATCTCTAAACGGAGTATTTTTGAAAAATAATTGTTGATTTTTTTTTGTTCTGTACTCACTAGGCCAATTTATACACTGATAATGTTGGTTTTTAACCTTCAGGTGGCATTCCTGCATATTATCCTCATGAATGCAAGGTGAAAAGCTTCAGCTTCTTTTCTCAGGAACGCTGTATACTTTAGATACCACAGTGTGCTATTTTGTGCATTTTTGATGTTTTTTTTTCTTCTAGATGATGTCAAAGAGGTAAAATTAATATTAATGTGCCTGAGCTGTCGATCCATTCCGTCTTAACGAATCGTCAGAATGTGGGAGAGGGGAACTGCAGGCCATGAACGTGGCAATCCTAGCTGTTGTAGGATACAATAGTGGAGACCCCATGGAAAGATTAAGTAACTGTAGGCAGCAAAAGAGAGGGCACCCAAATGTATTTGCCAAGCACCTGTGGACACAGTTCATAGGGGTCTTCGGTAACCTAGATTGGACTGTACTGACACCGCAAAACAGGGCAAATTGAACCCGAACACTGGTCTTGAATGCCATTGAAGCAGTGAGATAAACTTGGAAAGCTTTTGGACCCACAGACAACACCCACACAGAACAATGAGTAATTTGGAGGATAGTCCGGGCTTAGGAGAAAGAGATTCACTGCAAATTACTTAAGGGAAAAATGCACCCAGTCAAAGCCCCAAATCACTGTCACATGTGGAAGAACAAAGGGGTTGATTGAAACATGGGGAGTGATTATTGGAGCCATCCACCTCCACACGCTCATCCCACAGTGAAAGTTAGTGATCAGCAGCAGGGCGAAGCAGCAACCACCACCACAATTGAAATGCTACAAATTCTGGGTGCACAGGTCACTTCATAAAGGACTGCAGAGTAGCCAGGCACTTAGAACAGCCACAGGAGCTAGGCTCAGAATTTTGGTCCATGATGAACAAGTTAGATGGATTGGCTATGCTGAATTGCCCTGTAATATTCAGGGATTTACAGGGTAGGTGGAATAGCCATAATAAATGCAGAGTTATGGGGATCAGGAGAGTGGCTGGATCTGGGTGGGATGCTCTTCAAAGGGTCAATGTACACTCAATGGGCTGAATGGCCTCTTTCTGCACTGTAGGGATTCTATGATTCTATGATTTTAAATTCACCGCTTTCAAATATGCATCATCTCTTTTGAAACCTCCTATGGAATCTGCCTCCACCACCCTCACAGGCAGTGTGTTCTAATTACTAACAATTCTCTCAGTAAAGAACTTTGTTCTCATCCCATTCCTCATTCCCTTGCTGACAATCTTGAAACTGTGACCACTAGTTACTGACATACCAACTTGTGGAAACACAATATCTTTCCTTACCTTGTCAAAATTGTTCATATCAGTTTAAGTCCTCTGCCATTTCCTTGATCCCTATAACTATCTCCTCAGAATCATTTTCTAAGGGGTCGATGTTCGCTTTGACCTCTCTGTTCGTTTTTATATATTTGAACAAAACTCTTATTGCCAGATTTTACATTCTTCACTAGTTTGCCCTCATGGTACATTTTCTCTGTCTTTATCATCTTTTTACTTCTTTGCTGGATTTTGAATTTATCCCAATCCTCAGGGCTATCACTGAATTTTGCCTCCTTATATGTTTTTTTATTTAAACTTAATATTGTCCTTAACTTCCTTGGTTAGCCAAAGTTGGTTTATCCCTCTCTTAGAATCTTTCCTTCTCACTGGGATGTATTTTTGCTGAGTCATGAATTACCTCCTTAAATATTTGTCATGCATGCTTGCAGTCATTCCTGTTGATGTATCTGCCCAGTTCACTTTAGCTAACTCTATCTTCATTTCTCCGTAATTCCCTTTATTTAAAGCAAACACAATTGTTTGTGACCTAAGCTTTTCACTCTCAGCTGAATATTAAATTTGAACTGAACTGATAATTCTGAACTGAATTCAGCTAAAAAAAATTATTGTCTTTTCTCTACGAATCGTAAAGTTTGTAATTTTAAACATACCAACTGTAGAATCAGTCTGGGCAAAAATACAAAATAGCAAGGGCAAAAAGTCCCTGGTGTAAGTAACCTACAGGCCCCGTCGCAGTATTTCCACAGTAGGACTCAATATAAACCTGAAAGTACTGGGGTTCTAAGAAAGGTATGACAATAATCATGGATGACTTTAAACACATATAACTGAAATAATCAAATTGTGGGAGAGTTCAGAGAATCTATTTGAGATTGTTTCTTGGAGGAATATGTTGAGCAATATTTGAGTGATTGTCTCTCTTAAGAGTTTGAAAACAATTTTACACCATGAAAGTCACTATTATCTGAGAAAATAAAAATTATTTGAATTGTGAGTGGAAAGACTGATACAAAAATATTGCCAAGTCAGATAAAAAAACTTCTAAAATTATTTCGAAAAAATCCACTGGCCACTGCTGTGACACTCCACATATTTTTGGTCCTAATATCAGTCTCTAGGGTTGACTGTCATATGCAAACCACAAATGATGCATGTAACAGGGTGATGTATGATACTAATTGCAGATCTTGAATGGTTACAATGAAATAATTTGTCATCATGTTGTAAATCCATCAATATGGCATCATGTTGTAAGCCCAGCAATTCCGATATTGCTGTTAAGTTCAATAGGGAGCCTTGCAGCAAGAACACCTTTAGCCAACTTTGGAAAAGTATAAATTGGCCAGTATTTGCAAACCATTAGAATTCATAGACTCAGAATCATAGAATCCCTACAGTGTGGAAACAGGCCCTTCGCCCTTGGAGCATCCCACCCAGACCCATCCCCCTATAACCTACACACCCCTGAACACTATGGGCAATTTAGTAGTATATTGGTATACAATTGGTAGTATATTGCTTACAGTTTGCAGTGCGTTGGATGCACACCAGATTTAAAGATCCACATTCATTTCTAACAAATTTACACTTTCAGGAAAGGTAAAAGTAATAGGGTAGTGATGGTAGAGGACTTCTTTCTCCCCAACATTAACTGGGTAGCCATAGCGTGAAATGTTAAGAGGAGCAGAATTCTTAAAATACATCCAGGACAGCATTTTAAACCTGTACAAAGAAGACCCTCCAAGGCAGAGGGTGTACCTGGACTTAATTTTAGGTAACAAAGACTGGTTGAAGTACCACTGGGTGAGCATTTTGCACAGAGCGATCATAACTCTGTTAGATTTAAGATAGTTATATAAAAGGACAAGATGGACCTGAAATTAAAGTTCTCAACTGGGGGTGGGGGTGGGTGGAGCTGATTTTAATAAGATCAGATATGAATTGGTCAGAGTGGACTGAGTGCAGACACTTTCAGGTAAATGTGTCTCAGAACTGTGAGATGCATTCAAGAATGAAATATAGGGAGTAGAGGGCCAACGTGTTCCAATGAAAAAAATGAAGGTGACCATCAAATCCTGCAAACCCTGGATCTCAAGACGTATGCAACATTTGTTTAATAGAAAAGGGGAGGCTTTTTGGAAGTACAGAGGGTATGGAACTTAAATAGGATAACAGGAGACCTAAAAGTGGATATGAAAGGGCAAGGTCAGGGTAAAAGGGTAACAAGAGAAAGTGTAGGGCATATTAATAACTACAATTATTTGTGTGTGGACCCAGAGGATGTAGGTAAGTTTCTGAATGAATAATGACTAAAATATCAGTGTTCACTAGTGAGAGGTATGATATTAGAAAAGAAATTAGGGAGAAGTTCAATGATACAGTTAAATAAATTAACATATACAGAAAGGAGGTTCTGAGTGGTCTGGCGGGCATAAAAGTATATAAGTTTACAGGGACAGATTAAATGTATCCCAGGGTGTTGAGTGAAGCAAGGAAAAAAGTGGCAGGGTTTCAAGAGTTGGGAGTAAATGCTGGAACTGTATAAAACATTGGTTAAGCCACAGCTAGAGTATTGTACGCAGTTCTGGGATTCACAATTACAGGAGTGATATTATAGTACTAGAGAGGGTGCAGAGGAGATTTACCAGGATATTGTCTGGCTGGACAGTTTCAGTTATGAAAAGAGATTGAACAGACTGGGCTTGTTTTCCTTGGAGCAGTGGAGATTGAGAGGCGACATGAGATGAATAAAATTATCAGGGGGTATAATTAGCATGGGCACAAAGACACTTTGATACTGTAATCAATGACCAGCAGCATAGATTTAAGATAAGGGGCAGATGGTTTCAAGGCGATGTCAGAAAAAGTTTTTTCACACATAGGATGGTGAGATTCTGGAACTCAATGCCTATCATGTTGATAGATGCAGAAATGCCTTATAGCATTTAATAAGTATTTAAATATGCATTTTCAATGCCAAGGCATACAAGGCTATGCTCCAAATGCTGAAGAATGGGATTAGATTAGTTAGGTGTTTTGTTTTTTGGCTGGCATGGACGCATTTGGCCAGCAGACATTTTTCTGCGCTGTGGACCTCTATGACTCTGGAACTCTAAAACTCTATGTCACATGTGAAATCTTCTAAAATGGGATGAATTGAATTACTTTCAAAAGACATTAAATGGGTCAAAGAATACACCAAAGCATTTTCCTAAGGGCACATTCATAACTGATAGGAATATAAAATTCAGAATATAATTTGTTTTTTTGTTCAAAAATGTAGGAGATAACTCTATACCAATAAAATGTTCTTAAATGTCCAGATGACTATGGTAAATATATCAATACCAGAAATTGTTTAGTTTAGCAATCAATAACTGAATCAAATGATACCATTTGCAGCCCATTCAAGAGCAGGTCCATGTCTTTTGCTATCAGATCATACTGTGTAATCCCTGCTAGAATAATAATAGAACACTGAAGTAAAAGAGAATTTTATTACCAGTAATTAACATGGATTATTTATAGTGGATAATATTCAATGATTTCAAAACCTTTTCAAATTGAAATTCAGCTGTGCTTTCCTGCAAGTGTAAATTGAGGAAACATTGAATCATGCACTATCTCCAAGACTAATTAGTAAAGTTAGGCCACATGGGATTCAGGGTGAGTTTGCCAAGTGGATACGTAATTGGCTTAATGACAGGAGATAGAGAGTGGTGGTGGAATGTTGCTTTTCAGACTGAAGAACTGTTACCAGCGGTGTTCCACAGGGATCGGTTCTGGGCCCTCTTTTGTTTGTTATTTATATAAATGATTTGGATGAGAATATAGAAGGCATGGTTAGTAAGTTTGCAGGTAACACCAAAATTGGTGGCATAGTAAGACAGTGAAGAATGCCTTAAATACCATAAGACCATAAGATCGTAAGACATAGGAGCAGAAATTAGGCCATTCGGCCCACCGAATCTGCTCCGAATTCAATCATGGCTGATAAGTTCCTCAACCCCATGTCTATGATTACAAAGGGATCTTGATCAAATGGGTCAATGGGCTGAAGAATGGGCAGATGGTGTTCAATCTGAATAAATGCAAGATATTGTAGTTTGGTACAACATACAAGGATAGAGCTTATGTGATTAATAATAGAGCATTGGGTAGTGTTGTAGAACAAAGGAAACTAGGGGTTCATTTACATAATTCTTTGAAGTGTGCATCACAAATAGACAGGGTGGTAAAAAAAAAGCATTTAGCATGCTTGCCTTTATTGCTCAGTTCATTGAGTATAGCAGTTGGGAAATCATGTTGAGGTTGTCCAGGACATTGGTGAGGTCTCTTTTGGAATACTGCATCCATTTCTGGTTGCCCAGTTACAGGAAGGAAATTATTAAACTGAAGCGGTTCAGAAGAGATTTTACAGAATGTTTCTGGGTATGGAAGGTTTGAGTTATAAAGAAAGACTAGATAAGCTGGGACTTTTTTCACTGGAGTGAAGTCTATAAAACAATGAAGGGTACAGATAGAATTAATGGCAGTAGTCTTTTCCTTAGGGTGGGGATTTTCAAGACTGGGGGGCACTTTTTTAAGGTGAGAGAGATTAAAAAAGACAGGAGGGTCAAATTTTCTACAAAGCAGGTACTTCACATGTGAAGTGAACTTCCTGAGGAAGTAGTGGATGTGGGTACAATTACAACACTTAAAAGACATTTGGTTACGTACGTGAATAGGAAATGTTTAGAGGTATACGGGCCAGGAGGAGGCAGGTGGGATTAGTTTAGTTTGGGATTATGTTTAGCATGGACTGGTTGAACAAAGGGTCTATTTCCATGCTGTTTGACTCAATGACTGTACAAGAGGAGATGCATAAAGGTAAATAAACCTCCGGCTAATTCAGTCAATTTGACATTCCCACTCGACATAAAGATTACCATATCCCATGATGAATGAACTGCCTTTCCTGTGAGTCATCACTGATTAAATCTCTGTTTTACTGTATAGCTACTGTTAGTGTACCTGTAGACTACCCCTTTCAGTGTCTTCTTCCCCTTGTTATTTATTACTGAAACCCATGAAGATTATACATCTTTCAGTTCTAAATCATTTCCTGCTATTATGCTTAATCCATCCTTTACATAGCTATCCCATCATGCTTTTCTTTCTCCCTGTCCCTTTGAAAATCACTGACCTGCTTGTAACCATATCACCATAACAGCTAATTGTGCCTTTAATCCATTTATCTTGTTCTGAATACTATTTACATTCAGGACCCTGTTAACTCCTGTTGTTATTTGAATTTAGGCTGCATTTGCTGGCACCACAGGGCATGCATTCCCATGAATATGTGCATGTGTAGTAGTGAATGCAGCTGTTAAGGGAGGGGGTAAGGACCAGACAATGGTGGAGTGGGGCAGATGGTAACAGCAGCAAGAAGAACCAGGGGATGAGGGGATAACAAGGTGTGGAGCTGGAGGAACACAGCAGGCCAGGTAACATCAGAGGAGCAGGAAAGCTGACCTTTCAGGTCTGGACCTTTCCCACTATCTCTCAGGGGATGAGGGGAGTTCTCTTCTCCACAGCACTGAAACTCAATCCCAAGCCTGGCCCATTTTTCTCCCCCTCCCCATCCAATTCTCATTTCAATGTCATGCCTGTTCTGTGCACGTACATAGTGCGGACTTTGTGCATGATGCAATGACATAGAGGGTCAGAAACCATGCGCGTGCACATTTCCGAGTGGGCACACGAGTACAGTTGCTCCACATTTGCGGTGTCAGCAGACATTGCCTTTAATCTGATTTAATTTTAATTCACAAAATCTAACACAGAGTGAAAAATAGACCTATGTGTTATTGAGAGAGATAGTAGGAACTGCAGATGCTGGAGAATCTGAGATAACAAGGTGCAGAGCTGGATGAACACAGCAGGCCAAGCAGCATCAGAGGAGCAGGAAAGCTGACGTTTCGGGCTTAGTTCTGAAGAAGGGTCTAGGCCCGAAACATTAGCTTTCCTGTTCCTCTGATGCTGCTTGGCCTGCTGTGTTCATCCAGCTCT
>NC_063334.1:43376065-43407092 GCF_021869965.1 Rhincodon typus
GATGAACACAGCAGGCCAAGCAGCATCAGAGGAGCAGGAAAGCTGACGTTTCGGGCTTAGTTCTGAAGAAGGGTCTAGGCCCGAAACATTAGCTTTCCTGTTCCTCTGATGCTGCTTGGCCTGCTGTGTTCATCCAGCTCTGCACCTATGTGTTATTGTTCTATTGTTATAAAAACTAAGTATGCTAATGAACCAAGGACTAAGATGTCACCACATGACCAGCAGCCATGAAGTGTCCAGGGTTGCAGCATGCTAGACTAAGTATATGTACAGAAGTTGCTCTTTAGCAGCAAGACATCATATTGTCTGTTAAATATACCTGTTTGCAAATTTGAAGTAAATGAAACCTACACCGCTTGCTAATCCTGTATTTTTATTAGTGCATCAGATTTGAGCACTTGTGGTTGGGTCAGCATTTAATTCCCATTCCTAATTGATCCTAATTGATCCTTGACTGAAGTGACTTGCTTGGATAATTCTGTGTTAAGAAAAACACCACAAGATTAGAGTATAGTTGTTATAGGAACAACAGCAGACCATTCAGTCCTTCACTCATGTGCCGTACCGTTTAATATGATAATGTCAGATATAATAAGAGAACAAAAACAGATCTTTAAAACTCTGAGGGATTTGGTGAGACCAGTGAAAAGGCAATGTTTCCATTTGTGGTGGAGGTTAAAACAAGAGGATTAAATATAAAATATAAAATAATAAATACAAAAACAATTTCAGGGGAGACTTCTCAAAAAGGAGAAACATGAAGCACACTATCAGCTGGCATACATGAAGTAAATCCTTTAGAAAATTTTAATGGGAGGCTAGATAAGTGCAGGAGGGAGAAAGAAAGAAAATGATACACTGGTACGGCTGAGTAAAATAGGGTTCGAAGAAGGTTCAGGTATCTGGTTGTTAGGTCAAGTGGCATTTTTCTGAAGTGTACATTCTGTAGTAATACTTTATGTTTCTTTTTTTTTATTTTTGTTAATATTTCTGATGCCTTTTACAGTCAAAAGCTCTCTACACTCTTACAGATGTGGGGTGACCAAATAGACAAAGGTACGAGACCCGATGCAAGTGCAAATCAATGATTCAGCACCTGCTGGGAAGACTTGTCATGTGAATTCTTTTTCTTTTCCCATGGATGATGGCAGACTTACTGAGTACTACCAAAATCTTCTATCTTTATTTCAGGATTTCAAAATATACATAAATGTTGTATGCACCTGAATTTTGCTGGGAGCTTGCTATGTTAGCACAACATGGGAGATATAAAACTAGCACTTATTTCAGGTTTCTTTTCCTTGTGAAGTCCTATTGCAATATAAGCATGCACACAGCTGCACTCTCCATTTCTTCAACTGCTGAATGAGCGTTGCCAGTACCAAAGGCTTGTTTTGTTTTTGACAATCTCATTCATTGTGATGCTTCGTGGAGGATATTGTTTCCAGAAATTTCTACCAATCCATCAAAATATCTTTAACAGCTGCTCAGGAAATCTCAGCCTCCTTAATTAACAATGCTTTCATCACTTGTTCTGGTCTGGTTGTCTTCTGTTTCTTTCTTTCTTTCTTTCCTTCCAGGAAAACATTAATTCTCTTTAGAGGTATGTGTCAGAGGCAAATGCTGGAATATTAGACAAGACCACAGCGATTATGTCTGTCACCTGTCGGTACTGGAGCACTATACAGATAATTTTTCAGAGGCTGGCTACAGTGGTATGATCAAATAAATAAAAGAATTGACATAATGCCTATTTAATTTATCAAAATTCCATTGAAAGATTTCTACTTTGTTAGCATTTAATGTCATGTACTTAATACAAGGGAAGCAGCATATCCTGATCTTATTCATCACGTGAAAGCATAACTAAAGAACGTAATGTTAAAATATGCCATCTCAAAATAAATTACCCCGTGAATTTTGATGTGTAAGGAAAGCTAAACATGACAGCTTCTTCCATTATTCTGCAACTAGCAGTGATCTAATGAGGTGAGGAGCATAAAGCTCTCAGTAGGGTTTTACAACCTATTGATTATTACAAAAATTTAGAGTGATAACGTCATGCCACACTCAATAGTATGACTTTTTTAATATCTATCTGTGTAAGTAATAACATTCCATTTTTTGGTATAAAAATATATTTTACGGTGACTGTTTCACGTGAGTTGTTTGTGTATCTTCAGGACATTTCATCACTTCTAACTGTAGATAATTAACAAAAGTGCAACATCTTGGGATTGGAGTAGAGTAAATATTTCAGAAATGTGTTCAAAACATCATCAATGATTGTAATCTTAATAATATGTAATGCCTTAGACAAGACTTCAGTCTACTTTGAGCCCTTAGTTGCTTGGAGATCTAATTGTAGCTTTTTAATTGCTGATAAAGAAAATTGGGAATTTTAAATTAAAATACAAAATGCTGGAAGTACTCAACAGGTCAGGTAGCATTTGTAGAGAAAGAAACCACTTTTTCCCAAAGATAATCAAAACAATATACAGTTGTACAGAGACACACATTGTCAATTTGATAATTGTACAGATAAAACAGAATTTACAGAATTACAAATTTGAACTTTGATGTAAAATTTTAGAGGTTTGACAACTTGCCATGATCTGGTGCTTATATACACAACTGAATATTACAATCCTTACACATCCAGTCATGTGTATTTTTGAACAAGTTGCCAACTCATTGCAAAGGAGGTTCCACAAATATCCCTGTACTCAATGATGGGGGAATCCAACACATCAGTGCCGAAGATGAGGCTGAAATACTTGCTTCAATCTTCAGCCAAAAGTGCTGAGTAGGTGGATCCCCCTCAGCCTTTTCCAGTAGTCCCCAGCATCAGACATACTGGTCATCAACCAGGTAGATTCACTCCATGTGATATCAAGAAACAGCTGGAGGCAGTGGATAATGCAAAGTTTATGGGCCCTAACAGTCTTCTTGCAATTGACTGATGACTTATGCCCAGAACTCACTGCACCCCTAGCCAAGCTGTTCTAGTATAACTACAACACTGCAGCATGGTGGCTCAGTAATTAGCACCGCTGCCTCTCAGCGCCAGGGATCCAGGTTCGATTCTACCCTCGGGTGACTGTCTGTGTGGAGTTTGTACATTCTCCCCGTATCTGCGTGGGTTTCCTCCCACAGTCCAAAGATATGCAGGCTAGGTGGATTGGCCATATTAAATTGCCTGTAGTGTTCAGGGATGTTTAGGTTAGGGGTTTGGGTCTGGGTGGGCTGCTTTGAGGGTCAATGTGGACTTGTTGGGCTGAAGGGCCTGTTTCCACACTGTAGGTGTTCTATTATGACTGCCACTAGTATATACCTTACAATGTGGAAAATTGCCTAGATATGCCCTGTGCGCAAAAAAAAAATTAATCCAAGACAGCCAATTGCTACCCCATCAGTCTACTCTTGATCATCAATCAAGTGATGGAGGATGTTGTCAACAGAGCTATAAGCAGCACCATCTCAGCAATAACCTGTTCACTGACTCCAAGTTTGGAATTCCCCCAGAGCTATTCAGTTCCTAACCTCGTTATAACCTTGGCTCAAACACGGATAAATGAGGTGAGATGAGAATGGCTACCTTTAATATCAAGGCCTCATTTAACAAAGTGTGGCATCAATTAGTCCTGAAAAAAAAACCTGGAGTCAGTTGGAATCATTAGGAATTCCACCACTCGTTAGAGTTACACCTTGCACAAAGGAAGCTGGTTGTGGTTGTTGGACATCAGTCATCTCAGCTCCAGGACATCTCTGCAAGAATTCCTCAGTGTAGTGTCCTGGGACCTATCATCTTCAGCTGCTTCATCAATGACCTTCCCTCAATTATAAGATCAAATTCTAAAGGAAACCATTCAGATGGTAAGGGAAGCCAAAGTCTGGAAACAACACAATTCAACCCTTAAGGGAAGATCAATGTTGACACAGGAGATCAGCCAAGTTAAAGGTACCAACCATAATTGACATACATGAGAAAACAGTACAGTGAATAGGATGGGTATCAAGAACTACATTTTCCTGTAAGTGTGGAGGAAAGAAACCTTACAAGCTCTGACAGTGCCTTGCCATTAAAAATAATTTTTACCTGTCACACAATAATTTATTTTCAGAAAATTTGCAGATATAGGTCACAGTTTCAGAGTAATAGTAGCTTATCTCACAATAAAATTAATGAGGTGAATCAGATAGTGCCCAGACTTAAGAAAATACTACTGCAGCTGACAGCAGTGAAATTGCATGGTCCAGGAGGAAGGCAGTTCAGGTGAGGCAGTTGGACAAGAATTCTCTGATATAAAGGAATATCAAATTTTGGAAAAGGTATACATTATTCACAATTTAAAACTCTCACTCGAGTAGTAAGGCATGTCACAATCTCAATCTTCTGCAAATATAGGCGAAGTGGTGGCATTGTGGCAATGTCACTGGATTAATAATCCAGGACCTTGGGTCAATATTGCAGATACATGGGTTCAAATGGTGAAATTTGTATTTAATAGAAATCTGGAAAAAGAAAAGCTGGTCTAATAGTTGACCAATGCAACCACTGTTGATTGTTATAACAACATATCTGGTCCACTAATGTCCTTTAAGGAAGGAAATTTGCTGCCCTTACTTGGTCTGGCCTGAATCTGTCTCCAGACCCATAGGAATGCTGTTGACTGTTGGGCAATGAATGCTGGCCTAGCCAGAGACATCTATATCCTGTGAACAAATTAGAAAAATGAAAGGCAGAAAGAGTTAATCTGTATGAAAGAAAGGAAAACTAATCAAGGAACAATCTCTCAAAAGGACATCCACGAGAAAGTTTCATTAGGGTCTCTAGGCTCTTGATAGAACCTAAGCAAAGAAATAGGATTCCCGAGGAAATTTGTTTCAAGATAATTATGAACAAAATGGTGACCTATAGCTATACTGGATAAGCAGAAATATTTTCCACCTTTACCAACACTAAAAAGTGAGCTTGCAAGAACCAGCAAGGATTTTGTCAAAGAGCAAAACAACGAGATAGTGAATGGGCAGTACACCCCACTTGAACTATTTGACAAATTTACAACTGATGTCAGTTGGAATGCAATGTATCTTGGTGAACAGATAGCTGTGACAGATTCAAGTCTGAATTTAGAAAATGAGGCGGTTTGGAAGAGACAAACTCAAGCAGAACATTTGACTTCCTAATCTTTCCAGGAAGAATTCTCAGTAGCTGTCACAGTGATTATGCTAAGCTAAAAGCAATCTTCAAATAGCAGAACTGCTGTGGTGAACATGTCAGCCCCATCAATAATGTAACCATTAAGTGTAAGTGAGAGAGTCCAAACCAATTAACATGTTGTAGTAAATGTTTACGTGCTTCAGCACAAACGAACAGGCAGATTGGCTATGAAAATCTACTGACATAGATTGAAGATGTGGTGTATACTATTCATGAAAATGCCACCGATAAGAGATTATTCAAGCCACTACAATGGAGCAATTATTTATTTCAGCAGGAATAATATTTTCTGAAGGAAATCCAAGAGATTAAACATTCTTCAGTTTAAAGGGAACTACAAACTTCATAATGTCAGGAAGACAATCAAAGACAATGGTATTCCACCCATCAAACTACCAGTCTTCCAAGTCTAAAGAGAACATCTCCAGGTAGAATAATGAAACTTCCAGATCACCTGAATTTGTAGAGTTAGTGTTTAAGGGGGAGTTGGGATATTGGTAAACATAGAAAATAAGAGCAGGTGTTTGGCCCATCATGCCTGCTCCACTATTCAATATGATCATGGCTGACCTTTTATCTCAGCGCCATACCCCTCTGCTCCCCTCATTCCCCTTGACACATGTAGTCTCTAGAATTCTATCTATTTCTTTCTTAAACATCTCCAGTGACTTAGCCTGCATAGCCTTCTGGATTACCACCCTCAGAGTGATGAGATGTCTCCCCATCTTGCTCAAAAATGACCCACCCCATATCCTGAGACTGACTTCTTCTGGACTCCCCAGCCAGGGAATGTTATCGCTGTATCTAGTCTGTCCAGCCCATGTCAGAATTTTATATGTTTCAATTTCATCCCCTATAACTTTTATTAACTCCAATGAATACAGGCTCAAGTGCAAAACCTGGAATTGAAAACTAGTCTAATAGTAACCATGAAATCATTGTTGACCCAATCTCTAGTTATACAACCAATTGCCATCCCAGCATGGTGACCCTTCATTGCACTCCCTTCAATACAGAAATGATATACACAAAAGAACAATATCAAAATGTGAAAGAAAAGTCTTGGGGTAAATCTTGTTGTACATGTGTATGAATAAGTGGAACAAGCACTTGGAATTGAAAGCTGGTCTAATGGTGACCATGAGATCATTATTGATTATTCTAAATGCCTATCTAGATCACTCATCTCTAAATTTTGAGAAAGAAAATCTGTCGTCATCTAGTCAGACCTTCATATCAGTCCAGCAATGTGATTGTTTCTTAAATTATTTTTTTGAAATAGCTTTACAAACCATTGTGTCTAACTACTACAAAACCTCAGAAAGGAAATGAATCCTGATAAACCACCTGGTATCGACTAAAGCATCAAATATGACAATAGCAAACACAGGAGGACCCTGAAGAGTTGTTCCGACTATCATATGGAGTTAGTGCAAGAATTTGGAGAAATGTCTCATGTACTAGTCAAGCAACAGCCTACCATAGTTATAGTCATGCAAACAAAACCTTTAAGACAACTTCCCAGATACCTTCGTTAGCATCCTTCGATATATCCTGTCCCAGAGATGATGGCACAGTGGTGTGATGGACAGGAAGCTACCCTTGGAGTACTCAAATTTGATTCCAGATGCTGTGAAGTCTCATGCAATCAGATAAAACGTTCATTAAGCAACTGTCAGCTGATTACCACCTTCTGCTTTCCAACAGCTGATGAACGAGTTCTCAACCCAGCATATCAGTGAAAAAACAAGCCAGAAGAATTTGCAACAATCTTCAGGTGGAAATGCCAAGGGAACAATCCAATTCAGTCTTCCATGAGGTTCCAGTGTTAAAGATGCCAGTTTTCAGCCAATTTGATTCACTCCACATGATATCAATAATGAGCTAAAGGCAGTGAATACTGCAAAGACTATGGGCCATGACAACATTCTGTCAATGGTACTGAAGACTTCTGATCCCAAAATGGCTATGACTCTAGCCAAGCTGTTCCAGTACCGCTGCAACACTGGCATCTACTGGCAATGCGGAAAATTGCCAATAGGTGTCCTGTCCACAGGGGCATCTCTGCAGGAGTTCCTGGTGTTCTATATCTACCCATTGTCAACAGCTTTATCAATGGCTTTCAGTCCATCAGAAGGTCAGAAGTGGGGATGTTCACTAATGATTCCTTAATGTTAAGCACCATTCCTGACTCCTTAGATACTGATGCAGTCGATATCCAAATGTGGCGAAACCTGGAAAAAACCCAGGTTTGAGCTAATAAGTGGGAAGTAACATTTGTGGCACTCTAGTGCCAGGCTTCAAAAGACAAAATCAAACCATTGCACCTTGACATCAATGGCTTTACTATCACTGAGCTCCCTATTAGTAACATCCTGGGGTCATCATTGACCAGAAACAGAACTGGACCAGCCAAATAAATGCTGAAGAATTGACTTAATTTTTCTCCCTTTTGTTACTGTTCCTTCCAGAAATCCAAGTAGCTGCCATTTTTTTTTAAACATAATTTTATTTTAGTTTTAAACTATTTAGACTCATTCACAAACATTAGCATCCCACCAACCAATTACTTACAGATTTCATGTGATGTCAATCTTCAGTTCTTCTCACATTCAATATCTCTTGGTGCTGTGTACAGAATGAAGTCCCTCCCCTCTCACCATACTCTTCTTCAGCATCTGCCTGCTCTCTTGATTATATGTTCAGAATGAAGCCACTCCCTGCTCACCACTCTTTTTAAATCTGCTACCTCCTCTCTTGGTGTTGTATTCAGAACGAAGCCACCCACCATTCTCTTTTTTAACCTTTAGCCTCCTCTGTTGGTGTTGTGTTCAGAATGAGGTCACTCCCTGCTCACTGCACTTCTTTTCAAACTTGCTGTTTCCTCTCTTGATGCTGTCTTCAGAACAAAATTACTCCCTTTTCCTCATGCTCTTTAAACTTGCTTCTTCTTCTCTAGGCACTGGGTTCAGAATAAAGCCACACACTGATCACTGCTCTGTTTAAACTTGATGCCTCCGCTTCTGTGTTGTGTTCAGAATAAATCCACTCTCTGCTCACCATGCTCTTTTTAATCTTGCTGACTGCACTCTTGGCTGTGTGTTCAGAACGATGAAATTGCTACTTAAATATTTTTATAAAGTCCCTAAAGTGTACTTGTAAATGAGATTTTTCTAATAAATCTTCATGAATAACAATGTGACATATCATGCACTGTATTTTAATAGAAAATTACAATGTAAGAATGGACCAAACATTAAATCATTCCTTTTATGAAACTTTTGGCCAGTGCAGTATGAACCAATTTTCTCTTTCTTTTGTATAAAAGGATGAATTAATTGATTCCAATCTCAGTGAAGGACTACTGTGCAATTTGATCTTGATTCCCATATTCAATGAATGTCATACTAACAGGCTGACCAGAGGACAGGGAAGTTCTGCAATGCTGAGAGATGTTCATTTCCCTCCTGAATGCTGGGTCCTCATCATCAACCTCAGTATCATCATGATGTTGCTGTTCGTCTACTGTCTCCATTGCTGTGTTGAATCTTCAGGATAGGAGGGTTTTGCCTAAGTAGCCGATGAATTCTAAAAAGCAACACACTGTAAGAACTTCACAATCAGTTTTGCTCCCACAAATGCTGCAGAAGCGTAAAGTCTCGCTTATTTTTAAAAATTTTAAAGGCAGTTTATTTCAGTGCATATGATGCTGAGCTGACAGATTGTTAATCAGATGCTGCTAACGGGTGTTGTTTTCTATCTCATCAGCTATCTCAGTTAGGACTGGTGCACTTACTGTCAAGCAGCACACATGTGATGGATGCAAAGCTGTGCTAAAATCTGTAGGTGTTTGGAAATAACAAAATAGTTTGCTCAAACACTAAACATATCTGTGATGGCAAGGTCCCCTTCTTCTCAAAATCACTAGACACAGTGGATAAAGAGAAGCTGTTCTTGCTGGTAAAAGTAAAACAAAGAAGAAGGCCATATATTTAAAGTGGTGTGGAAATGAAACAAAGGTAATGTGAGAAAAAACTTCACACAGTGAGTAGTTAAGGTGTAGAACGTTCTGCCTGGAAACGTGGTGGAAGCAAGTTCAATTGAGGCATTCAAGAGGGCATTGGATGAATATTTGGATAGAAATGATGTGCAGGGATGTAGGTGAAAGTCAGGAAATTGGCCTTAGCTAATAGAGCAGTTCAGCCATGATGGGCCAAAAGACTTCCTTCTGTGCCACGATTATTCTATGATTCTCAGAATCTTGAGCTCTAACCATTTAGTTCAACACCTTGATGCAATATCGAAGACTTTTAGTAGTGTCAGAGGTACTGTCTTTTGGATGAATCATTAAACTGAGGTCCCATTTGCTGTTGCAGATGATTATAAATAATCCATGGCACTTTGGCCAATAATGATCCAGTAGTCGACAACAAAATAGATGTTTTGGAAATTGGTTGTCATGTTCCTACATTTCCACACTGCCACAATTAGTCATTGGCTGTAGAAAACTTCAGAATGTCCTGAGGCCATGAAATGCATTCTGTTTCTCTTTCCGACAATCACATTTACTTTTATTTGTTCTGTGAGTAGGTATCAAGCAATTTGACTAATATTTACACTCAAATACCATACAGTATAAGTGGTATAAGGAAAGCCATGGCACAATTATTTGAATAGTATGATGAGATATTAACGTTTCAGCCAAACGGCATGCTGGAGTATTTTTTTTAAATATATAAGGTAAATTAATTCACAATTCCTAATAATGCTTGTGAAAAACACAAACATTTTGCAACATGTTTGTGTTTTTCAGCATGCTTTGAAATGAAGCAAGCTAGGGGCGGCACGGTGGCTCAGTGGTTAGCACTGCTGCTTCACAGCACCAGGGACCCTGGTTCATATTCCACTCTTGGGCGACTGTCTGTGTGGAGTTTGCACATTCTCCCCATTTTTGCGTGGGTTTCCTCCGGGTACTCCGGTTTCCTCCCACAGTCCAAAGATGTGCAGGCTAGGTGGATTGGCCATGTTAAATTGCCCGTAGTGTTCAGGGATTTTTAGCTTAGGTGGGTTAAAGCGGGATGGGTCTGGATGAGATACTCCAAGGGTCGGTGTGGACTTGTAGGGCTGAAGGGCCTGTTTCCACACTGTAGGGATTCTACGATAGGTATGCCAGTGACCACTCAAATTTTCATGAGGGTAACGCCAGCAGCAGACATATCACTACTGCATCAGAAACTCCTGGCTTGCTGACTGGGTAAAACCCATTTGAAGTGTCCATAAGGCCTAAGCTTCCCAAGCAGCTGTGGAAAAGATGACTATAGTGAATGTTAGTGAGGGAAAAATACTGTCCAAGAGAGGCAAACAGAGAGTAATGATGTGTAGCTGAGTAATGTAGACTAAACCATGATACAATGCCAAAGATCTATAAAAGACCTGTATTTATGTGCAAACATCCTCAAATATCTTAATATTAAAAGCTGCACTGAAGCTCCCCATCTTAAAAGAGATACATTGTGTTCTCTGATGAATAAGTAGCAATCATTGCTACCTGTTAACATTCACACAGTCAGCAAATACTCTTAATGAAAAGTCAGGTGTTAGTTTTCAGCTCAATTATTGTGCATAGTTCTGGACACCACACTTTAGGGAAGGATGTGAATGCTTGGGAGAGCACAGAAAACGTTAATGAGAATGGTTTCAGGGATGTGAAACTTCATTGGAGAAGGCCAAGAGTAGATTTGATTGAAGCTTTCAAAATCATGGGATGTCTGGATGGAGAAGACAGGGATGAACTGCTCATAGAGTCAAGAATGAGAGGGTCATAGAATGCCTACAGTGCAGAAGCAGGTTGTTCAACCCATTGAGTATACACCAACCCTCTAAAGAGCATCCTACCCAGAACCACCCTCCTACCCTATCTCTGTAGCCACGCATTATAATCATAATTTAAGTTAGAATTATAGCTAGCTATAGGCACCTCATCTCAAGATGAATGCCTGGGCCTTTGTTGGCAGTTTGGAGGGTATGGTGCAATACAACACATATTGGGCAGAATGACAAGAGTGCTAAAAGGATTGCTCATGATGGCAACATAGTCCATTAAGCAGAGAGGTTTAATGGCTCAGTATAATCAGGTGTGAAAAATGATTTAAGAGACAGGTTAAATAAAGAGAAACCATTTTCTCTGGTGGGGAAGTCCAACACACGGTGAAATTAAAAATCAGACTATTCTGTGGTGATGGTAGACAAAGAAGAGGCTAGAAGAACACAGCAAGCCAGGCATCATCTGGAAGAAAGGAGAAGTCAACGTTTCAGGAATTACCTTCAGGACTGAAGAGTAATACCTGAAACATCAATTTCTCCTTTTCTCCAGATGCTGCCTAACTTGCTGTGTTCTTCCAGCCTCCTAATTGTCTACCTTGGATTCCAGCATCTGCTGGTTTTTTTGTCTATATTCTGTGGTGATGCCTGCGTTTACATGTTTGAATAAGGCAGAGACTATCTTCCTCAAGAAGTCATTAATGTTAAGTCACTTCAAAATTTCAAAACAGGTAGATTGATTCATGTTAGATAAACTTATTAATGGCTATGGAACTTGGGTGGATAAATGAAAACAAGATTTGGATCTGTCATTATTTAATGAAGCAGCAGGACAGGCTCAAGGTGCTAAAAGGCCTATTCTTGTTCCCACGTTCCCAATTCTGTACATAAGGAAAGGTCACTCTCGAAGTCCCTTATGGTTCTTTGTTAGGTACATAGTGTCAAGGCGCGTAGCGCAGAAAAAAGACTCTTTGGTCCAACCAGCCTATGCCGAACATAATCCCAAACTAAATTAGCCCCACCTGCCTGCTCCTGGCCCATATTCCTCCAAATCTTTCCTATTCATGTGACTATTAAGTGTCTTTTAAAATGTTGTAACTGTGCCTGCATCCATCATTTCCTCGGCGAGTTCATTCCATGTACAAAAAACCCACTTTGTAAAAAATTTGACCCTCAAGACTTAAAATTTGTCCCCTGTCATTTTAAAAATAATCCCCCTAGTCTTGAAATCCCCCATCCTAGTGAAAAGACACCTACCATTAATCCTATCTATACCCCTCTTGATTTCATGTGCTGCCTCAGAAATATCATCTGCAAGCATGGGGTCAGCTTTCAACTGTTCTGCCAATTAATTACAACTGCATACGTTCAGACCATAAATCATCGAAATGTTCCCCAACAGAACATTGTTCTACCTATTTCCCGTTGATACTTCCCCCTTGGCAGCCACCATCTCAGGTGAAGTAAATAGACAAAACATTGATGTCCTGATCCATTTAGTTCTACTTCAATTTTCAAATCTTTCCCATTTCCAAGACTATTTATTTCTATAACATTGCCTGTTTTTCTTGAAGTTTACCCTCTATGCCATTAATAGGGTAACGCTGTTTCAGAAACCACCAGAATCCAGATTTCTAATTTTTTTTCTGATGTCCTTTCCATGGTAGTTCACAAACTCCACCATTCAATCTCAGATTTTCATATGCCACCATGTACTAAGTACCCACTTAAATAGCACGTTCCTCCCTTAAGCACTGATCTCCATTCATTTCCAGTTATCCAATGCATAGTATAAAAAGACTGTATATAGTAATGAGATTTGGTAACATGGTATAACTGTAACGAAAGCAACCATAAGCCAGAGATGGTGAAGAAAATCTGGAATAACCTGTACTGGAGAGATATACTACATTGATTAGTGTTATGTATAATAATGTAAAGGACAGTTTGCAGAAACATGTCAGAGCCAGACAGCAGTCACTCATCGATAAGACTACTGGCAGAACCCCAAGATTTAAACTTCTCTGAATTACAGAACAGAGAGTGAGCCCCAAGCCTCATGGCTCAAATCATAAGAACAAATCAGGACCACAAAGCATTAATTTTAAATCATTGTCCTTACCTTCAAATTCCTCTATAGTCTCACTTTAGCCTCCCATTCCCTTCTGTCTGGACATGGAGAAGTAAATGGCCATTCTCTGAGTCCTTCTTGGCCAATTATGGCACAGTCAGGCTATGACCTGCCCAGTTGCCCATCATTCTCAATCTTGGATATTGCTGTATGAAAGGAGACATAGGACTGTTGAGGAGGAGTACATATAACAAAACTTATTATAAAGGGGTGGGAGCAGGACGAGACAAGATGCTTTCAAATTGCAAGCTTTTACATTAACTACAGCCTATCAAACCAGAGAATCTTAGTGGAGGCTTTTAGGTCCATGATGGGGGTTAGGTCTGGAGGTGGTGGAGGAGGGAGAGAAAATATGTCCAGTAACATTCATTCAGATGAGATGTGGTGCCACTCAGGTTAAACTCACCATTAGTCATCTCTCTCGAATGAGAGTGCAGCCTACGATCTTCTGCATCTATGGTGATGTTCACTTTTAGTGACACGAAACTTCCTTTATCTATAAGTCAGGCTTTTAACTAAATAGTAGTGGGAGGACTTAGATGCACAGAAAATTAGAAAATCAAAGTGAAAGGAGAAGGCAAGAATGCAGGTCAATGATGATTCTGATTGCTACCAGAAAAGAAAGGGACGGGATAGAATGTGTGATCATTACACATTCACACATGGAATCTTACAAGAGTAGGGAAATGTGTTAATACAACAGACTTGAAGGCTGAATTTCTGAATGCACAAAACATTTGGAATAAAATGAATAAGTCAACAGCAGAAAAATAAGGGTATGATTTGGTGGCGATTAGTGAGATGTGGTTTCGGGTGACAAGTTTTGAGAATTGGATATCTAAGGGTACTTAGTATTTCAGAAGAATAGGCAGAAAGTAAAAGGAGGTGGTGTTGCTTTGTCGGTAAAGGACAAGATCAGTGCTGCGGTAATAAATGATCTTGGTGTTGGAGATCAAAACATTGAATCAGTCTGGGTAAAAATAAGAAATAGCAGGGGAGAGAAGTTCCTAGTAGGAGTAATCTATAGGTCCTCAAATAATAATCCTGCAATGGGACAGAGTACAAACCAGGAAAAGGGAGCTAGTAAGGAAGGCAAAGCAATAATCATGGGTGATTTTAATCTGCATATAGACTGAACTAATCAAACTGGCAAGGGTAGCCTCAAGGGAGAGTTCATTGGATGCATGAAAAATTGTTTCTTGATGTAATATCTTGGACAATCAACCAGGAAGCAGGCTATTCTGGATATAGTATTATGGAATGAGGTGCAATTAATTAATGATCTTATAATAAAGGGTCATCTAGAGAAGAGTGATTGTAGCATGCAAAAATTTAGAATTCAATTAACGACAAGAAACTGGAGTCCCACAGTAGCATTCTGGAGTTAAAAATTGGGAACTACATTGTCTTGAGGACAGATCAGGCCCTAATGAACTGTGCAGGAATACTAAATAGTAAAACAATTGATGAGCAGCGGCAGATGTTTAAGGAGATACTCAACTGCTCCCAACTGAAATACATTCCAGAAAGAAAGATTTTAAGAGGGGGAAAACATCCATTGCTTCACAAGAAAATTAAAGATAAAAACTAAAGTAAAGCACATTGTAAAGGTGAGTGGAAGATTGGAAGCTAGGGGACATAGTATTAGCGGATGCAATAGCAGCATTTAAACAGCATTTAAGCAAAGAGGGAGGAAGTGACATGAAGGTAATGCCACTGGTCTAGTTATTCAGAGGTCTGGCTAAAGTTCTGGGGATATGGGTCAAATACACTGTGACCACCATATAACAATTATAGACACATGAACAGGCAGGGAGTAGAGGGATACAGACCATGTACAGGCAGATTGAATTTATGTACAATGGCATCATGGTTGGCACAGATAGGGTGGGCTGAAGGGCCTGTCGCTGTACTGTTCCCTGTTCTATGTTGGTCCTTTGGAGGGTGAGCATGGGGAGTCAATAGTGGGGAAAACAGAAATAGCGGAGTCACTAAATCAATATTTTGTTTCACTTTTCACAGTGGAGGACATTATTATCATCCCAATAATGACAGACAATGCAGAGGTTACAGAAAGGGAGGAACTTAGAGTGATCATGATCACCAAAGAAAAACTTCTGAATAAATTAATTGGTGTTGAAGACAGACTAGTCCCACAGCCTGATGACTTACACCCTCAGATCTTGAAGGAAGTGGCAGCAGAAATAGTGGATTCATTAGTTATAATATTCCAAAATTATCTGGATCTGGAAAGGGTTCCAGTGGATTGGAAAAATGTTATAACACATTTATTCAAAAGGAAAGGAAGCAGAAAATAGGAAAGTACAGACCAGCTAATTTAACATGTCATTGGAAACTTGTTAGAATCCATTATAAAGGAAGCCATTCAGAAAATCAAAATACAATCCATCAAAATCAATATGGTTTTATGAAGGTAAGTTGTGTTTGACTATGTCACTAGAGATCTTTGAGGATATATCAAACAATATGGAGAAAGGGGATCTTGTAGATGTAGTATATCTGGACATTCAGAAGGCATTTGATAAGGTGCTGCACAGAAGGTTAATATTTAAGATAAGATCACATGGAGTTACAGATAATTTATTAATCAAGAAAGAGGATTGGCTAACCAACAGAAAGCAAACAGTCAGGATAAATGGGTCTTTTTCTGGTTGGTAAGAAGTAACCATGGAGGTACTCCAGGTTTTTGTCCTCAGGCCCCAAATATTATTAATTTGAATGTGGGAATGGAAAACGCTATAGCTAAGTTTACAGATGTCACTAAAGTAGATGGGAACATAAATGAAGCAATTATAAATTTAGAATCAGACAAAAGAAAACCAGCATGCAGATACATCAGGTAATAAAGAAGGCAAATGGAATTTTGGCATTTATTGCTAAAAGAACAGAGTGCAAAAGTAGTGAAGTGTTGATTCAACATTATTGTATAAGGCATTAATGAGAGTGCAACTGGAGTACTGCATTCAATTTCGGACCCCATACTTGAGGAGGGGTGCGATTGCATTTGAGATAGCTTAGAGAAGATTCACTAGATTGATTCACAAAATGTGGTTTTGTCTTATGAAGAATGATTGGCAGTTTAGATCGATACTCTGGAGTTTAGAAGAATGAAGTAATTGAGCTATACAAGATGTTAATGGGAATTGACAAAGTAGACAAAGAAAGGGTGTTTTCTCACGTGGGGCACTCCAGAATTAGAGATCACAGTTTCAGGACAGCAGCTTTGAAACAGAAATGAGGAGAAACTACTTCTCTCAAAGGGTTGTGATTCTGTGGAATTCACTACTCCAGAGTACTGGAACATTAAGTAAATTTCAGGAGATGTTAGGCAGATTTTTTTTAGTCATGAGTTGAAGAGTCATAGAGATCTAGCAGGAAAGTAGTTTTGGGGCTGAGATAAGATTAGCCATTATCATATCAAATTGTGGAGCAGGCTCAAGGGGCTGAATTGTCTACTCCTGCTCATAGTTTTTATGTTCTTATCCCTGAGAAACTGAGGCAAGCTGTTCAGCCTTATTCACTTGGATCCAAGACAACGGTTCATCAAGTTCTCATTGAGTTGCTCTACACTAAAAATGCTACACGAATATTTCACACTGAGGAATTCCCCACTGAGAAATGAACTGACTCAGTCATGCCTATAATGAGTTTTGTTTGGCCATCAGCCGCCAGAAGACAAATCTCATGGTCCAGCATCCATTTACCGCCACCTGTCAGCATGGACAATCTGATGCTGGAGGTTGCTGAAAGCTTCTAAACTTGAGCAACATAGAACAGTACTATGCAGGAATGGGCCCTTCAGCCCACGACATTGTGCTGAACATGACATCAAATTAAACTAATCTCTTCTGCCTGCCCTTGGTCCATAGCTCTTCATTCCTTTCACATTCGTGCAATTAACTAAAATTCTCTTAAGCAGCCCTATCATAACCGCCTCCACCACCACTCCTGGCAGCATGTTCCAGATTCCTACCACTCTGTAAAAAAAAAACTTACCCCTCACATCCCCTTTGAACTTTCCCCTTGTCACATTAAATGCACGTCCCCTAGTATTAGACTCAACTTTGGGAATTTTAACTCTGGGAAAAGAATTCTGACTGTGAACCCTATCTATGCATCTCTTAATGTTATAGACTTTCATCAAGTCTCCCCTCAGTCTCTGCCATTCCAGAGAAAACAACCCAAGTTTTTTGAGCCTATCCTTACAGCTCATTCCCACTAATCCATGCAGCATCCTGATAAACCTCTTCTGCCACCTTTCCAAAGCCTCCACATCTTTCTTAGAATATTGCATTCCATTCTGGATGTCACATTACAAGTGTGACCTAAATAAAGTTTTATAAAGCTGCAACATGACATCCTGACTCTTGTACTCAATTCCCCAGCCAATAAAGACAAACATGCCATATGCCTTCTTTACCATCCTATCCACTTGGGTGGCCACTTTCAGGGAGCTATGGACTTGAAACCCAAGATCCCTCTTACATCAATGCTGTTCAGGGTCCTGCCATTAATTATATACCATTTCATTACTTCGATTTCCCTTTTCTTAACTTTGATCTCCCAAAGTGCAGGACCTTAGTTTTACCTGAATTAAACTCTATCTGCCATTTCTCTGCCAATATCTATGACTGATATATATCCTGCTGTATCTTTTGACAACTTTCAACATGACCTACTACTCCACCAATCTTTGTGTTGACTGCAAACTTATTAACCCATTCATCACATTTTCTTTCAAGTCATTTACATATGCCACAAACAGCAGAGGTCCCAGTATGAATTCCTGCGAAACATTAATAATCACAGATGTCCAGCCAGTAAAACACCCTTCCACCACCAAGTCATGGCCAAGTCACAGTGGAATCCATGCATCTTAATTTTCTGGATGAGCTTACCATAAGGAACCTTGTCGAAAGCTTACCAAAATCCATGTAGACAACATCCACTACACTACCCTCATTGATCACCCTTGTCACCTCCTCAAAAAATTCAAATCAAGTTAGTAAGACATGACCTGTCTCATACAAAGCCATGCTGGCGGTCTCTAATTTGGCCATGCTTTTCCAAATGCATGTAAATCCTATTCCTAAAAATAATCTCCTATAGCTTCCCAAGCAGCGATGTGAGACTCACCAGTCTATAGTTTCCTGGATTGCCCGTTTCCCTTCTTGAACAGAGGAAGAACACTAGCTACTTCCTGGTCCTCTGGGACCTTTCCAGTGGCTACTGAGGATACAAAGATCTTGGTCAAGGCCCCAGCAATCTCCTCTCTTGCCTCTCTCAACAATCTGGGGTAGAAACCATCGGGCCCTGGAGACTTATCCACCTTAATAGTCTTCAACAGAACCAACACCACTTTTTTCTTGATCTCAAATGCCCTAGCATATTAACATGCTCCACACTAATCTCACTTGCTCTTTCTCCTGGATGAATACGAAAAGTACTCAATTAGGATCTCGCCCACATCCTCTGCCTCCAAGCACCAGTTCCGTCCTTTGTCCTTGAGTGGTCCCACCTTCTCCCTAGTTATTCTCTTGTTTTTAATGTATGTATAGAATGCCTTGGAATACTCTTTAACCCTACTTGCTAAGGTCATTTCATGGTTCCTTCTTGCTCTCCTAATTCCCTTCTTTCTTTATAATTTCCTTATAATTTCTTTATAATTATCATGTAATTTCCTATTTTCTTTATATTCCACATGGATCCTGTCCTATTTTCATTTCCTAAACTTTACATATGCTTACTTTTTTCAGTTTGACTAAATTCACAACCTCCCTCATTATCCAGGAATCCCTTACCTTGCCAACCTGTCACTGGTTGGTGAAATTAATTTATACATCATAATAGCTACAACCCTTATGTACAAGCTGAGTACAAGAGTATGGAACAACAGAGACCTGACTAAGAACGTTAAACTGCAAGTTGACCAATACACTCCTCTGCAGTGGTGAGACTTTATAAACATCTACAGAGCAGGAGGAAAGGCTGACTACTTTCCACCTTCACCATCTCAGATGTAACTGGTGTATCTATTGGCAAGACAAGGTCACCAATCCAGAAGTCCTGAAGTATGCTAATTCCATCAGAATCCATTCATTGCAAAGTTAGCACAATCTGTATTTGCTCACCAAATCCACCAGGTGAATGAAACAGTCTAGCCAAAGATGTCAGTAGACTGATTTGCTCACCTAGGCATGACTGCTTGAACATCTATACCTCTGCTACAACGGCACAAGCAAGCGAGACAGGGCAGCACGGTGGCTCAGTAGTTAACAGGGATGGCACAGTGGTTAGCACTGCTGCCTTACAACACCAGGGACCCAGGTTTGATTCCACCCTCGGGTGACTGTCTGTGTGGAGTTTGCACATTCTCCCCATATCTGCATGGGTTTCCTCCCACAGCCCAAAGATATGCAGGCTAGGTGGATTGGCCATGCTAAATTGTAGTGTGTTCAGGGATGTGGAGTTGAGGTGGGTTATTGGGGATGGGTCTGGGTGGGATGCTCTGAGGGTCGGTGTGGACTTGTTGGGCCGAAGGGACTGTTTCCACACTGTAGGAATTTTATGATCTCTGATCACATGACCTCTGGAAGCTGACTGCTTGGGTGGAAGAGGCAAGCAGAAAGGAAAATCTCAGTTGTCCAAGAACTAACTATTCACATTCTCAACTCACTGTCTTCCTCTGAAGTAGTGCAGCAGTGATGGCCAGATCAGACTGAGGCTCCTGAGCCATATAAAACAATACTTAATGCAGAGTTGACCACAACCGAGTACACCATCACTTTACAAAACATTTTCTATATAACGGTCTTGATTGGCACCTTATCAAATATAATCCAAAAACTCAAATATACCATATCCACTGATTCCTCCTTATCTACACTGATTGTTACACCCTCAAAATGTTTTAGATACATTTCCTCTTTTATAAAGCCAAGTTGACTCATTGCAATCATGTTTCAGTTTCTCCCACACTTACATTTTGTTTTTTTTTAAATCATTTTGATGTCAGTTTTATCCTTAATCTATCTTCTCCATTAATATTTATTAAATATAACAATTTTTGGAGGAATCACTGAAGTTTTTTTTAGTTTAACCTCTTCCTCGAATAAATTCTTAGATATATACCTAAATCCATCAGCAAAAAAATACCTCCAAAATTTCTACCTTCATGAGTGACCTGACCCTGAAATTATACGCAGACTATTTTTAAAGAGAATGTTATTTCTTTCAATTCACAGCCTCTTGTTTTGGTTCATCACCTTCTTTGATATTGTGCTTGCAGCCAATAACTGAACCTGATGACATAGAGGATGAATGATTTACTGAAGAGCCTCTATATCAGAAATTCATCAGTCCAGTCCATCTGAAATATGCTACTCATTGCTTCTCTTCTTAACTTCGTGCACCACTATCTCACGGTGAAAGATTCTGTAGGTGCAGTCATGAAGGCTTTTTATTCAGAAAAGATCCTGTCCTTTTCTTGCTCATGACTGTTTCAATTATAATGGGGATCTTGATACTGCACAGCCCTTAACTGTTTGAGAAATGAAAGTACTTTCCTTTACTGAGTATTTTAAATTCTGCCAGTTGACTTTTAGCTGTATGCTTTAATGCTGCAACTGAAAATTACTGCTCTGATTTAAATTCTGTGCCTAAGTATTTGAATAGTGCATGCTGATGATCTAATTCAGGAACTTGGTTGCTTGTTGAACTTAGCAATGTGGACAGCATAACACATGAAGTGTACAGCCACAACAAAAAGGAGTTCAGTTTCTCAGCTACACCTGATCTTCAACAATCCTAGTGAAGAATTGCACACAGATAAAGAACAGTATAGCATACCAAGACTGCACCAACACAACGTCTTTCAAACTAAAAACCTTTTACATCTACACAATCTATTTCTTTGCCTATTCATATCAGCCAAGATGCCTCTCAAACATTGCTATTTTATCTGCCTTCACCACCTCTTGAAGCAGCTCATTCCAGGCATTTAATGTGTAAAAATGTTAAACTTCTCCTCTTTTACCTTGAACCTATGTCCTCCAAGTAATTGACGTTTCTACCCTAGAGAAAAGGCTCTGACTATCTACTCTATCTATGGCTCTCATGATTTTATAAAGCTCTATCAGGTCATCCCTCATCCTTTGATGTTCAAGTGAAAACAAACCAAGATTGTCCAATTTCTCCTCAAGTCTAATACTCTCTCAACTTGGCAACATGATGGTAAACCATTTCTATATCCTTTCCAATGCCTCCACATCCTTCTGGTGGTGTGATGACCAGCACTGTACACAGTATTCCAAATGTGGCTTAACTAAAGTTCTCAAGAGGTACATCATGACTTGCCAATTCTTATACTCTCTCCCCTAACTCATATGTACCATATGCCTTCTTGACTGCCTTATCAACTCGTTTTGCAACTTTCAGGGAATTGTGGACCTGTATGCCTAGATCCTTCCATATGACAACACTAAGGGTTCTGGCATGTATTATACACCTCCCTCCAGCATTAGAGCTTCCAAAATGCATCACCTTGCTTTGTCTGGATTAAACTCCATCTGCCATTCCTCTGCCCAAGTCTCCAGCCTATCTATATCCTGCTGTATCCTCTGGCAATCCTCCTTGCTATCTGCACCTCCCTGAATCTTTGTGTCATCTGCAAACTTATTAATCAGGCTTCCTACATTTCCTCCAAATCATTTATATGTATTACAAACAATAGTATTGATCCTTACAGAAGATCACTAGACAGATTTCCAGTCAGAAAAAAACCCTTTTCATACTGAGTAATCCAGTTCTGTATCCATCTTACCAGCTCACCATGTGACCTCATCTCTTGTATCAACCTGCCATGCAGGAACTTAGCAAGCATCCATATCTATAATATCTACTACACTACCCTCATCGATCAGCTTTGTCACTTCCTCAAAACACTGAATCAAGTTTGAGAGACACGACCTTCCATGCACAAAGCCATGCCACCTATTACAAATAAATCCATATTTTTCCAAATATGAGGAAATCCTATCGTTAGAGTCTTCCCCAACAATGTCCCTACCACTGACATAAGTCTCACTGGCCTGTAATTTTTCAGATTATCCCTGCTGCCCTTCTAAAAAAAAAGGAACATTGTGGGCTATTCTCCATTCCTCTGGGACCTCTCCTGTGACAAAGGATGATACAAAGATTCTGTACAAGGGTCCTGAAATTTCCTCACCTACCTCCCTCAACATTCTGGGATAGATCCATCTGGTCCAGGGGACCTGTCTACCCGAATGCTTTTTAAAACACCCAAAACCTCTTCCTTTTTTATATTGACATATCACACTATCAATATACCCCTGCTAAGACTCACCATCCACGATGCTGTTTTCCTTTGTGAATACTGATGTAAAGATTTCATTAAGGACCAGACCTACTTCCTCTGGCTCCACACATTAATTCCTTCCTTTGTCTCTGTGTGGACCTATCTTTTCCATAGCTACCCTCTTGTCCCTTACATATATATAAAATACCTTGAGATTTTGCTTAATCCAGTTTGCCAGAGACATTTCATGGTACAGTTTAGCCTTCCCAATTCCTTGTTTGAGTTCTTTCCTGCTCTCTTTGTATTCTTCAAGGGGTCTGTCTGTCTGCCTTCAGTTTTCTAAACCTTACTTATGCCTCCTTTTTCTTTTTGACTAAGCCTCAAGTTCTCTTGTCATCCAAGTTTTCTGAATCTTACTACCTTTATCTTTCATGTTCACAGGAACATGCTGGTCCTGAAATCTAATCAACAGGCCTTCAAAAGATTTCCATATGCCAGATGTGGATTTACCCTCAAATAGCCAACCCTAATCTACATTCACCAGTACCTACTTAATACTGTGGTACTTAGTCTTCCCCCACTTTAGTACTTTTACCTAAGGACTACTCTTATCCTTAATCAATAAGTAACTTATAAACTACAGAATTATGGTCAATGTTTATGAAATGCTTGGCTTCTGAAACTGATCACCCGGCCAGGCTCATTCCCCATACCAAGTTTAGTGCAGCCACTTACTTCGTTGAAGTATGGACAAATTGCTTTAAAAAACCCATCCTAGACACATCTAACAAATTCCCTCATCCAAGCCCCTGACACTAAGTGAGTCCCAGTCAATATAGGGGAGGTTGAAATCACCCATCAAAATAACCCTGTTGTTTTTACATTTTTCCACAATCTATCGACATACCTGTTTCTCTATCATCCACTGACTGTTGGGAGGCCTGTACTACAATCCCATAAAAGGTGATTGCACCCTTCCTATTCCTGAACTCTACCCATACAGCCTCACTGGATGAGGCCTTCAAGGTGTGCTCCCTTGGTACAGCTGTGATATTCTCCCCAATCAGTAACAACTCCACCCACCTCTTATGTCACTTTCTATCACACCTGAAATATCTAAATTGCAGAATGTTAAGATGCCAATCTTGGCCTTCTCTCAACCAAGTCTCTATAATAACTACAACAACATAGTTATGTGTATTAATCCAAGCTATAAATTAATCTACCTTACCTGCTATACTCCTCGCATTAAAACAAATACATTTCAGACCATCAGTGCCATTATGTTCAGTAACCTCTCCCTGTCTGTTCTTCCTCTTAGTCTTTGTGGCTTTAATGTCTAACTCCTCCCTGGTCATTTTATTTGTTGATCTGAAAGAATACAGCAAGCCAGGCAGGATCTGGAGGAAAACAGCAGTCAACGTTTCAGGTATTACCCTTATTCAGGACAGTAATAACATTGAAAGAGTGGAATGAGAAGTGAGTAATCTAATGAAGGTTATTGCAACCAAAATAAAAGGAATGTTCATGAGACTACAAAAGAAACAAAATATGGACCTCGAGGAACTAAAGGAGATACAAGCAAAATGTCACTAACAACTGTCTGAAGAGTGGGAGCAGTGTTTGAGATTGTGGAGCTCAATATTGTGACCAGAAGGCTGTAGATCACTTAATTGATAGATGAGGTACCAACCGTTATCCGTTTTGTAAGTGATTCTCAGGCAAGGACAGAATGTGTGAAATACATTCATCCGTATCTTAATCATCTGAGGTGCGCTGGATTGATTAGTAGTGTTAATAGTGATATAATGAAGTCAGCCATAGTTACAGAATGTTAAGAAGAGACGGAAAAGCATCTGGCCATCACCATGCTATTCTGATAACATCTCACTATACATTTTATATGCTGTAATTTAGTGGTGGTATGAATGGAATGTGGAGAGGAAAGGTAAAATTAATATGAGTTCTGAGTGAACCGCTATTAGAGAAATACTATTGTTACCTTTAAACCTGATCAGAGAAGTGGAGGTAATTGGAGCAGGAGGTAGTTGAACGCAGGTCATCTGACCCAAAGATTTGACACTACATATTATGAGTGTGTATTCTAAGATATAAAATAACTAGACAAATCAGAATGAGAAGGTACTTCAATAATTGAGGATAGATTTAGCTTTGGAGGATAAAGGTGGAATCTAGAGTTGGTGTGACGCTGGGCTGCAGCCAAGGCAGAAGATATGCTAAAACAGGTGTCAATTCACCAGAAAAGAAAGCTGCACTCAAGTTCTGCTGCATAGGACTTTAATTGAGACTTCAATGAGACATAAATGAGAGAATGATGATATTGGATATGCAGAATGAACTGCATGATGTATTGAGGACATTTCAGAAAACCAGCAGTCAATTTTCAGGGACATGGAAAGTGCAGCACTAATTTGTCATACAGCTTGCAGATCAGCTTTTCCAATGCGAACATGGTGTTTATCTCCATTAGCACACTCACAGATTCAACCGCCGTTGCGACATCTACCACTGTCCTTCCATCTTTCATTACAGCACATGCAATTATCAAACATCTAGATGTTGCAGTGGATGTTTACTTTTGAGTTGTGTAAGCTCAGTTTACTACCGCACAAGCTGTAGCTGTTGTCATCATTGTTGTGAACTCCATTGGCTTTGCAGAAGTTCACAACAATTTGCTATCTGCCCTCCAACAGATTATGAGGATATCATTTGCTCTATGAAGGAGTAAGAGTCTGAAAGGATTAATGCTGAGGAGTTTATTAAGCACTGTCCAATACAATGATAGCATAAAGACTCATGCAAGGGAACAGCTTTGGTCCTGAAGTAGTAACGCCTAACATTGAGATCTCAGTCTCAGTACCAACATCTGTCATACTAATCTAAATTGTACCCGACTGTTATCATGCAATAATCTACGCTTAAACTAAACCATTCCCTCAGGTACAACTCCTTAGGAAGACTGGGACAAGCAAAGACAAACCAAACAAATACTAAGTGATGGCACAGGAGCATTCAATTGAAACTCATATGATTTCATCTATATTTCGGATTTAGAATACTTACTTGGTGGTTATTTTTTGCATTTGGTCACAAGGATGCAATGATGATGAGTAACAGGGAGAAGCTAAGGTGTGGGACAGTTAATGAATGAGCAATTGGGTTATCTTTTCTGGGATTGCAATCACATGAGGCGATTGTGGATAGCACACTAAGAAAGGAACTGTTTTGGTTTAACCCTCTTCTTTTTCTTCCTCCTCTTCCTTCTTAGCAAGTTTCAGAATGCCTAGTGGCAGGGGGTCCCTGAATAACATCAAGGCTGTGAACAAGCATGAAAGCATCACAAATAATAATGCCTCTCAAGTACTGTCGGGCTCATCTGGAGTGATCCAGGCTTGTAACACATTGTTTAGGTGGTCAGCTGTATCACATTTCTTGTGACAGCATGGCTTTTGTTAAATTAATGCTGCCTATGTATGTATAGGTAGCACACCAGAATCAAGAGCAAGATGAGAGGCAGATAGAATTTAACATTGATAAATATATGATGTGATGTGCTTTGGAAAAAGGAACAAGATAAGGGAGTACTCAGTGAATAGCAAAATACTAGGAAATTCAGAGGAACAGAGGGATCTTGGGGTGCTTGCCCACAGATCTCTGAAAGTGGCAGGACAGGTTAGGTTAATAGAGAGGTGTGGAAGCTCAATTAAGCACGTTCAAAACATAAAATGGTAGATTTCTAGAGACCAAATGGTATCAAGTAACATGGAAATAATGTAGGAAAGTTGCATATTGATAGATGATCAGCCATGATCTAATTCAATGCCAAAGTAGTTTTGTTGGGCTGAATGGCCTCTTGAAGACTTAACAATGATGAAATTTCTAGGTTCAAGGGCATTGTCCATAATTATGCAGTTCCATTCAGTCCAAAGAATTTGCAGGTATTCTAAAGCTTGCAGCTAAACAATCAATTGTTTCATCAGAACATATTGTCATTTGATTGAAGTAAGTGATAATCTGATCCGAAAATGTACTGGGGACAGACAACCAGAGGGAACATGTTAATTATGACTTGCTCTCTGAAAAGCTTGGTATTTGACAATGGGCCCAGAATTCATCCCAAGTTCCCACTTCTGGTATTTAGTGAGTACCCTCTGAAGCAATTTATTCCTCCAAGCAGTTAATTTTCAGTCTTGAATCTCACTGTTGCTAAATTGATTCTAATCTTTATACCTGATCAACTTTATGAGCACTGCTGCCTCACAGCGCCAGGGACCTGTGTTCGATTCCACCCTTGGACGACTGTGTGTGGAGTTTGCACAGTCTCCCCGTGTATACGTGGATTTCCTCCTGGTACTCCGGTTTCCTCCCAGTCCAAAGATGTGCAGGTTAGGTGGATTGGCCATGCTAAATTGCCCGTAGTGTTCAGGGAGGTGTAGCTTAGGTGGGTTATAGGGGTATGGGTCTGGCTAGGATGTTCCAAGGGTTGGTGTGGACTTGTTGGGCCAAAGGGCCTGTTTCCACATTGTGGGGATTCTATGATGATGATGATTCAAAGGTGAAAAATTGTCAGTATTTATATTTTGTCAAGAATAGAAATTCTTCTGAATATCTGGCACTGGTTTCTGCACTGAACACAGCAACAGACTCAAGTGACACAATGTGTTTGATTTCTGATGTTCAGTGCAGTTTTGCGATGTGAATCGGATATAGGTTGGTACACACAGACTGGCAGTTTGGCTCCCACTAACCGACACAAACCTAAAATCGATATTCGTTGGATCTCACTAATTAATATTGATTGATTTCTGCAGACTGACACAGTTGTTTCTGACTGACTGACACAGGTTGGCTCTCACTGATCGATATTAGTTGGCTGTTACTGACTGGCATAGACTGTCAATCACTGACCAAAATAGTGACTTGTAAGTTGTACATAGATTGCTGTTCGGAGATAGTTAATGAAGGTTGAGAGTTTAAGCATGAAATGAGAGAAAAGGAAATCCAAGCAGAACGGCAAAACTCATGTGGAAGGCACATTATAGTAACCAATAACTATATGTACAATACAGAAATGCCTTTTATTTGGAAGATAGATACATTAGACCAAGTCACAATGACAATAATTGTTACACAACGGTGTTTTTTTTTAATGCACTTAATCAAATAAAGATGCAAAGCTTTTTGAATGAATGCTCACCTGGTGTGAGTTTGCCTCCAGTATTAATACTTATGAGCTGTAACATAAGAAACTGGACATGCATATTGTGATATTGAAGGATCCAACAGACGTTTATTACAACCAGCTTGTGCAAACATTATGTTTCTCTGCACTTAAATGTCTCGCCTAATATTGAGCCATTAGTTTACAACAGAAGAGCATTCTTCTTGTAGTTACAAAAGCTATTAGAATGTTAATGTTTATTGCAAGGGGAATTTAATGCAGGAATAAGGAGGTTATGCTTCAGTTATACAGGCTATTGATGAGACCATATCTGGACCATTGTGTTTAGTATGGGCTAGTATACTTATGGAAGGATGTTAATGCTTTGGAAGCAGTTAAGAGAAGGTTTATTCGACTAACATCTGGAATGATTGGATTTTGAGGGAAGTCTAGACAGGCACTAATTTTATCCTCTGGAATTTGGAAGTCAAAAGTGACTTAACTGAAAGATATAAGATTCTGAAGGAACTTGACTGAGTGGATGTTGAAAGGATGTTTCCTCTTGTAGAAGAATCTAGAACTAGGGGTCATAGGTTAAAATTAAGGGGTTACCCATTAAAGACAAAGATGAAGAAGCATTTTTCCTCTTAGAGGGCTGAGCGCCTTTGGAGTGCCCTTCCACAAAAGGCAGATATGCAAAATCTTTAAATATTTTTAAGGCAGAGGTCAATAGATTCTTGATTACCAAGGGGATGAAAGATTAATTGACAATATGTAGGAATGTAGAGTTGAGGTTAAAATCACATCAGCCATGACTTTATTGAATGGTGGTACAAGCTTGAAGGGTCAAGAGACTTGCTCTTGTTCACGTGCTTGTATTTTGTAAAAGCATACTTCAAGTGATCTGAGATAGGATGAACTTTACACTCCCAGGTTTCATACTATGATGTAGTGATAATACAATGACCATAACTTTTAAAGACATACTGAGACTGTTATGTCTCAAATGTATAGCGGCATACTGATTATGAAATGTAACACAACACACGGCAACTGAATTTCTAATGTGAGGGACAGTTCCCAATTGATTAAGCAGGCTGTAGTGTCTGTTTCTTACTGGTATTCAGAACCTGCCACCTTTCAACAAAACCTTGTTTTCAGACCTAAAAACTGTTTGAAGTTTAGTATATTGGCTTCTACATTATTCAAATTTGTAAAGAATAAGACATTGCCATTTCTTTGCTTTTTTATTCTGGGTGATCACTTGAGCCATTGAGTGTTCATCTAAGATGGAAAAAAGCACCAGTAAATCAATGTGGGGCGCACAGTCTTAAAAATAAAGAGGTTAGGGTCACAGATGTTACCAAGTGAGGTGGCATGGTGGCACAATGGCTAGCTCTGTTACCTCACAGCATCAGGGATCCATGTTTGACTGCACCTTCAGGTTACTGCCTGTGTGGAGTTTGCACATTCTCCCCATGTCTGCTATTTTTCTCCAGGTGCTCCACTTTCCTCCCACGGTCCAAAGATGTGCAGCTTAGGTGGATTTGCCATGTTAAATTGCCCATAGTGTTCATGGATGTGCTGGCTAAGTGGATTAGCCATCAAAAATCTAGTGTTACAGGGATAGGATAGGGGGTGGCTATGGGTGGGATGCTCTTTGGAAAGTTGGTGGGGTGTCAATGGGCTGAATGGCCTGTTACCACACCATAGAGATTCTATGATTCTAATAGCAAGGCATTTTCATGTGTCTTCAGATCTGTGACTTATTCTTCAAACTGTTGAGAGGCCACTTTTTCAAAATCTCTACAATTTAAGTTGGTGTCAGCACAATTAAAAAGATGCTATTTTGCTGCGTGCTTTTCTCCATCTGTTGTCTTTGAAGGAGGAATGAGACAGAGATCTGTTTACATCTTCCTACAAATATTCTTGGCCAATACCTGTGCCGACTAATAAAGTTTCAACTACTTACACGTGTCAAATAAGATGCACTCCTACTAGTTACGCCATTGTAAGAAAGCAGTGACACATAGACTAAGTGGGACAATTGGCTTGCTGCCATTTTGCAGTCCTGGGTTTTTCTATGTGTGCCATCACAGAGATCCAGTGTTTTCTTGACTGCCAGACATGTTCCATGGTAGAACTGCTCTGCTCATATCTATTAAGGTCAAATAATTAACATTTACAAAATGGAGTATTTTCAGGCAACAGCTAGTGATTTGTTCATATATCTCAATTGTGTATGAAACAGATGACAGATGTCTTGCTTTCTCAAACAGACTCTTCCTTTGTTCTCGCCATGGAAAGCAGCCAGCATCAAAAAGAGTGCTGTACTTCTTTCCACATGGTAGCTTTCCCTAAAGCGTAGGATACTGTTGACCATAAGCTTGCAAGAGTTTCCTACCTGGATTACAATTGCAAGATCTGAGTTTTTTTGCTCCCTTGTCCTTTTTGCCAAAATCTCTTGAGAGATATAGATAAAGTTTGTCTGAAACGTTCTTTTTAGAATGAATGAATCTGCTATAATTTTAAAAATGAAACTTCCAGAGTAGGTATAACTTGAACTTAGACTTTTTGACCCAGAAGCACTGCCATTGCACCATTGAATTAATTCAACATTGGCTGTCTGTAGCTGCTCATGTGCCATTATTCTCAATCCAGAAGAGAATATCTGCTGAAAGCATTAGTCTCTAATCTTAATACATACACAAAGAGAAAGGAGGACAAAACGTTTGTAATCAAACCTCCCAGCTCGGCAAACACACCAACATCTACAACCAGCACCCGAGCTACAAATCTTCACTCAAACCCGGAACAGAGAAAAAAGGTTTCCATGATGTTTAGGTGTAACTGGTTTCTGGGACAATGGGGGTACAATATGTAGAAAGAGATTGATTTAGGAGCAGGTAGAGAGAAAGTAAAACTATTGTGGTGTCAGGAAGCCAGCTTGTTACCATCCATATTTCAATCCAAAGAATTAGACTGTGTGCAACCCTCTCAGGAGAACCAGATCAACAATTAGCATATGTTAGACACTGACTTAAAATTAAACTGACACAGATGCATTTATAGTTTCCTAGGTGTCCTGATACTTAGCAATGAAAGCAATGTCAAAACACAGTCATATCAGTGGGAATACTCATATGCTCAGTACTCAGAGCTAGGCTTAAGTCCCTCTGTTCCAGCGGTGTGTAATAACATCTCTGAACATGTTGATGAGAAAATGTCTCACAATGGAATTCTTTTCTGATAACAGGGAAAAGAACTTGGTCAGAATGGTTTTGCTTAAATAACAAGGTGTAGAGCTGGATGAACACAGCAGGCCAAGCAGCA
>NC_063334.1:43407492-43456989 GCF_021869965.1 Rhincodon typus
AGCAGGCCAAGCAGCATCAGAGGAGCAGGAAGGCTGACGTTACGGCCCTAGACCCTTCTTCAGAAGAAGGGTTTTTTCAGAAGAAGGGTCTAGGCCCGAAACGTCAGCCTTCCTGCTCCTCTGATGCTGCTTGGCCTGCTGTGTTCATCCAGCTCTACACCTTGTTATCTCAGATTCTCCAGCATCTGCAGTTCCTACTATCTCTGGTTTTGCTTAGAGCTGACTTTCGACAATTTAGAAGTTTCTTTCACACTTTGAGATATTTCTACATAGGCAAACTTAGCTTGAATGTCAAATGACCAGTGACAGCATCAGCACCATAGCAGTTTGTTAGTCACAGATCTTTATCTGCTTCACTAGGAGAAAGGGAAACAGAGAGATGAGCTCACAGAAGGCTGTAGCCATCACACAGGATCTACAGGCAGAGAATGTCGAGTATCTCAACATATTGTAACAGGAATGTTACAAGAGGTGGAGAATGTTGTATCTGGCAGTACATATTTGGACATTGCTGTACTTAATTTCAAAGTCACTGGCACACCATCCAGATCATTACTAGGCTGTGCTGGAGACATGTCCGGGACTGATCGGTTGTGGCCTAAAATGCAAAAGACTGGTGATGAATAATGGCTTGTTTGCCCTCATTCCCAATTTTGCCATCTGTGGTGATTATGTCAGTTGGGATGAACATGTGTTCAGGTACACTGGCTATCCACAAGTGGTAGGGATCGTCGACTACACACATGAAGCAATCCATATCCTGCACCAACTCCCCTCCTCGATCATCAAAGACGATTTGCCAACCAGTGCCTCCACTTCAGCAATGTTTAACTGCTGTGCAGGCAAAAAAGATCTTTTTGCCGTGTGCACAAAACTCCTATCCAGCTACCTCAACTCTACACTGCCAACACTTTGTCTAACTTGTCAGATCCCCTCATAATGCAGAATGGAGTTAATGGCCCGCAGCTCAAAGACATGAAACAGCCATTTAAAAAAATTCCATCTCATAGAGCCCTGAGTAAACAGATCCAAAAAAGTGCTCCAACCACACAGCTAGAAGTGTGACTATACAACACAATGGCATATTTTTTTCAGACCTAGAGGGACTTGACAATACACCTCCAAGATTATCATGACTTACTGTGCACTGTACAAAGTTTAAATAGGCGCACAATTTGGACCGGCAAGAGGAGGAAGATGCACAGTGGTTTCTGAAGAGGGGATGAAAAAATGAGAAGGAGCAGAAAGCTGAGAAGGAGCGAGGTTCATCATTCAATTACATGCATTGTCCCCTGGGATGCCCTGAATACTGTGAAATCCACAACTGGATAACACAAAATCACGTACAGCCACCCAAATCATGCACAATTACCAACTTTCTGCATACTGCACATCATCTCCCACAACACGTTCCCAACCACTGATGTAAGGCAATCTTTCAAACAACAGCCATCATTATCATTTCAAGTTTTCCAATTCAACAAACAACTTGAAAGACCACGTCACGAAATGGCAAAACAAAAAGTGGGACACACCTGCTACATGTAAAGAACTGAAATTTTGTATCGTAAGATCATTTAAAATCAACTTTTTCTCTAATTTGAACAGTTATGACAGCAGTTTTAAGGAAACATTGTCTATGATCTCCCATGACCCAGATAACTGTCTAACTACAAACCTGTAATCTCTTTTTGACTCCTTGAGCTCCTGTGTTGAGCAACTGGCATGGTTTCAAAAGATTTAGAAACAGGTAATGGTCAACGGAAAGTGGTTTCCAGTGGTGTTCCATAGGTGTCAGTGTTCACACCATGGTCTTTCAGGCATACGCCAATGTTGGCAAATTTGCAGACTACACAAAGATTGGTTGGGTAGTTAATAAAATAACTTGATAGAGAAGGTTCCTCCAGGTCAACACTGTTATCTTGATAGAGAAGGTAATGACTGTCAACTGCAGGATGATGTCAATGTTTTTATTACGTGAGCTGAGCAAATGGATTTTAAACTGGAGAAGGATGAGTTTATGTATTTTGAGAGCATGAACAAAGCAAGGGAATGCACAATAAATGAGGTAGGTGTGTGTGTTGAAAGGTGGGTAGAGAAAGTGAGGCGCCTCGGAGTGCCATCCACAAGTTTACGAAAGTTGCAGGCAGATTGATAAGAATATAGAATGTTTTCCTTGTTTGGGACACAAACGCTCAGACGTATTGCTGGAACGACATAAATCACAGGTTAGACCACAGCTCAATTTTTTTGTATATTTCTGATCACCACATTATAGGAATAACATAACTGCTCCAGATATATACAGAAGAAGTTGTTGACTTGCTCGCCAAGCTGGCTTGTTCTCGTTCAGACATTTCACCATGCTAGGTGATGTCATCAGTGGAGCCTCCAATGAGGCGATGTTATTCTACTCACCAGAACGGAACAGACAGTATAAATTCCAAGTGGAGTAGTGTCATTTCCGGTTTTGATCTGTATGGGTTTGTATATGGGGTCTAATTCTATATGTTTGTTGATTGCATTACGGGTGGAGAACCGTGCCTCTCGGGATCACCATGCATGTCTATGTTTGGCTTGGGCTACTATGGTTAGCTTGTCCCAGTCAAACTGATGGCCTTCATTGTCTGAACGCACCGATATTAAAAGGAGAGTTTGTCAAAAGGACAAAGAACAAAGAAAATTACAGTACAGGAACAGGCCCTTCGGCCCTCTAAACATGCACTGACATGCTGCCCGTCACAACTAAAACCCCCTACCCTTCTGGGGACGGTATCCCTCTATTCCCATCATATTCATATTTGTCAAGATGCCCTTTAAAAATCACTATAGTATTTGTTTCCACTACCTCACCCAGCAATGAGTTTCAGGCACCCACCACCCTCTGTAAAAAACGTGCCTCATACATCACCTTTAAACCTTGCCTCTCACACATTAAACCCACGGCCCCTGGAAACTAACTCTTCCACCCTGGGAAAAAGCTTCTGGTAGCATGGCGACCAGAATTGAACACAACATTCCAAATATGGCCTAACAAAAGTTCTATAAAGCTGCAACATCAATTTTTAAACTCAATGCCCCGGCCAGTGAAGTCAAGCATGCTGTATGCCTTGTTGACTACCTTTTTGTGCCGTTTTGCTGTTAGTTGATGTTCATGTATTCTGATAGCTAGTTTCCTTCCTGTCTGTCCGATGTAATGTCTGTGGCAGTCATTGCATGGTATCTTGGAAACCACGTTGGTTCTGCATGTTGTGGGAATGGGGTCTTTAATCCTCGTGAGTGTTTGTTGTAGAGTAGCTGTGGGCTTGTGGGCTACCATGATTCCTAGTGATCTTAGGAGTCTTGATGTCAGTTCCGATATGTTCTTGATGTAGGGCAGTGCAGCAGGTAGTAGTGTATCCTCCTGTTGAAGAAGTTGCGGGGATATCCATTTATAGTGAGAATTTTGTATAGGTGCTCTTCCTCTTTCCTGCATAGTTCCGGAGTGCTACTATGTGTCCTGGCCCATTTAAATAGTTTCCTAATGGGGCTTTGTTTGTGGACATTGGGGAGGTTGCTGTGAAAGTTAAGGATTTGATCAGTGTGGGCTGCTTTTCTGTATACTGAGGTTTGGAACTCCCCATTGGTCATACACTCAGCTTTAACATCCAGAAACGGAAGTTGATTGTTGTTTTCTTCTTCCCATGTGAATTTAATTCCTATGAATACACTATTGATGAGATGGTGAACCTTTAATTTGTTGCGTTTAATAATGACAAATGTGTCATCTACATACCGAATCCACAGTTTAGGTTGAATGCGGGGGAGGGTGATGTGTTCTAGTCTTTGCATGACTGCCTTTTTCAATGAGTACTGAGATGGGTGACCTCATTGATGTACTGTTGATCTGTTTGTATACTTCACCATTAAAGACGAAGTGTGTGGCGAGTCAGAGGTCTAATAATTTAAGTATGTTGTCCTTGCTGATGGAGCTGCTGGTCTGCATTGCTGTTTCCGCTTGTAATATAGCCATTGTTTCTTTAGCTAGTGGGATGTCAATTGATGTGAATAAAGCTGTGACATCAAAGGATGCCATAATCTCATCCTCACTGATTTATGTTCTTGAGGGTATCGAGGAAATCTTGGGTTGATTGGATTGACTAGGGTGATCCGTCAACTAGGTGTTTCAATCTCTGTTGTAGGTCCTTGGCCAGTTGTGTGAAGGTGTGCCTGGTAGGGAATCAATGGGTCTGAGGAGGATGTCTGGTTTATGTACTTTAGGAAGTCCATAGAAGTGGGGGGTGTTCGTGCCTTCTGGTTTCATTCTCATGTAGTCTGTCTTGGTTATCTGACCTGCATTCATTAGTCTCTTCAGTGTCTGGGTGATCCGATTACCGAGATGCAGTGTTGGGCCTATCGCCACCTGTTGGTAAGTTGTTGTATCTGCGAGCAAAACCTGTGCTTTCTTAACATAGTCTGGTTTGTTCATAATGACAGTCATGCGCCCTTTGTCTGCTGGTAGGATTATGATGTTCTTGTCTTTCTTGACTTTATCTTGTGCTTTTCTCTGATATGTTCAGGTTGTCCCCTTTGTTCTTTCTGTGTAATGTGGGGATTATAGTTTGTCAGATGGCTTGTTGTGTTTCGTCCATGAGCCTGTCGTCTTTTAATGTAGTCTCCAGGGCGGCCATGAAGTCTATTCTGTTCGCATCTTTGTGGTTATAGTTCAGTCCGCATAATAGTTGTCTGCTGGATAGTTTATTATCCACGTGTCTGGTTTGTTGTTGTCCTTGTCTTTGTGGTGGATTAGTTTGGTGAGTTTCTCCTGTAGTTTGTGTTTCTTCCTAGTTTTGGAATTGTGTTGATTGATGGTGATGGCCTGTTCTAGGGTTGTAGTCCACTGCTGGTCCGTAGTGTTTAAGTACTGTGATTTTTGGTGCAAAATTTCCCATTCGTACCTGTGAAGTTGGTTATGGGCATCATTAATCATTGCTCGTAGCATTCTGCGTCTGTTCTGTTCAGCTATTTTATATGTCTGTGGGTTGTTGAGTGGAGATTTGTACTTCACGCTGCAGGGCAGTTCCTGGTTCGCGAGGCATTTGTGGAGAAAGTGAAGTTGTTCGCGGGTAGAGCTCAGTCGGTTGGCGAAGGTTTCCCATTGTTGGGGAATTTTTAGCGTGTTACACCCATAAATGTTTCAAGTTTTGGCAAAGATCTGTAGCTCGGGTTGTGGGTGAGGTTGTTGACTTGCTTGCTGAGCTGGCTTGTTCTTGTACAGACGTTTTGTCGCCATGCTAGGTGATATCATCAGTGGACCTCCGATGAAGCAATGTTATTCTACTCCGCTTGGAATTTATACTGTCTGGTCCGTTATGGTGAGTAGTGTCATTTCCAGTTTTGTATGGGTTTGTATATGGGGTCCAATTTTATATGTTTTTTAATTGCATTACGGGTGGAGAACCATGCCACGAGGAATTCCCGTGCGTGTCTACGTTTGGCTTGGGCTATGGTTACCTTGTCCCAATTAAACCGCCCCCAACATGCAGAATCAACATGGTTTACAAACTACATTGCAACAACTGCCACAAACATTATACTGGACAGGCAGGAAGGAAACTAGCCATCAGAATACATGGAGATGAAATAACAGCAAAACGGCACGACAAACTCTCCTTAATATCGGTACACTCAGACATGAAAGCCATCAGTTTAACTGGGACAAGCCTCTCTGCTCCTATGATGCTGCTTGGCCTGCTGTGTTCATCCAGCCCTGCACCTTGTTGTCAAGGTAACCGTAGTAGCCCAAACAGACATGCACGGGAATTCCTAGAGACATAGTTCTCCACCTGTAATGGAATCAACAAACATATAGAATTGGACCCCATATACAAACCCATACAGATCAAAACCAGAAGTGACATTACTCACCATAACAGACCCAACAGTATAAATTCCAAGTGGAGTAGAATAACATTGCTTCCTTAGAGGATCCACTGATGATGTCACTTAGCACGGTGATGAAACGTCTGAACGAGAACATTTAAAGGCATCTGGATGGGTACAATAATAGAAAGAGTTCAGTGGGATATGTGTCAAATACTGACAAATGGGAATAGATTAATTTAAGACATCTGGTTAGCATGGACAAGTTGGACCAAAGGATTGGTTTCCATGCTGTATACCTCTATGACTCTATGGTTTCATATACATGCTATTTCTGCTGGGAATTTTAGCAATGGTCACAGGGGACACAGCAAAAAGAGAAAGAAAACTAGAAGTGTTATCCAGTGCCAGTTACAACAGAATGACACACTATTGACAACATCCTGAGCAATGTACATGACAAACTGGATTCAATTCTTTAACTAACTAATTTGTCAAAGCATTACAATTGATATTGCCTACACGGTCCTTCAATAGGTTTGATAACGTGCTACACACTTTACTCATTGGAGGAATAGGATTAAAGTGACTGCGTAGATACAATACTGGCTGTCAGACAAAAATCAGAGAACCTTTGTAAAATGCTGATTTTTGGACTAGACGGAAAGTAAAAATAGTATCACTGGGTTTGATACTAGGATCACCCCTCCTTCATATATTCTAAAGACTTGGGGATAAGGGACATAATCTAAAATTGTTCAGATTGCATAAACCCTGGGAAATAGTAAACATTGAGCAGAATAGTAAACAATTTCAGAGTAGGGAAATAGCATATATGACAAATGAAATTTAATGCATAGAAGTAAATCTGTTATGACCTGAAAAACCTAGTCAAAAATGACAATCTAAGCAAATTCAACTGTAATTTTCAAAATGATTACTACTTTACAAAGAAAAGCACACAGTAATATGGAAATTGGAGGGGATTGGGATTAACAGGTATTTTCTCAGAGTGATGGCACATGTATCCTGAATGGCCTCTGTCCACTGATTCTATAGGAACCTCATGCATGTTACAGACAACTGAGGAACTCATCACTCACATTTGTCCAGTATCTGTATCTGTGTTTATGCAATCACTATGTTTATTTAATGCAGATGTTATGCTTAGTTTGATAAAGTCTTAGTGAATTTAAATTGACTCTAAATCCTGGGACCAAGGTGAATTAATAACCAGAGGCACACAATTTACTGATTTTTACTTCTGTACATAATGAGAGACAGGGAATCAAGGCTTCATCCATGGCCACAAGTGATTTCAGTTCTGGTCAGACAAGATGCCAGACTCAGGAGCATTCAGAATATGCTACTTGAATTAGTCTCCTTGGCTTAGGTTGAATCTTTCAGATGTCAAAAACCTAGCCATGAGTGGCTGATGAAGAAATGTTTGAAATGAACATAATCTTATATTATTTTCGATGATCAGTTACTCTGGGCCTAGGGCCATTCAGCTCTTCCACAGAATGTTTTAATTTTACGGCATCAGCATCTTTCACTATAAATGCATAGAGGAGTGATTTTTACTTTTTGCAAAGCAAGCATTTTTATTGTTGATTTTTAAAATAACTTGACTTGGTTATTCAGAAATATGCAGAATTGCAAAATATTTTGAAAAGCTGCCGAGTTTATTAGTCACTGTGCTGTAAATGATAATTAATAAAGGACGTTCTCTGACTTGAGAAAGTCCAAGAGATGTGATAAATGTGAAGAACTATGCCATTATAAAATAGGAATCATTTATTTATTAATGCTTTTGATTTTTTTTTAAACCATTAAGTTGCACGTGAACTTTGATGTACCTCCTCATACGGATTCTGGAAGATTCACAGTTGCCTTTGAACATATGGTCTGCAGAAGCTTGCCAAGCCTTTTTATGAAAAACAGTTCTATAAAAGTCACACCATCTTGAGAACACAAGCTGGCATTTCCATTAGTCCTGTCCCTGGAGATTTACAGCCTGTAGCAAGAACATGTCATCAAAGCACCAGTTAAATTTAAAGCAACAATCCCTCACTAATTCATTTGGCAATTTAAAAATTCATTACTTATCTCCTGTTTACAGCATATAAAGTCTATAAATTTTCAGGTACTCCATAGCCCAATTCCACAAAGCTTAGCAGGAAACACCCAAATACATAATCTTGAAAGTTTCTGTTCAGTATAAGGAAAAACAGGAGGCATTCTGTAGTGATTGGAACTAGGCCAACCAGGTAGAGGCCATAGAATATGTGTATCCTGATTGTACCAGGTTAACAGCCACAATCAGGGAGTCCTGGCTGACAGTTATAAACAGGAGTGACTGGATTTCTGCTCACTCTCGGAACTGGCTCTAAACTAGCTGAGTCAGTGTTATGTATTATGCACATGTAAACGAAGGGTGACTTGATGACTGGATACTGGCCTTCATGAGTTATTTCAAATTCCTTACCCATGCCTGGACAGACATCAGATCATTTACCTGATACCTGTTTCGGATGCACACTGCAATACTGGTTCACACGGAGACAGAGGAACCAGCAATAAAATTTGCTTGCAATAAAATGTTCAGCTTGTCCTTGTTTTCCATTCTCCTGCTTCACACCATTTTATTTCAACATCATGGTATTGTTAGGCCCCGTTTCTTTGAATTATCCTTTCTAGTTTAACATTGTTGGTGTCTGTGTGTCTGAATCATCTGATGTAGGGACCCACGTCAGATTGGTTGGGGATCTCAGAAGAATTTAAAGCCAGAGATTTACTTTAGCAAGGAGATAGGCCTTGCCTCTCAGCATTGTCTCCCCCTGGCTTTGCTTTTATCCCATCATCAATCCTAACTTCTTCCATCCAATGTTGCCTCTGTCTGCCCTTCCTTTGGCTTTGGCTCCGGCTCCTTTCCTGGGAACTCTTTTGAGCAACTCTCCCTGCTAGCTCCAATTTTGAAGCTATTCTAAAGAGCTGTGTCAAGTGGAAGAAGTTATTCAGTGTAGGTAATGCTTTCTACCTGAACTGAGGCCTAGTTGTTCCAATATTTTATATTGTTTGACATTTCCTTTATACTCAATGTGATGTGTTTTTTTTGCGCAAGTTATTTAATTTAGGAATTGCAGTGCAGCACAGAAACAGTGCAGTATTTCAACACTGGTTTTAAAACTGATTCCTATGGGAACTCACAATTCACTTAAAGTTGTTTTACTTAAAGCCACAACTTTCAGGAATGGCACTTTATGTGTGGACAGGTTGGATTTTACTTGCCTGAAAAAGCACCATCTTCATCACCGCTGCTCCAGGCCTTATTGCCACTGGGATCTTAAAATCCCATTTTCAAGTTTTGTCCATTGGTTCCCTTACCTCTAACCTCTAGGCTCTGCCTCACACTCCCAAACACCATCCAAGGTTCCTGTTCTCCAGTCCTTATTGTCAGATTGCTGTCAGCTTTGATTATCCACAATCCCCAGCACCAACCTTAATAGCCACTGCTCCGGAGTTCTATAATCCTCTTCAGCCACCAAGCACTTTCCTGAGGGGTGAATGGGGGAGGTGATGGCCTAGTGGTCTTATCGTTGGACTGTTAATCCAGAGACCCAGATAATGTTCTGGGGACCAGGTTCAAATCCTGCCATGGCAGATAATAGAATTTGAATAAATATCTGGAATTAAGAATCTAATGATGACCCTGAATCCATTGTCGATTGTCAGAAAAACCCATTTGGTTCACTAATGTCCTTTAGGGAAAGAAAATGCCATCCTTACCTGGTCTGGCCCACTTGTGACTCCAGACCCACAGCATTGTGGTTGACTCTGAACTGCCCTCTGGGCAACTATGGATGGAAATAAATGCTGCCTAGCCTGCGATACTCTCATCCCGTGAATGAATAAACAGAATATCCAGGTCTGTGATATCTGCAAAGGTGTGATGAATGTCAAAAAGCATAGCAGCAGAAACAATAAAGCCCTTGATATTGGCTGCACCAAATAAATCATCTATGTGACCGTTTGTGACGGTTACCATATGACCTTTCTCTGGTGTACTATTAGTGATTATTTTTCACTTCATGGAGATCTAGTTCATTAAAATGTAAAAGTTTCGTCAATAGCAGGTTTTCCCAGAGGAACTCTGCTTTGTAATGTTCACTAAAATCTGTAGCACAGTTCCAACACTGTGGCTCAGCAACAAGCTAATCATGTATACACATGTTAATTAGTAATTACTTCATACAGTTATCTAATACCATCTTCTCTATTTTAATACTCTCAATAAGCTCCAGAAATCATAGAATTTTCCTTGTTTATGAAGTGAACATTTGCAGTGCACAGGTCCTTCCAGAGTTCCACAACATACTCTGACTCCACTTCACACAAGCCATCACATACCAAATGACACTTCAGAATCTGAAAAAGCGCTGGAAGAATTGCTTGCCTCCAAATCATTTAGCAAATTCTTGGCTTTAAGCAGCCACCCCTCCCTCTTTGGCCCACTTTCTGTGGCTACCCTCCAGCTCTTAATTCAAAAGTATCAGAGTGTCTTTGTGTCCAGCTACTCGATAAGTCGATGGGTTCCAGCGTCCTACATATCCTGTATCATATTCCAACTCCCGATATCCTGATTTTGGAGGAATATCCTTGCACCAATTGACAAGTCAGTCCCCTCAGCCTTGCGCTTGCTGAATGCTTTTCTTCTCAGCATCTCAGTCTCTTGAACACTTGTTTTAGCCTTGTGTGATGCTCGGCTATCTAATCATTGACCTAGTCATACCCATCAGAGGTTTAGGAAGGCTGAACAGATGGTCCACAGGAAAGACTGTCTCATTTGAGACAATGAGGAGAATGTGTATGGTATTGAGCACTATTTTAGGTACAAAACAGATGACCCAATCATGCACCAATACTCTGGTTGTAGTTCAGGCCTTATGATCATGGGTGGGAATAGTCTGTGTGAACTTAGTGAGGACTTCTGTGAGTATGAGAACATGCTAGACCCATAACTCTTGGTGTCATGCACAGTGAAATTCACTGAAGTCTCTTGGTATCCAAGAATCCCATGTTGGAGTGATGTCACTTCCCTGTTTTGTGCAAAGTCTACTTCTCACAATGATTAGTCATCCTGAACCAGTAATGCCACTGTTCAGTTAAATCAGTTATCTTTTCAATGACTTGGTATCTTGTTTGATCATGAACTGCTACCAATACTTTACAATTGAGGCTGTCGGGAAGGATGAATTGCATCACCTCTCTCATTTTTGTGAAGCAGTCAATAGATGATTCCATCCTCTTCCCTGATCCTATTCCAATACCTCAACAGTTTGTGCTAGTTCAGACTCCCTGGCCCTGGGTTGGTGGATGTTGGGCATTCCAAAAATGGTATAGCAAACTGTTGCCCATGTCAATAAGTTAGAGCTATCTGAGATCTTCTTTCAAGATCGAGGTCAAAAGGTAAAATCTTAGCTGGCTCTACCTGTCTGGACCTGGTTTGGATCTCAATCTTAAAAACATCAGTGACACTTTTTTGGATCTTAGTCTAAATGTCACAGGAAATCATCTTTGGAATGCTGTGGTTGACTTGGAAGAAGGGCATGGCATCAGCTGCAGCCCTTCCAGCTGGGCAGAAATAGGTTCCCTCCCAAGATCAGTCTTCCAACTAAAAACATCAACGTCTTGCGCTACTTTTACCTGACTTAGCCCAGATCTGGAATTGAAACTGAACAAGCTCAGTTGCTCATTGGTTTCTCTTGCTCCCAGCTTAGCAGACATTTAAAAGTAGCTAATTCCTGTTGGCAAACACCTCAAACTCTTCAATGATCAGAATGTCTCTTGTGTAGTCCACCTCAAAGTGAACAGTTTGAGTAATTCACCATTTTCCTCTTGTTCAGTTTGACACTCAGGTATAAATGAATAACCACTCTTCTCTGCCTTTGAACTTGTGGTAGCACTGCTGCAAGGTCAAGGAAACTAGTGTTGGATTCTTGGATGAAAAGGAATTAGAAATCTGGGCGGTTAAAAACAGATAATGAGACAAACTTCTGCTTGAGGCTCCAAAAGAAGATTTTACATTCTCAGGTCCAACTGCCTAGGGTGCTCCATGGAGTATCATGCCCCTACATCTTTTAATAACCATTCTTGAAGCATTGCGATTTCCTCTGCAAATCATAGAGTGGGCTAGCCAAAGGTACATAGCACTGCACAATTTTCCTGTAGTGACCAACTTGACCACGTAACTTCCCCTCTGTCTAAGGGTGGGGCTATTGATCTACTGATTGGACTTTCACACGGTCAGGAGTAATGACTTCCTTGGTAAAGAAATGCCCCAATTGTTCTTTGGTCTAGAAAACCTGGCATATCTCTGGATTGTCTTTCAAGATAAACTGCAAAAGTGGTCTTGGACAGTGACTCTGTTTGCAAGGGTCTCCTCAAAATGTCTAACTGAAGATGATATGCCATCCAATTACACAAAGAGGGACCGGAAGTTAAGGTCAAATGGTTTATCCACCTTCCACATGATGATGACCGGTGCTTCACAGAACCAAAATAGCTTTCCCATGTAGTCATAAAATCCCCCAGAGCCTATTTAGAATGCTTGTCTTTTCAATATCTTGTTCAGTGATCGATAGTCAGTTATAACTATGGGCCAAATCAACTCTGCAGAAATACATTGCATCTTTGAGAACTTGCAATGCTTCCTCAATCCTAGGTGGAAAGTAAAAACCCTTATGAGTCTTTGTGTTGGGTGTCTGGTAAACAACACAGATCCTCAGTTTTCCATTTTCCTTCCTCATTGAGAGATTTATGGGGGAGGCAAACATACTTGATTCTTGGGCGACTCAGGTTGATCTAGACTCCCTCCAAGTGATGGGCTAGGATTTTAGCCATCTTTACTTGGCAGTCATCTTCAGTCACAGTTAAAAGTTGTCATGGATATCCTCAGCATTGGCTCTGGACACCATGAAGTCTCATGGTATCAGTTCAAACATGCTCAAGGAAACCTTATGCTGATTATCACCAACCACCCATCCCTGTGCTGATTCACTACCCTTTCATATTAAACAACACTTGAAGGGTGGCAAGGGCACAGAATGAAATTCCCCACCTAGAGTACAATGTTCACCACCAGGAGTGGCTCAGCTGCAAAACTACTGACTGAGCTGCTCAAGTCTTAAAGAGCATTGCTGGGTTTGCAGAAGGTAATGAGGGAAACAACAAGAGGGAAAGACATACCTGACCCCATGCTCACCAATCTGCCTGTCATAGATGCATCTGTCCATGACAAATGTAACCACTGTGCAGTCTTTGTGGAGGCGAAGTCCTGCCTTCATATGGAGAATGCCATACATCATATTGTATAGCATTACTATCATGCCAAATGGGATAGACATTGAACCGATCTTGCAGCTCAAGACTGGGTATCCACGAGGTGCTGCAGGCCTTCTGCAGCAACAGGATCATACTCCAACACAATTTAAAACTTCATGGTCCAGCATATCCCCCTTTCTAGTAGTACAGTCAAGCCAAGAGATCAAACCTGGTTCAACGGAGAGTGCAGGAGGGCATACCAAGATGAGCACCAGATAAGTCAAAAAAATGAAGTTTAAAGCTGATGGATGCAAACCAAATTTGCATTCCAAACAACAACAGGGGCATGTGATCAGAGATTAAAGCTATTCCACAAACCAACAGATCAAATCTGAACTCAGCAGCTCTAAATGGTGGTAGTCAATTAAACAACTCACAGGAGGAAGAAGCTCACAGAAGTCCCATTCTCATTGATAGGGGAGGCTAGTACATCAGTACAAAAGACAAAGCTGAGGCATTTGCAACAATTTTCAGCCAGAAGTGCTGAGAAGATGAGCCATCTGGGTAGTTTCGTCACCCTCATCTACAAGAAGTGGGAGAGAGAGGAAATTAGCATTTGACAACCAATTTCACTGTTGAATGTGGATTACACAATCCTATCTAAGTTCATTGCCAACTGGATCAGGTCTGCTCTGGAACTGGTGATTCACCTGGACCAAACTTGTGCTGTACTGGGCAGAAAGATCTGAGAGCCTTGCGCTCCTCAGGGATACGATTGCCTACATGCAGGAAAAGAGGCTGGTCACCTGCCTCATCAGCCTAGACCAAGAAAAGGCCTTTGACAACATATCGCACAACTACATGTGTGCTCTCCAAAATAGGTTTTGGGGAGGGAATCTGTAATTGGATCCAATTGCTGTACACCTGCATCAGTTAGCGCAGTCTCAAATCAATGGGTGGGAATCAGAAAGCTTACCAATCAGATCCAGAGTCAGGCAGGGCTGCCCACTCTCTACGGTCTTGTTTGTGTATTGCATAGACCCTTCTGCCAAGTCCATCAGGAAGAATGCAGGCTTGAGAGAGGTGAATATTCCAGGCATCGGAGGTCTGCAGGTCAAAGCCTCCCTGTACATAGATGACATTGTCATTGTCTGCTTGGATCCATGTCAGTGTGCAAACTCATGAGCATCTGTGACCAGTTCAAACTGGCCTCAGGTGCCATGGGAAATCAAAGCTAGAACAAGGCCATGTTCTTTGGGAACTGAGCTGACCAATCCTTTATCCCCTTCATCACGACAGGTTACCTGAAGGTGCTCAGTAGTTGGTTTGGAGGGACTGGTGCGTGAGCCAAAACTTTGGAGGAGTGTATCGCCAAAGTGAAGCCATAACTGGACAAATGGGAGCACTGCTTCTTTTCCATTGTGCGTAAAGTTTCAGTCATCAAGTGTGAGCTTCTCTCAGTGTTGTTGTATGTGACAGGTCTGGTCTATTCCCCAAATCTGCATCACTGTCGTCATCCCAGTCATCTTTTATTTCATTTGGAGGTCGAAGATGTATCAAGTCCAAAGAGATACTATGTACAAAACACTGGACAAAGTGGGGAAGAAAGTACACAGTGCTGCCCTCATTCTGATGGTCACCTTTGTGTGTGGCTGCTTCAAGCTGTGCATAGATCCTCAGTACACAAACACCAAGTGTCACCACGTACTGAGATGCTACCTGTCCCTGGTATTACGAAGGATAGGTGTGACCTTATTGCTGCAGAATGTTCCAAGTAGTTGGACCATCCCATATCATCTGCCCTTGTGGAAAAATTTGTGAAGAAAAATACCTTTAACCAAAAGTCCATCAGACAGTGGTCAATATGTAGCATCCTTGAGATTGTTCAGGAAGATGAGAGGGTTGGTCTTGTTGGGTGGTTCCCTGAGCAGACTGTCAAAGTCCTCATTGCCAGAATTTTCCAACAAGCACCAAGAAGTTGCTTGGCTGGTGTTGAGAAGGGCACTACCTGTGAGATCCTTTATGCAGGTTCTGTACCACCACATGCTGCCCTTGAAGTGGCTGTTGGGGGTTGGGGTGGTAATGGGGGATGAGACTGTCACATACCTCCTTCTGGAATGTGCCAATGCAAAGGAAGTCTGGAGAGAGAGTGCAGTGGTTTTTGGTGCAGTTCATCCCGAGCAGCTGTGACACAGGACTCTTCTGTTCCCTGTGGCGCAAACAGAGACAAACATCAACTGTGCTTGGAGGACTATCAATTCAGTGAAAGTCACGTTTTGGTCTGCCTAAAATTTGTTGGTTTTCCAATTGAAAGAGTTAGCTCCTACCTACTGTTGCAGACTGGCACATTTCAATGTCCAGGATTAAAGTTCGCCACATTTGCCACTAAGGTGCAGTGGGGGAAGACCACCATTTAAGGTCCTTCTGTCAGAGCATAACATATCTGTTCAGTTATCGGACCCTCCTGATGCCTCAGAAAAATGCCTATAGATCAATTGTAAGCGTAGAGAAAGCCAAACCCCAATGTTTGTTTTCTTCTTGGCATGTAAAGACATCTGGATCTGAATGGTTGCATTAACTGTGTACATGCACAAAGATTTCCTTTTTGAATAAAGTATATTTTTGCAATAAAAACTCGACAGTATGTTGCATAAGTATAAATTGCCTTTGGGTTTGCTTCTTGTAACCATTGGGAAAGTCAAACTCTAACGTTTGTTTGATCTCCATATGCTAAGGCTGTACAGAATTGAACTGCATAAAGACAATGTAATGTGTATAAAAGGTTTTTTTTTAATGAATAAAGCATATTTTTGAAATAAAAAAGATCTCGGCCTCCTCTAGAGGTCCCCAGCATCATAGATACCAAACTTCAAACAATTCAATTCACTCCACATAACATCAAGTACTGAATACTACAAATACTATGGGCCCTGACATTATCCTAGGAATAGCGCTGAAGACTTGAGTTCCAGAAATTAACATACTCCTAACCAAGCTGTTCTAGTACAGCTACAACACTGGCATCTGCCCAACAATGTGGAAACATGTCCAGGTGTGTCTTGTACGCAAAAAGCAGGACAAATACAAACCGGCCAATTACTCTCTCAACCCTTGGCCATTATTATAATAATGGAAGGAGTCATCAACATTCCTTTAAAGCAGCACATGCTTTTTAATAAATTGCCCATTGATGCTCAATTTGTGTTCTGATAAGGCCACTCAACACTTACCTTCATACAGTCCTGTTTCAAACATGGACGAAAGAACTGAACTCCAGGGCTGAGATAAGAGTAACTGTCCTTCACATCAAGACTGCATTTAGCTGAGTATGGTATCAAGAAGCCCCACAAAACTGTAGTCAATGAGAATCAGGCAGCAAACTCACCACTAGTTTTGAATCATTATCAGTAAAAAAGGACGTTCATAGCATTTGTTGGAGATCAGTCATCTCAGCTCAAGGAAAATAGTTCAGCCTAGTCTCCTAGGCCCAACCTGATATTCCAAAACCTGTCCACTACCTACAAGGTTAATATCAGGAATATGATGGAATGCTCTTCATTTGTCTGGATGAATGCAGCACTGACATCAAGGAAGAAGCTCAACACCATCAAGATAAAGCAGCCTGCTTGATTAGCATCATATCCATATTCACTCCCTCCACCAATGCTGAGTACCAGTAACGTGTACCTTCTATTAGCTCCTTGTACAAACTCATGATCATTACCATCTAGAAAGACAATAGGGATCAAAGCTTAGTCCCTTATTGTGTGTCATATTCATAAAGGATGTAGATGAGAACAAAATGGTAAGTAATTTTGAGGATTACACAAAAATTGGCCAAGTAATTGACAGTGAGGAGGAAGGTGTCTGGTTACAAGAGGATATAAACAGATTGGTCGGATAGGCAGATCAGTAGCAGATAGAATTTAACCTTGGTAAATGTGAGGTGATGCTCTTTAGAGGAAGGAACAAGGCAAGGGAGTACTCAATGAATGGCAGGACATAGGAAGCTCAGCGGAACAGATAGATCATAGAGCCATACAGCACGGAAACAGACCCTTCGATCCAACCAGTCCCTGCTGAACATAATGCTAAACTAAATTAGTCCTACCTGCCTGCTCCTGATCCATACCTCTTTAAACCTTTCCCATTCATGTACTTATGTAAGTGTCATTTAAAAGCTGTAACTTTGTCCATATTCACCACTTCCTCAGGAAGTTCATTCCACACACAAACACTCTAAAAAATAATATGCCCCTCATGTCTTTTATAAATTTGTCTCCTCACATCAAAAATGTGCCCCTTAGTCTTGAAATCCCCCATCCTAAGGAAAAGATACATACCATTAACTCTATCTATACCCCTCATTTTTATAAACCTCTATAAAGTCACCTCTCAATCTCCTACACTCCAGTGGAAAAATGTCCCAGCCTTTCCAGGACAACAAGGTGCAGAGCTGGATGAATACAGCAGGCCAAGCAACATCATAGGAGCAAAAGCCTTTCTGCTCCTATGATGCTGCTTGGCCTGCTGTGTTCATCCAGCTCTGCATCTTGCTGTCTCGGATTCTCCAGCATCTGCAGTTCCTACTATCTGATTCAATTTTAACCCCAGCCTTTCCAGCGTTTCTTTATAACTCAAACCGTCCATATCTGACAACATCCTGGTAAATCTCTTCTGAACCCTCTCCAGCTTGATAATATCCTTCCTCTAGCTGTGCGACCAGAACTAGACAGAATATTCCAGAAGAGGCCTCACCAATGTTCTGTACAACCTCAAGTTGATTTCCCAACTCCTATACTCAAAGGACTGAACAATGAAAGCAAGTGTGCCAAATGCCTTTCTTACCACCCTGTCTATACATGATGCAAACTTCAAAGAATAATGTATCTGCACCCCTAGGTCCCTCTGTTCTACAACACTACCCAAGGCCCTACTACTAATTATATAATCCCCCACCCTTGTTTGTTCTACCAAAATGCAAGATCTCATGTTAATCCAGATTGAACTCCAACTGCCATTTTTCAGCCTATTGACCCATTGATCAAGATCCCTTTGTAATCTTAGAAAACCTTCTTCAGTTCTACTATGCCACCAATTTCGGTGCCATCTGCAAACTTATTAACCCTGACTTCTATATTCTCATCCAAATCGTTTATATAAATGACAACAAGACAGGACCCAGAATCGATCCCTGTGGAACTTTGCTGGTGACAGTCCTCCAGCCCGAAAAACAACTTTCTACCACCACTCTGTCTCTTGCTGTTAAGCCAATTATGTATCCCATTGGTAAGCTCACCCTGATTGCCATGTGACTTGACTTTACTAATTAGTTTACCATTTGCTAAACTCCAAGTAAACAACGTCTACTGCTCTGCCCTCATTGATCTTTTTGGTGACTTTCTCAAAAAAATTCCATCAAGTTTGAGAGACATAATTTTCCTTGCACAAAACCATGCTGACTATCCCTAATCAATTTTTGGCTATCTAAAAGTTTATAAATCCCTATTTTCTGGAATCACCTCCAAAACCTATCCACAACCAACATACTATAGTTCCTCGAATTCTCCTTTCAAACCTTCTTAAACAAAGTCACAATGATAGCCACTCTCCACGCACCTTATCCATAGTTATAGATGATACAAATATTCCTGAAAGGGTCTCTGCAATTTTCTCCTTTACTTCCCATAGCATTCTGGGATACATTATAGAATCCTTAGTGTGGAACCAGGCCCTTCAGCCCAACAAGTCCATGCAGACCCTCGAAGCATCCCACCCAGACTCATCCCCCTATAACCCACCTAGTCTACACATCCCTGAACACAACTGGCAATTTAGCAAGGCCAATCCACCTAGCCTGCACATCTTTGGACTGTGGGAGGAAACCGGAGCACCCAGAGGAAACCCATGCAGACACAGGGAGAATGTGCAAACTCCACAGACAGTCACCCAGCAGTGGAATCGAACCAGAGTCCCTGGTGCTGCGAGGTAGCAGTGCCACAGTGATCAGGTCCCAGAGATTTATCCACCTTGATATTCTAAGACCACCAGAATGTCTTCTTCTGTAATGTGAACTGTTTTTAAGAAGTCAATATTTATTTCCCAGAGTTCTCTAACCTCAGATCATGGGGTGGTTGTCCACAGATCCTTGGAGGTGGTAGGACAGATTAATTGAGCAGTGAAGCTGGCATATGGGATGTTTGTCTTTATCAGTGAAGGCATAGATTATATGAGCAGGGAGGTTATGTTGGAGCTGTTCAGAACTTTGGTTGGCCACAGCTGGAGTACTGTGTGCAGTTCTGATCACCACGTTTTAAATCAGATGGTGGTGTGGGTCTGGAATGCACTGCCTAAGAGGGTAGCTGAGGCAGGTAACCTCAACCTTTCAAAAAATACTTGCATGAACACATGAAGTGTCATAACATTCAAGACTATTGGCCTGGTGCAGGTAAATGGGACTATTGTAGGTAGTTGTGTATCCACGATCAGTCATCTCTCCTATAAGAAAGAAGCCCTATGGCCCTCTGGGACTGTGGCAATTTGCATTTACATTATAGTGTATTTTTGGCAGGACAGACTTGATGGGCCAAAGGTCCTTTTCTGTACTGTATGGTTCTATGAATCTATGCCAAGGACAGCAGATACACAGGAACATGACCATCTGAAAGCCACTCTGCATCCTGACTTGGAAACGTGTCACCAATCCTTTCGTGTCACTGAGTTAAAATCTCTCCCTAACAGCTGCATAGGAGTACCTCTACCAATGGTATCACAATGGTTCAAGAAAGCAGCTCACTGCCACTTTGTTTAAGGAAGTTAGGGAAGGGTAATAAATACTAGCCCAGCCAATGACACTCATCTCAATGATATTGAAATGAAATTCTTCCAATGAAATTAAGTAAATAACTACTCAGAAAAAGTTAGACTATTAAATATGCAACCTAAATCCTGAACAACTAACTGACACTATACTTACCATACCCTGCCACAATTAAATTCCCCCAGATTACATACACTCACCTCTTCCGCATTTCTGCTGAACCGGACCCAACACACACATACACCTACCAGATTGAATGAGAACACCAATCCCATTGGACCTTACTCTTTCCATCCCAAGCTGGACATGGCTTCTCCCACCAATCCCCTAATCACTGCTTCACTTGCATTATCAGCATGCACCCTGCCCTGCAGCATGCTTGGCATCCTAACCTGGCGCCTACCCCTTCTCAATCAATACCCTATTTACCTGACAACCTGGTTAGCTGGCACGCTACTAAACTGGCACCCTATCCCTTAGTCATCTGGCATTCCACCCCCGGCATTGTATCCCTCCCCAGCTAGCATTCTACCTACCCGGCACCCTGACCTCTTATCCATCTGGCATCCAACTCTCTTGGTATCCTAATGTTACATTTATGTACTGTGTGTTTGACAGCAGTTAAAGTGTTTTTTAAGATCTTTACATTTTTGAATACTGCTGTGAAAAGGGTGTGTGGTCTTGCTCTCCACTGACAGCTCTAAGCTACAAAAGAACTGAGAATGGAAATACAGCTCTGCATTTCTGAGGGAGCCATGAGCGAATCTCCTCTTAGAAATGTGGAAGGTCCTTCCTTCGTAAAATTGAAGGTCTGCACTGGCAATCTTCACAAGATTGCCACTCCTGAAAAATCTGGTCCAATGTATATAGCCACTAGCAAGTGCAAATGCATCTTTCTGTGAGCCTAGCTGATGATCATTAGTTAATTTCTGATGTAACTGTTAGTCCAGTCTGCATTACTAATGAATGATTTCTTCTAACAGTATCACGTCTAATGGAAGATATACTTTGAGATTTGCAAAAGCTTCTCATTTCCTTTTAGCAATATATAAGTTCTGTACCACCAAACATTAACATTTTTGCATTGTTTTTACTGTAATAAAAGCAGAAACCTCTGATAAAACTGTGAATTCAAAAAAGCATTTGAAACATTTGCTAAATAAACAAAAAAAATCAGTTTTACATCAGTAATCTAGAGTTTTGTTGCCTGTAACAAAACCACAGAACCACTAGCACAGGAGGGTATTTAGCCCATCTTGCCTATGTCGACCCAAAGAGACCCAGAAGCCCTTTCTGATCCCATCTTCCTGCACACAACCCATAGCCCTGCAGCTAAAGCACTCAAGGTACAGATCTAGATACTTGTTCAAAGAGGTTAGGGTCTTTGCCTCCACCACCCACCCACGCAGTGAATTCCAGACACTCACTACTCTCTGCATAGAATTGTTTTTCATCATGTGTCCTCTAATCATTCTGCCACTTTACTTGAGTCTATAATCCCTGGTTTTTGAACTCTGCCAAGGGAAACAGAGTCCTCCTGTCTACTCTATCCTCATCCCCTCGCAATTTTATATACATCAATCGTGCATTTTGGTACAACAAACAAGGGCAGGGCTTATAGAATTAATGGTAGGGCCTTGGGTAGTTTGTACATCAGAAGGACCCGGGGTGCAGGTACAGAATTCTTTGAAGTTTGCACCACAGAGACAGGGTGGTTAAAAAGGCATTTGGCAAGCTTGCCTTCATTGCTCAGTCCTTTGAGTATAGGAGTTGGGAAGTCATGTTGAGGTAGTACAGGACATTGGTGAGGCTTCTTCTGGAATACTCTGTCTAGTTCTGGTCAACCAATTATAGGAAGGATATATTAAACTAGAGAGGTTTCAGAAGAGATTTACTAGGATGTTGCTGGGTATGGAAGGTTTGAGTTATAAAGAAAGGCTGGATAGGCTGTACATTTTCCACTGGAGCATAGGAGGGTGAGATGCAACCTTATAGAAAGTTTATAAAATAATGAGAGGCGTAGGTAGAGTTATTGGTAGTTGTTTTTCCCTAGGGTGGGAAATTTCAAGACTAGGGAGCATATTGTTAAGGTTAGAGGAGAGAGATTTTAAAAAAGACACGAGGAGCATTTTTTTTTCCACAGAGGGTGTTTAGTATGTGAAATTAACTTCTTGAGGAAGTGGCAGATGTGGGTACAATTACAACTTTTAAAAGACATTTGGATAAGTATGTGAATAGGAAAGGTTTGGATGGATATGGGCCAGGAGCAGGCGGGTGGGACTAGTTTATTTTGGAATCATGTTTGGCACAGACTGATTGGGCCGAATGGTCTGTTTCTGTGCCGTATGAGTCTATGACTATAACTCTATGTCACTCTTCAGCCTTTTCTGATCCAAGAAAACAACCCCAACCTCTCCAATCTCTCTTTGTAGCTGCAATTGTATTTGTAGTACACATTATTTAGGATCAAAATGTTTCAGGACACCTGCAGACAAATTCCCTGTGGTTGAAGTACACACATAATAAAATATGCCTCTGAAATGTTCTGACCAAAAAAGCTGAATTTAACAATTTTCTTAGAATAGAATCTCTACAGTGTCAAAACAGGCCTTTCAGCCCAACAAGTCCACACCGAACCTCAGCACATCCCACCCAGACCCATCCCTATAACCCACCTAATCAACACATCCCTGAACACTCTGGGCAATTTACCATGATCAATCCACCTAATCTGCACATCTTTGGACTGTGGGAGGAAAGCAGAGCACCCAGAGGAAACTCCACACAGTCGCCTGAGGGTGGAACCAAACCCAGGTCCCTGGTACTGTAAGGCAGAAGTGCTAACCACTGAGCCACCGTGCTGCCCTTAAACCCATTATGGATATTTGTACTGGGACTTCACAAAAGCCTTCAGGTTAAAATTTAGTATCCATATGAAAGTGGTGAATAGTGCTATAAAAGTGGCAAGAAGCTAAATAACTCTTATTTTCCATGTTAAGAAACATAATCTGAAAGAGAACAGAGTTCTACAGTGCTCATAGTTTGATAACTTTCCATTTATTAGTGTTGTGCCTCCTGTCCAACAGATGGTTAAATTCTACTGGGGCTAGATGAGTGTATACTGCCAAAACAGCTCAGTGTATCAGTATTCCCAATACCAATCAAACTCAGCAGAGTTCGAACAACATCTAATTTGTTCGCCCATGATGAAAGAAGATGAGAAATTTCCTGGTTTAAGTTGAATAAACAGGGTAATAAAGAATACTGTGTAAGCCAAATTTATTCACACAAATAAAATTAAGGTGTAACACACTTGAGGGTTCAATTTACTGCCAACATTTTGATAAAAAAATTCCCTTACATTTCCATTTAAATGACTAATTAAATTTGCTCTGGCGCATCTGAGAGACAATGTTAATAGCTGCACTTTCAATTTGAAGGAAAGAGAAGTGATACTACATTCATTGTATTTTTCCATCAGCCAGAAAAAGTACCACTATTCTAACTGCACTGCAAAGATGTAAATTTTGATGATTATTTATTTTTGTTTTTAGTTTTGTTAAAGAGGCAATTGCCACAGAGCCATTGAAAATATAGATCCCTCTCACCAGTTTGCCAGGTCTTGTGAGCTACATTAGGTTTATGCCTATTTGAAATCAAAAGCTCACAGAGCGCTGCTCCTTCATTAGGAGAAATCACCCAAGGAAGGAACAGCGCTCCAAAAGCTTGTGATTTCAAATAAACATTTTAGACTATGACATGGTGTTGTGTGATTTCTGACTTTGTCCACCCCAGTCCAACACCGGCACTGCCACAACACATTTTTCTTGAAACAGAGAAGGCTGGGAGGTGACTTAATTGAGGGTGCGTAATATTATTGGAGGCTACATAGGGTAAATAAGGAGGTCCTGTGGCACAGTGGAAAGCATCCCCACTTGTTCAAAAATCCAGGATTTTCCATCAGTCATCTGGCTTGGTCATAGAAAACAGAGGGTAGTGGTGGAAGGATGTTTTTCAGAATGGAGACTGGTAACTAGACGTGTTCCACAGGGGTCAGTCTAAAGGTTCTTTGTTGTTTATAGTATATATAAATGGTCTGGGCGAAAATGTGGGTGGTCTGATAAGCAAGTTTGCCGATGACCTGAAGATTGGTGGAGTTGTTGATAGTGCCAACGATTGTTTAAGTATATACAACAGTATATAGATAACAGTGTGGAGCTGGAGGAGCACAGCAGGCCAGGCAGCATCAGATTCCCCTCCAGCTCCACACTTATCTCTGACTCCAGCATCTGCAGTTCTTACTATCTCTACAACAGGATATAGATAGATTGGCAAGTTGGGCACAGAAATAGCAGATGGAGTTTAATCCAGACAAATGTGAGTGATGCATTTTGGAGGATCAAATTTAGGTGTGAATTATGTAGTAAATGGCAGAACCCTTAGGAACATTAACATTCAGACAGATCTGGGCGTGCAGGTCCACAGTTCCCTGAAAGTGGAAACACAGGTAGCCAAGGTGATTAAGGCGGCATATGGCATGCTTGCCTTCATCGCCTGGGGTTTGGAGTACAAGAGTTGGCAAAACATGTTGCAGCTATATAACACCCTTATTAGGCTGTATTTGGAGTATTGTGTGCAGTTTTGGTTGCCACACTACCAGAAGGATGTGGAAGCTTTGGAGACAGTACAGAAGAGGTTCACCAACATGTTGGCTGGTCCCCAGGCATTGACTTTGAGGAAAGGTTAAAAAGACTAGGATTGTTTTCACTGGAAAGATGGCAGCTGAGAGGAGACCTGATATAGGTCTACAGAATTATGAGAAGCATTGATAGGGTGGATAGTCAGAGGCTTTATCCCAGGGTTGAAGTTTCAATTACAAAGGGGGACAGGCTCAAAGTGAGAGGGGGAAAGTTTAAGGGAGATGTGCAAGGGAAGATTTTTCATGCAAAGAGTAGTAGCAGCCTGGCATGCACTACCAGAAGAGGTGGTGGAAGCAGGCACATTCATCCATAGAATCCCTACAGTGTGGAAACAGGCCCTTCGGCCCAACAAGTCCACACTGACCCTCAGAGCAGCCCACCCAGACTCATCCCCCTAATCTATACATCCCTGAACACTACAGGCAATTTAGCATGGCCAATCCACCTAGACTGCACATCTTTGGACTGTGGGAGGAAACTGGAGCGCCTGAAGGAAACCCACACAGACACAGGGAGAATGTACAAACTCCACACAGACAGTTGACCGAGGCTGGAATCATGCCTGGGCATCTGGCAGTGTGAGGCAGCAGTGCTAACAACTGAGCCGCCGTGCCACCCTGAAGACATTGAAGACATTTAAGAGGCACCTAAGATGGGTATATGAATAGGGAGGAAATAGAGGGATACAGATTGAAAACGGCAGGTTTATTTTTAGATTCATGAGGGCATGATGGTCGGCACAGGCTTGGAGGGTCGAAGGGCCTGTTCCTGTGCTGTACTTTTACATATTGTTTATTAGAAATGACAACGGGTGAGAAATGACACCAATAAGGTAAGTAGGAATGACTCATTCAGCAGAGAAGTTTAAAATCAGGGCTATAGATTTAAAGTAATAGATTGAAGGGTCAGAAGGGAAAAATGAGGGAAGAGATATTTTTCATCATGGAGGAAAAGGCCTTAATTGAAACTATTCCTTAAAAAGGATAAATATAGCAGAAGCTCAAATCAGATACAAAAAAAGTACTCAATTGTTGTCTTTAAGAACTATGACCTGCAGACTAAGGACCTAAAAGAGGGGAAGAGGGCTAAGGACTGAGAAGAGTGTGATTACGCTGGATAAAGTTGCCATCAATCCAGAGCACCATATGGCTGTCCTCTTGAGAGAAAGATTATGGATATTAGTTTAACCTGCGGGTCAGCACACCTCAGGCAAGGGACACAGTTGAGAAGGCAGGACCTTCATGGCAACCTGGGTCATGTTTTGGTGGCTGGCATGGGCATACTGCTTTAAATTAATTGCCTGACATTGCATATTTTCTATCATTTTGCACTACGTGTGGATAGGTTCTGGCCATTAAAATTGTAAATGATTTGTTTACTAAATGAATTTTCATACATGTAGCGAACTTAATCACCGAAAATTATCCAAGCTTCTAAGAAGCAATCATTCAGGAAATCTAGACCATATTCCCAGAGCGGGCAGCACAAAATCCTTCTACATTCACATCTACGTCCTTCATTCAACTGATGTCTCAATTCTGGGCCATTCAGCCTGTCGACCCTACTCCACTGCTCAGTTAGATTATTGTTGATCATTTATATCAATGCTATTTTCCCATATTATCCCCTTTCCTTTATGTCACCAGTCTGCAGAAATCAATCACTTAATTTTAAACAAGATCTTCTTTGCCCTTTGACATGGCTGTAAAAGAACAGAGAAGGTTTCTCCATGAGCTGGTTAATATTTTTCTCTTACTCAACCTTCAAAATGCAGATCATCTGATTATTATTCACATTGCTGTCTGCCAGACCTTACAATGCACAGCTTGCTGGTACATTTCTCAGTTTGCAATATACTTCAATATTACTTCAATGGATGTAAAGCACGTTGGTGCTGCATCAGTTGTGAAAGATTCTACACAAATGCAAGTTCTCCTTTACATGACTCTGGGAACCAATTGCTTTGAACCTTCTGCTGTCTAGACTAAGAGACTGGAATAAAATGGTTTCACTCAACTCGGTGTTGCTCAAAGTAGGATTTTCCATTAAACTGCTACAGTTTAAGTAAGTGATTTGTGAATGAAAATGAAAGAAAATGTGTCACAGGTAGGCTGAGAGCCCATAGAGTGGTTTCCAGAAAGCAATTAAGTTCTTGTTCCTAAAACAAAATCAAAACTTGAAACTTTGAAAATTTCAGTGGTAGATAGGTTGAGGTGAGGAAGACGCAAGTAATCATATTGAGGTGGAATTAGTGTTTATTTTTATTTGTATATCTGTGTTTTAAGACAAAAACATTGTATAAGAACGTATAGAAAATTTTATACACTGAGCTATAAGAGACATGCAGGACAAGAAAAGGTTTAATTATTTGTGTCACAGAATGATTCTGTACCACACAACTGTTGAAGAAAATTAAAGAGATGATAATGCATATTTTCAATAGGCAATGATAGAACATCAGTCACACAAATTATTTCTGTTTTACACTATTTTACTAACAAGCTAAATGAAAAATTCACTACAGATTTTCACGTTGAGTGAATTATCTTTTCTTTCATTTGGAAACAAAAATGCACAGCACATAAACAACAGTGGCTTAAAAAGAAAAGGAATATGAATCTTTTGAAGCAACTGACATTTTGAAAATGACATCGAATTATTTGCAAATATTAATGTAAAATGTTATTTCCATTTCTTTGCTGATATATGGTTGTGCTCATGTGTTTGCCACTTTAATAACCCTCCCAAAACTTACAAAATTAAATACACCCATCTCTCTTTTTATTAAGAAATCTTGACTCCCCATTGCAGCATTCTTAATTTTGTATAGCATCCTTCCTAGCATTGCTGTTATTATAAACAGCTAAAAGTCACTGACACCATGTACTTAATAGTAAGAATCCCCAAAATATTGCACTCACTATTGCTGCCAGAAGAATCTTGGAAAGATTAAAAACAAACAACAAATGACCAGAACAGGTATTTCAAATATATTTGATGTGGAGCTTCTCTTTGTCATTTGTAGAAACACATTGGGTAATATCTCATCATACATCTAAAACACCCCTGGTGCCATTCCTCCTACTTTGGGTGGGCTTCAGGTCATATACATTGTCCTTAGGTGACCCTTCTGCCCTCAGCTGTTTCTGAATGCTAGGGAAAGCTGCTTCACCACCGTCTCCTTAGTGGACTGGGGGTCTTTGGAGTCGAATCACAGCTCTGCCTAGGTCCACAGCCTCGGTAGGCTGATGGCCACCAGGATGCAGAGTCAGCGAGCCCAGTTGGTCCCCCTGGACGTTATCCCAGTCAAGATACCCTCTACAGGCCCTCACAGACAGGTTACGTAAACAGTCCATGAATGCCTGTGGGGTTTCACCTGTGACATGCAGGGTATTCTCTACTTGGGGAAAAGGAGTACTCTATCTCTACTCCATCACTGAAGCCCATGGTTTCTAGGATCTCTTTCTCGATGGCAGCAAGCATACTCTGCCCCTTCTTGCTGTTGGCAGAGTGGGCCTTGTCCAGCCTGCTATCCTGGGAGAACAGCAGCAATGTGGCTATCGCAGCATCATTGCAGCCAGTTATTTCTCCCACCTGTTCGATTTTCATGAAGTGTACAGATGGGTCCCATTAATATGTGAGCTTGTCCAGGTGTGCCACCATAGCCCTGAGCAGCTGGTCCCATGTGAGGCCACAAAGCGACTCTCCAAATCTCCCTGCTCCTGACTGTCCCAGGATACACCATACTTCTGCTGCCATACCAGGCACATGGACACTGGTCCTGACCCTTCCCAGACTGGCCCTACAACCCTGTCAGACCGGGCCCACTCCCAGTGCCACAGGTACTGTTTGAACCTCCACCTGCTGCCGAACTGGGCCTGTTACCAGCACCACCTGTGGTGATCCACAGTTTCCTTCGTAGAGTCATTTTTTCTGCTGCCACACTAGGCCTACTCCCAGCACCACAGGTGACCGAGCATCCCCGACTGCCTTATAGTACCCTCCTGCAATGCCCCCTTGCTCTTCCCTGCCTGCCTGGGCCACACGGGGTTTATCAGGCAAACCATAACTCTGGCCTGGAACAAAGCTAGGCTCAGCTTTTGGATCTGTTCCTGGCAGGGACCATGCTCTCCCCTCTGATACCCTTCACTCCAGGCTACCTTGTAGGCTGTCTGGATAATGTCTAGTTTCTCCTCCTGCACTTTTACTTGCTTTCTGAAGTAGCTATGTTCCTTTCAGTGCCTGTACACTTCCCTTGGCTTCAGTGGCCTGACACTGCAGGTAATCTAGTTTGTTTCTGTATCATTCCTCTGCTTGCCACCTCTCTTGCCTCTCTCGCTGCAGGTCTGCATACAGCATTTCTCCAGTCCTGGCCCTCATGCTTGAGCCTTTCTCTGCCTCTCTTAATTCTGCCTTCAGTTCCTTGACTTTCTTATCCAGTATCTGGACCGGTCACTGAAGGCAGAGAAGCCAGACTGCCTTTTCTCTGGGAGTGCTTATGTTCCTTGCTGTCAGTCCACCGGCTGCTGCTTCCCCCAGTGCTCTTTAATATGGTCTACAACCCAATGGTCTCAAGATGGACTTCACTAGCTTCAAAATCTCTCCACCCCCGACCTGATCCCAAGACCAGCCCCCACTCTCATCCCCGCCTCCTTGACCTGTCCGTCTTCTCTCCCAACTATCTGCTCCTCCCACCTCACTGACCAATCCCCGCCACTACCTACCTACATTCACACCCCCACCCCATTTCTGAAGAAGGGTCCTGACCAGAAATGTCAGCTTTCCTGCTCCTCTGATGCTGCCTGGCCTGCTGTGTTCCTCCAGCTTCACACTGTGTTAGCTCTTTGATATAGTTGCCTTTTTAAGCACAGAGGAGATCCTTTTGTCCATCGGACCCTGCTTCTGAAATACTGTTTAGCACATCACATTCATTCTGCCAGTGTCCCGCCAGGGTCTCCATTCTGTAGGGTTCTGGCTTACAATCAGTAATTTCCTAATTTTTAAGTGGTTCGAATCACCCCCTGATCCCTGGTTCTAGACACTGGACTTATTTTGGGAATGTGAAATGAAGGCGGCAACAGAGATGTGTTCAAGGCAAGAGGATCTCTGCTTCTATTTACAATAAAAAGGTAAGTATAACACAAGAAATAAAAGGTAAATGTAATAAAATAGTGAAATTAACACAACCAACTATACAGAGGACAGTAATACTATTAAATACACTATTAGCTAGATTAAACCTTATTCAAACCTAAAGACAACAGTTTTAATCAAAGAAATTTTAATCTGGCTTCCTACCCATGGAGTCCCTTTCACTGTCACCACCCACCTTCCCTTCTAGCTAGGTCAGACTTTGGGGTCTCAGAAGTTTCAGCTCACCACTGAGGAAAATATGGTGTTAAACTGCACCCAGTTGCTGAGGTTCTTGTCGTTGGTTTGCTTGGTTTGAAACAAGCCCATGTCTGGAAGCTATTATTCAGATAGTACTTAGTTGGCTTTCCTCCTCTCGGGTATGCTGTGTTGAGATGATGCCCTTCCTTTAGCTTCCAGATTCAGCTTCTCTGTTTGGCCTCTGTGGGTCTTGGTTTCGAAGCTGCTTGTTGGAGCTGGAAGCCTGTGGGGAAGTTGTTTGTGCAGAAGCTTGTTGTTGAAAAAAGGGCTCTCCCTCAGGTGAGATTGGGGCTGGCAGTTATACAGACTGGGTGCCCCATTATCTACCTTCAAATCTGTGTTGTCCAATGTGTTTCTGGTGTTTCCACCTGAAGCCAATTGGTTTTCCAATTTTTAAAAGATATGTGTGAATGGATTCGATTGAAAATACCTGGTATCTCGAAGCCCCATAACATCTGTGCTGAGCAGTCCAAGGTTTAAAAGCTGCCCCAGGAGTTTTGGTTGATTTGTCCTTTTAGAGAGGTGTAAACCGGAATTCCATGCTGAACAATAGTCCCATACAGCACTCTACATTCTGTTGGCTTGGCTGTGTATTTGCTGCAGCCCCAGTCCAGTTGTAGTCCAGGGTTTTGTCAGTATTTTAGATGGGGATTTTTGCTCAATCCTACATGTGTCTTGGAATATTTTGTATAGCCTATAATCATTATTATGCTTCTCAAAGCAAAGTGTGTTGTCATTAAATGACCACAGGGTAAAGTCCCACTAGAGCAAATGTGAAAGAGAATTTATCCAATGAGTCAAAGAATTGCATTCCAACAAATCTGATTGAATGGAAGTGCTGTCTTGCAGTTAGTAACGTACCTGTCTCTGAGCCAGAAACACCAGGTTCAGATCACTCTTGATGATCAAAAAATGAGAACTCATAATACACTGAAATAGGTTGATTATTAATATGCAAATTCTTCCATCCCGTGCCAATGGCTGACAGTAAGGGAGGAGAGATTCCTAATCAGCCGTGTGACAGAAAGAAATTGGAGCCTCTGCCATCATTAGGCTACAACTCCATGTAAAAGTGGCTGCTGCCACATCAAGAGGTCTTGTACATAAATTTTTCTGAAGGGTCTAGGCCCGAAACGTCAGCCTTCCTGCTCCTCTGATGCCGCTTGGCCTGCTATGCTCATCCAGCTCTATACCTTGTTACCTCTTGTACATAAATCACTGAAACACATTTCAAAGCAAATAGCAAAAGCATACACACTTCTGTCAGCATTGTCCTACATGAAAATTCTGCTACACTAAGCTTTGAGAAATCGGTTATCTAACTAAAAGATTGAATGCAGAAAATCACTTGTAATCTAATTTATATGTTCCTTAAGTGCTTTGCTGATGATTTCTGATGCTTCAAATACCAGATCCTACTGAAAAGCCAATGAACGACAAATGAAAGTACTCTCAATTTTAATCTATTGTACAATAGATTTCATCTGCTATAGACTAGGGATTACCACTCAATGCTTTAATTAGCTGAGGTCTGCTTAATTGTCTTAAACAAAAATCATTTATATATTCCTAGCAATTATTGTTGATGATATGGATTTAGTTTTTGCCTGTGGTTGGAGTTCATTTGCGTACTTTTGTTTGTTTAGGTAACGCACTGTATTACAAACCGTGAAACAATAGTGGACCATGTATGTCAGCCTTCATGCATGGCTAATAGACAGACATTGTCTGAACCATCCTGGGCATGAGTTTATTTTGGAAAAATCCTGTTTTAGCATTTTGATTTGTTTGCCAAGCCAACAATGATGTTAAATACATTCTGTCAGAGATGTCACTGTTAACACGTTATTAGTAATTTAAGCTGATGGACAAACATGCATTAAGAAGCAACCGAGGAATATTAATATATCACATAATAACTCATTGCATTAGAAAATATTCTTTACCTCACCTGCTAGCTTTTGCTGGCAATGTTAGATCTGTCTTTTTTGATTACTGACCCCTCCATCAGTGGAAACAATTTTTCTCCATCTACTTAATCAAACCCCTTGAGACTTTGAAAACCTCTACCAAATCTCCACCTAATTTTCTCTGCTGTAAGAATCTAACAATCCTAGATTTTTAATGTCTCTACATTTTATTCTCACAAATCTCCTTTGGACTTCTGTCCTGAAGTGAATGGAACACAGAACATTGCCTGAGGTTTAATGGTAGACTTATAAAGGCCAAGATTAACCTCTGTACAATCATACATCAATGTTAAGGAATATAGGAGAAGGAGTAGGCCATTCTGACTGTTCTTTCATTTAATGAGATCATCGATGATCTGTGGCCTAACTCCATATATCCATGTATTTTGGCCCACATCCCTTAATAACTTTGCTTCACGAAATATTATCTACTTCCAATTTAAAATTTACGACTGGTCTAGAATCTAGTACAGTTTGTGGAAGATAATTCCAAACATGTACAACCCTCTGTGTGCAGACCTGAAAGTTCTGGACCTAATTCCCAGATTACACTCCCAAGTTCTAGAATCCACAACTAGTGGAAATAGTTGATGTTTATCCACTCTAACCTTTCCTGTTAATAGCTTGAAAATTTGATTAAATCACCCCTTTACCTTCTAAATTCTGGAGAACACAGGCCTAATTTCTATGATGGCTGAAGTCCAAATATTATTCTTGTAAACCTACGTTATACTCCTTCAAGAGCAAAATACTTCCTAAGGTGTGGTGCCTGCTCGCAGTACTCAGGTACAATTTCCAAGTTGATGGTGCAGAGGCAGAGGCATTCTGAAAAAAAATGAGACTTTTCTTTAACAGGTGTCACTGCCAGGTTTGGAGAGACTGTGCGGTCAAAGATGAGGAGGACAATCATGTTAGAGATATAAACAAGGAGATGCAAGTGAATGATTGTAGCAAGAGGATCAGAGATCAAGGTGCGGAGGTGTAGTGTTGATGGTATATTTCTGGCAGTTTTGATATAGGGGTTAGGAGCTGAGATATCTTAGAGGGTTGGAACAAAGCAGTCCTTCTCCAGCAGGCCCCCACAGGCAGTACTAGAACGCATCTTTCCCACAGTAAACCTTGATACCTTCAATGATTGGGAGTTCCAATAGGTGGGAATCCCAGCCATCTAAAGCTAAACCTGAAAACCTGAGGCAGGAAGCTTTATTAAAACATATAAATAAGTGAGCTGCCTCCAGGGATCCTTCAAGTCACCAAAAAGATAGTTCAACAGAAGGAGATATGCCTGGGATCCTGCAGAATCACTGACATAACAGACTCTGAGGGAATTGCATGGGAAACGGAATTTCTGCTGGGCAAATCCAATGCACCTGGAGCACTCCAAAGACATCCATTCAAATCAGAAAATTTGGAGAGTTCAATTGTGGCTAATAGTTACCCAGGAGAAGCTAGACTGTTAAAAACCCAGAGTACTTCCTGGATAAATATTAAACTAACACCACAGTGATGCCTCCAACAGACCTGACACCCACCCGACTGTCCCTACTACCTTCAACCACTATCCCAGGGATTCACCACTACTGAATCTGATAGCACCTCTTCTTCCTTGGATCTGACACCAACAGGGCTAACAGACACCCTTTTACTCCAGGATTTCACATCCACCCTTCTCCCACCCACCCACTGGACAGAGCACAACCCCATTCCTACTTGAACATGATAATCTGCCCCAATACCCGGTAACTGACAACACTGTTACTCCAGCTACCAGATCCGAAAAAATTCCTGAAACCTGGGATCTTACAGCCCTCTGTACCTGCGACACTCAATACCCCTTCCACCTGGAACCAGACTTTCCCCAACCCCTACCACACACAAAAACACCCCCTTTGCACTGGACCAGATGTCCCCATCCATACCAACATACCCCAAACACTCCATCGCTATCCACTGTCCCATCTTGGCACTACCTACCTGGTTTCCTATGTACCTAGCACTATATTTATCTAGCATCCTACCAATCTTTCACCCTTCCCATCTTAGCACTCTTCCCATATGGCTCCTTATTTACCTTTCACCCTACACACATGGCATGCTTCCTACTTAGTACCCTGGCACCCTAACCTCACACTTACCTTTCATACTTACCCTTTTATTGAAGCCATTAAAGTGGCTGCCTGTGATGAAGAATATTTAAAACCCAGAATACAGCATTTGACTAATATGAAAAAGGGAGCATGGATTGACTTCCCCTGAGTATCCTGCACAATGAGGAACATGTCAGATTTAAAGTACCCTCTTCTCACCGAAGGAGCCCTGATCAGAATCTCTGATCAAAAGCACAGAGCTCTTTAATCATGTAATTGGAATGACAATCAGACTGACTGGCAATTCTCAGAAAATCTGGCCCTTATGTCCTCTTTACAACTCATTTTCCTGCTACTTTTGAGTCCTCAACAAATTTAGCTACTGTAAATCAATCCCTTCTTCTAAATCAATATAAATTGTACATAGTAGAGAGCCAGCACTGACGCCTGTGATACTCCACTTGTCATATCTTGACAACCCAAAAATGACCAATGGATGTCTACTCTTTGCTGTTTGCTAACCAACCGTTGTTAATAGGTTATCCTTATTAACCACAAGCTTCTAAAATACTGGGAAAGCTTATACTAATGCAATGAATTACATCACAAATGAGGCCTAAACGTAATTTAAGAATCCAGTCAGCTTTGCAACAGCAAATAAATTCACCATTTACTACAGATACTAAAAGAGATACTTCTGTGTTTATTTAGTTTTCTTTCCGATAGCTATCATATTGAATTCCAGTTATAAGAATAAGAATATCCAAAAGTTATACAATGACACACATGTACCCCAATATTATGGTCAGCCTGATAGTGACTTCTCACGATTCCCCCTACTCCATATATCAGTATTATTCATTTCAAACAACTGGCTTTTGATTTTTCTTTTATTCCTCAGGCTCTGTAAAGGTCCAAATGTATTTTATTGTCAGTTATGAACTGCACCTAAGTGAAGACTTTGTCCAGAACATCCAATGCACATTGTTAGATTTAACACTGACAGGCTATTGACTCTTTGCCCACATCAGAAAAAGAGAGAACTCAACCCCTTTGAATCTGACTCTATGACTTACTACGACACTGTTTGCACACAAACCAGGTTTATGTTGCAAGTGCTGGTGAGTGAGCAACTCTGCAGCAAACTGCAGTATTCCCAACTTCAGGTCGGCTCTGTGCTTCTTGCAGTATTCCCTATTGGTTGGTTTTGAAGTGCTGTTATTTTGTAGTGCCATGTTCGATAAATACGCTACAATTGTCAAAATTCAAAGTCTGTTAAGTCAGTCTGTGAAATTGCAGGTCACAGAATTCGCAATTTAAATTTGAAATATATCATGCTGACCATGGCATCACACAAAGTGAATCACTGGCTCCTATGTGAATTCTATCTTAGAAACTGAGAGAACCTTTTCACTTCTGCTTGCTGGCAATGTCTTGGTTTAGAGGTTTGCACACCTTGAAATGGCTTTTCAGTGGTTCCAGAAAGTGTTTAAACCCCTTGTACAACTGAGAATTTTAGTGGACTCGGAACTATCTTCACTCTTAGATCCTCATTCAAATGTCGCTATAAATAAGTGTTTAATTTTATGACGGTATGTATGAATATCTTTTTTCACAATGGATCACAATTGGTCTCCAAATCTGTGGAAAATGAAAAGTATTAACCCATTTATGATTATCACTATCAACTAGTTCATGCCCTATTTAAATACAAACATACTCATTAGATACTGTGAACGCAACACGAAAAACAGACAACATTACATATGGACATACAAATTAAGAATAAGACTATTCAGCCTCTGAAATTGGTTTGCCATTTCGTAAAATCATGGCTGATCCAATTGCTGCCTCTACCCTACTTCCATGGTTATCCCTGACAATCTTTGACTCTGTGGTCAGTCAATAATCTCGTCTAACTTAGCCTTAAAAATATTTCCGCAATCATCTCTATTGCTTTCTGAGAAGGAGGATTCTACATGCAATCGACTCCCTGATAGAAAAGAAGTCTCCTCCTTTCCATTTTTAAATGGAGACCCCTTATTTTTAAGCGGTCTTCCTTAGTTCTAGACTTTTCTACAGGGGAAATATCCTTTCAGCATCCATTCTGTAAAGTCTTCTCACAATCTTGTATGTTCCAATAAGATCAGCTCTCATTCTCCTAAACTGGATAAAGACCAAACTGCGCAATCTTGTATCAGTTGACATTTAATGAACTATTTCCAATGTAGTTATGTCCTTTCTTAAGCAAGCAAACGAAAACTACATGAAGTACTCCAGGTGTGGTGTCACCAAAGCTCTCTGCAAAACACCAAAAGACATCCATTTACTATTCAGATTTCTATGCTTGTTTCATAACCACAGTGCAAAATCAAACATAATCCTAGCATGAAGTAAAGATGTTGGAAAATGGATTAGGTCAGCTAAATTAAATTAAAACTGGGATGTTGAAGAGTAGTAGTATTTATTAATCATTCTGTAAAGAGCTTTTACGATTAGGTTATTATCAGAAACAAAAGAAGGTCCAAAATGTCAAATGAGCATTATGGCACTTTAGAAAACAATTTTTCTGTTCACTAGCTTTTTATTATTCATTGATTCAAATGTATAATACAGGCCTCTTTCAGTTCAGTAATAAATGGTTTCTGTTTTGGGATATTTACCAATTTATAGAACGATTGAACAAACAGTTTGTTCAGGTTTCCTAATTAGCCATCTGCATTTTTACAAAGTGAAAAACTTCACGCTTTTAATGTAAATTTTCAGCACCTCTTTAAGTTAGTAATTTTATTTCTTCAAAGCCTTAAGGTATTTTAAGAGATACAATAAAAATTTTTCCTGCTGTTTTGTATTACAGTGAGTCAGTTTAATAATGTTAACTCATCAACAGCAAAGCTTTCACAACACACATCTGGCAAGTTAGATTCTGAACATAAGTAAGGATGGACAAGTATATAAATTTAGTAAGGCTTGGTGTATTCAGAAAGCAAAATAGCAGTCTTAGTCACAAGTACTATGGTGTTGTTAAAACATTTCACACAAGTAAGTTTGAGTTGCCCCTGTTGACCATTGTGTACATAATTATTTCTGCTGGAACCATATAGAATGTCTTCAGTCGATTATCCACAACTGATCCATTTTATTAGTAACAGAATAAGCTACTGATATTATGTGGGAAAGCATGGCCACACAAAATTTTCACCAGAAGATAGCTCAGTCTTTATGATGGTAAATAGATTCACTATATAGTGCTTAAAGGTTATTTACATTCTATCTGAGTTAGATGATTGTCTCTTGAGAAACCTCAGGTTCACTTTAAGAGTAATTTCACATTAGTACAAATGGTACACTCTCAGACAGGATTTGTAACAATCTCAGAACTCTAACAACTCTCCGCAAATCTTTGAGAGCTGGTTTCATGCTACACAACTTTGATTAGCTCCCCCCAGGAGCAGTCCTATGAATCTTGATGGTTGGACCTAGCTTGTGATATCAGGTAACTCTTTCAGGTACTAACTGTGTCACACAGTGGGTGGCACTTCAACTTCAGTGTTCAACAAATGTGGACTAAAACGTGGTAATACTGAAAACCCAGTGGGATCCTGATGTTTGAAGAACTCACATATGTTTAAACCCTTTAGAGAAGAAAACTGCTATCCTTACCTGGTCTAGCCTACATGCGACTCCAGACCCATGGTAATGTGGTTGACTCTTAGAGACATTAAGAATTGCCAATGCTGGAGTCAGAGATAACAGTGTGGAGCTGGATGAACACAACAGGTCAGGCAGCATCAGAGGAGCAGAAAAGTTGACATTTAGGGTCAAGCCCCTTCTTCAGAAATGGGAGAGGGGGAAGGGAACTCTGAAATAAATAGAGGGATGAGGGGTGGGGCTGGGGAGGGTAGGTGGGATGGTGATAGGTCAGTGCAGGTAGGCAGTGGTGGGGATTGGTTAGTGAGGTGGGAGGAGCGGATAGGTGGGTGAGAAGATGGACAGGTTGTGTCAGGTCAAGGAGGTGGTGATGAGAGGCAGGGGTTAGTCATGCGATGAGGCCAGGGGTGGGGAGATTATGAAACTAGTAAAGTCCACATTGAGACCATTTGGGTTGCAGGCTCCCAAGGCGGAATATGAAGTGCTGGTCCTCCAGTTTCCAGGTGCCGCCATTGTGACACTGGAGGAGGCCCAGGATGACATGTTGTCCAGGGAGTGGGGAGCGGGGACCGGTTTGCGACTGGAAGGTGTTGTCGTTTGTTGTGAACAGAGCACAGGTGCTCTACAAAATGGTCTCCAAGCCTCCGCTTTGTCTCACTGACGTGGAAGGTTTTTTGGTTCCTTGGATGGAGGTGAGTAGGGAAGCATAGGGGCAGGTGTAGCACTTCCTGCGGTTACAAGGGAAGGTGCCGGGGGCTGCGGGGAGTGTGGAGTGGACGGAGAGAACCAAAAAAACCTTCCACATCAGACAGATGTTCACCTGCACATCCGCTAATGTCGTTCACTGCATCCGCTGCTCCCGATATGGCCTCCTCCACATCGAAAAGTGTAAGTCCTACTGAAAAATAACAAGAGAAAATTATGCAATAGAGCACATTCACAGATTTTCCAATGAAGCACTTGCCATCTTAATGTCAATGGCAGACAGGAGAGTGGTCCTCATGTAAAATGGGACCAGGATGCTATCCAGACCAGAGTTTAGAATGGAGTAGAAGCATGCAGCTACAGAGCTCAAACACAGTCATGTTGAGAAGTTGGATGTAGTGCTGCAAAAGTTTAATGGCTACACACTAATGAGCTAGGTGAGTGACATGTTTAATCGTCATTTGCCTCAGACAGGTCTTAATTCACCACACATCTTTTGCTCAGCCAGCAACAAATCTCTATCGAGCAAGACTCTTAATTCAGATGTTTAACTCCAAGGTGCACTTACAATCTTAGCCTCAAACCCACTTTTCACAGACTGCGCACATACACTGACAGCTTTTCATCTCTATGTAACAAATTGTACAACACTCATTGACATACTTCTCTCTCTTACAGATTGAGATGGTGCACAGGCGCAGACAGCAATAGTAGCTAACTGACAGCGAGTAGATAGTCACAGATGCATGGAGAATATTACTTGCACGATAACTTGAGTGGTCAGCAGTGGGCTCATAGAGGACGACTGCATGATCCTAGCTAATCTCCTTCTCACATCCCACTTCCTCCACACCTCACAATCTCCTTTGACATGCAAGCTGAATTTGATGCACGTTTACATAATTAATTTTCTTCCCTTCCTTTGTGCATTTCTCCTCATTTGCAAGCTTTGCAATAAAGGAATCCCAACGTGTATACTGACCAATAAACGTGGCCATGTGGTAGACAACAGTTGAGATCGGATTAGCAGATTTGTCAATTAACATGCAGTTGCAGACTCAACTATAGCAAACGTATTACCTACATATTAGAAATATGCAATGGGTACAAAGTGAGGTGTCATTCCATCAAAGATGCATTTTGACCAATGAAGATGTTTGTAAGAGTTGGCCTTAGCCTGGATCCTTTGACAACATAATCTGTTTAGGTGTACATGGGGGTCAGTACAATTGAATTCAACTGCATGAGTTGTTATGTTGATAAGCTACATATATTCACACACCAGACCATGTCCTTTGTCCATATATTGCACCTTTTGCAATAATAGGAAAGCATGGGGATTCAACCATTTCTTCGTGCATTTCTTGTGGCAATGCTTTCATTCATCTGAGTTGACTTGCAAGTCAGAATCAAATTTACCAATTAGATTCCGCCCAGAAAGGAAAGAAGACAATATCACTGGTAAAACACAGTTAGCCCAGTTGGCTCGTTAGTTGATTTGCTATGCAGAGTACCACCAATGATGTGGGGTCAATTGCAGCACTACATGAGGTTACCATTAAGGTCTTTCCTTCTTAACCTGTCCCCTTGCCTGAAGTGTGGCGACCCTAAGTATAAAATACGATCTCTGTAATGAGAGAACAGTCTGATGGTCCAGTAGGACTATGGCAACTTTACTCATAGATCAGGAAAAGCTTTGTTCAGAAGCTTGCAAATGAATCAGAAGTTGCCCCCTGTAGAATTGAATTTGGCAGCAAAATTGGAGTTGTGTTTTTGCCCTTGGCTTCCAGCCTCAGCCAACATTTGGAAGATTGGTGAGGGATTGGCAGTTTTAGCTAATATGTGGATCAAGTTAGGGGCCCGCCACAGGGGTTCAAGTTACCCTTTCAGTCTATGTTGATGGATTTCAATAATGTGCCCAAGGGGAGTGGCATTAAATTTTAGCACTGAGTGTATTTTTAGTCACCTCTCCTAGATTTTTAAAAATTTCTTGCTCCACCTTATGACACTACATTATACATAAAGATATAAAACAATACTGGTACTCAGCTGTTCTATTAAATATCAAGTTCAATATGACCTATTCCTTAAAAGCCTTATTAACATGCAATAGCATAAAGTAGCCTTGGTTTAACTTCAGAAAATCACAATTATCCAATTAGCATAACTGTTACTTTCAGAGAAATTCAACTCACCCATAACATTTTCTTGCCCTTGCTCTGCTTTTCTGAAATATCTTCCTTTCCATTATTTATTTTGCCTTGATAGTTTGTGACAATTCTCAATAGTTCATTTATTTCCTTAATGACAAATAACTCCATCGAAGAAGACTCAGCTTCTGTTTGTTTGACTTGAATGCATTTTTTGATTACCATCAGATCTTTTCTTTGTGAAAGCTCTACCCTCCGTAATCTTTATTCTGTCCCTTTCCAATCCAGTGTCCTAGTCATTCCACACTGTCCTGTCAGTTTTCTGCCCAAAGGCAGGTTCTTAGCTTACTTTCTGCCCCATGCACCATTTTTAAATACCTTTACAGTTCGTACAACTTTGCAAATATCCAGAAGTCTGATTTTAACTCTACATAAAAGTGAATTTAATTTCGACCTGTTAACCCTGCTCCTCTCCTGCAGGTTTTGCCCAGATGTGCTGAGCATTTACAGCATTTCCCCTTTCTTGCTTCAGATTTCCAGTACCTACTATAATTTATTTTTTAACCACATACTCAAGCTAACCACACCCTCAGGGAAGGCACAAAACCTTGCAATGTTCATCAACCCCTCCCCTCACAAAGGACTCCTTCACACACTTCCTAGCTTCTTGTCAATATTAGGACCATGATAACTCTTGTCATTTTTCACCAAATTTAAACCCATTCAGGATAATATTAGAATCATGGGTATGGCACTAGTTTAGGTTTTAATAATTGTTATCTTGATGATAAAAGTTTAATAAAACCTGACTGACTAATGCTGTCATGCTGAAATAAGTAGAAAATAAACTTCTGTATTAAATAACATGAATTTTGAGGGTGGCTTTTATAAATTTGGCTTTTTGCATGCAGCTGAATGTAGCAGAGATGCTCATTTGAAATCTGGACTCGGGAAACGGGATCATCAAATTCTTATGCCCATTCATTTTGGACTGAAGTACTAATCCTAACCCTATTTGCCCCAGAGACCTCACTATATGCTGCTGGTGTGGAAGGATCTGCATTGTTGAGGAAAAATTCAAAAGATTCACACTTTGAGATCTGACTTCCATTTTAGATACAGTCAGACCAATTTTAACTGAGCAGGAATGGAAGGCAGGAGTTTAAAATCATTGCACCAAAGCCATTGGGCCTGGCATCATCCTAGAATGATCAAGCAGGAGCCTTGTTATGATCATAAAATTGAGGTATTATGAAGCACATGGGACCCCAATCATACTTAGTGTGAGAAGTATTAGGGAATGACTGCAAATGCTAGCCTTGTCAGTGATACACACATCCATTAAAAAAAATTAAAAAGTGAAACTCCTTCTTCATGATGCCTGCTCCACCATGTGGTGCAAGTGAAGAGGTTGCAATAAGTTGAGTTAATAGTTTGTGGGACAAGGCAGAGTACTTGTTCACCTTTGTCAAGAATAAACCGCTGCCCCAGGGTTTGAACACCACCCTCCCACATCCACTGTCCCGATACCCCAACACATTTACTTCACTCTATACTTTGAATATTCAAATAAAAGCATTCTCAACTGAAGCAAACTATTTAATTTTGGATTTTCATGATCTTTTCCAAGATGGTCTGTGATTAATTAAGACCTATAAAATGCTCTACACTGAGATTGTAAAAATAACATGTTGTTTCAACTCGTCTTAAAGAATTGCAAGTTTCTTTTTAGACTTCATTGTCAAATGCTGTTTCAAATAATTTAAACTTTAAAAGGAGGACATCAAACTCTCTTTAAAAGGGAGGTAAAACTGAAAACTATATCCAAATCATTTTAATTACTGGATTATATTAACTATAATGAGCTTTATGCATTTGTCTTTTAAGGTATGATGACCCATATGATGATAAAGTGGTAACTAGGCTAGCAATAAACATGAGAAAAGAGTGTACATTTACAAAGCTCAGTCATCATTTACGTTTACTCAATTATTTTGGCTCAAAGACAGATTTAAAGTGTCAGAAATGACTTTAAGAAGTTGAATCTCCTGCTCCAGAATTAAATCTGAATTTACAGACTATTATTTTTTAATTCATTCTTTTGTATTGTACTTCTCCACTGAAAAACTTTGTTTCTCAATTTCACATTTATAGCGAGAGAGTCAGTCATGTCTTCACTCAGACATTTAGGCATTTGGAGCTCATCGATTCTTTCTTTGTTATATTTCTTCGTTTCTCTTTGTTTAAGTTCAAAATGCCCCTAAATCTCCCATCTAGGTTGCTTTCTGTAACAAAGTACCTAATCTGTCTATGCATCTTTCCCTGCAGTGAAGCTTTGCCAAATCTCACTGTGAACAACACATTGGCTTGAATATTTTGATCTGGGTAAGAATTCCTATTTGCAATCCAGATCAGACAAATCATGCACACTCAGATTTAGAGGAGTCATGTGAACCCCTAGGGCCAGATACCATCTCAGCCAAAGCAGATTAATTGACTCCAGGAATCCATGAAGGAAACGACAGAGAGAGTCAGTGTTGAAACCACACAGAACCTCTTTTATCACAGTTGCTTGCATATTTTAGGTGCAGCACAGTGGCACTGTGGTTAGTGCTGCTGCCTTACAGCACCAGTGATTCACATTTAATTCCAGCCTTGGGTGACTGTCTGTGTAGAGTTTGCACGTACTCCCTGTGTCTACATGGGTTTCCACTGGGTGCTCTGGTTTCCTCCCAAAGTCCAAAATGTGCAGGTTAGGTGGATTGGCCATGCTAAGTTGGCCTGTGGTGCCCAAGAATGTGTAGGCAAGGTGGATTAGCCATGGTAAATGAAGGGCTACAGAGATAGGATGGGCATGAGTTTGGGTGGAATGCTCTTTGGAGGGTCAGTGCATGCTTGTTGGACCAAATGGCTTTCATCTGCACTGTAACGATTCTATGATTCTAATCTGTGGTTTAAAGGTACAAAGCCATGTTGATTAGTGTGGAGAAGTGCAAGTGTATAAGGCAGGAAGGCATGGGGGTAGGTTTCCAGTTGCACAGAACGGTAGGGTCCCAGGTAAGTAGAGTGGTAGGATGCCAGATGAATGGGATAGGAGGCAACTGTGTGGGTGAGGGCTCAAGGTAGTTTGAAGGTTCTTTATTTAGATTGGATTGGGAGTACGTATAGGTTGCATGGAGAGGGAATAGAGTGTTTGGATCTATAGGGTGTCAGGGTTCAAATGGAGTGAGGTGGTGGGGTGGGAATTGAGTTATTAGCTGACAGTTGGGTGAGATTCAGAAGAATGATAGGGATGTGGGCTTCAGTGAAGGAGGGTGTTGTGGGAACCAGGTCTGTTGTGGGGGGGTAGGTCAGGGCCTGTTGTGTTGAGAAATTGTTCTGGGGGAATCAGGGAAGGTGTTGGGTGTGAGGAGGAGTTCTGAGGAAGGAGTTAGCGTGTGCTTCTGGGTGCTTTTGGAGGATTTTGAGAGTTGAGGAGCGATTGAGTATCCTTGGGGCTGCAGCATGGTGGGAGATCAGTGGTGAATCGGGTGGGATGGCAAGTATTAGAGTGGGCTTGCATTCTCTAACATTTCCTGGGTAACTATTCATATAAGTCAGTTGGAACCATTCACAACCTCTAACTCCAACTCAGAGTTAGAGACTTTTACAGAAGGTACCTGAGGTAGGTTAGTTACTTGCCGGAACTTCCTGAGTTATTTTCATAGAGTAAGTTGCCTCATTAATAATCAGCTTCCTTTCTTAACAAACATGCCAAACAAGGTAGATGTTGAAAAATCTCGACATGGAAGTCAAAGTTGGTACCTGATGAATTCAGCTGGCCACTTGTTGTGAAAGACCTCCACGTTGGGGGACACCAGGCACCAATATCTCAGGACACGCTCCATGTGCAAGCTACTATGCATCTTTATGGCATATCTCCAAACTGCTTACAGAACACTTCTGCACTTCAATGCTGCAGCTTGGGCTACACCAGCAATTATTGTTGTAATGCTGCAATGAGGAAACTGTGCACACTCCCAGCTCATAGACTGCATTGCCAGGCTTGTCTCTCACTGTCATAGTGTACACTGACTCTGAGCTTATCTGTTTATACACCGCGTCCCTGCATTATCTTGCCTTTTTGCGATTTTCCCCCTCAGCCAGAGCTATAAGGCTCACAGTGCTGTTGTCTTGCCATTGAGCACATAAAGACAGGAAGCTTGTCATGGCTAACTGTAGGCCTCAGTCAAGTCAAAGGTCAAGCATTCGTTCAGGGGGTCCTGATGCAGTAAATTAAGGACAGCATCCAATACTAATCCAGGGCTTGGATATAATCAGTCAGCTGCTCGGAATAGTCAGAGTAATATGAGTTGAGGATTGGTAGCCAATATTGGTAGCCCACCACCTCTCTTAATTGTTGCTGCTCCATTCGGACCTGTTTTGTTCCTGGAGTGAGAGAAAGGCAGGTATTAAAGAAAATGAAAGTGGATGATGAGGCTATTATTTTTGGTTCAGGTGTTGAGGAGCTCTGCATGAATGAACAGGTAGTGTAGAGGGCGTGCAGGGTCACTGGTGCTGGGTGTTGGAATAATTAACAATGAGTCAGAGCAGATATTCTCAGCAAAAGTGAAACTGGCAAAGCATGAGTCTAGGTGGGAGGTGAGTACAGTAGCAGAGACAGTGAATTTGAGGTATTAGAGAGATGTTGGCATTTACCCTGTCAGTGTGGAGAACGTCATTAACCTTTATACATTGCTAGGCACTCCTCCAGGTAGCTAAGAGTACTCCTCTGAACAGGTTGGCACTGTCTGTCATGGCATCTTCTGCTGGTCCTGAGGGAAGAGGATGTCCTGTCTATGCACCACTCCATCTAACAGAACCTCCATGGTAAATGTCTGGAACTGTACAGGGAAGCTCCATCCTAATGGTATTTGTCCAGGTGCACAACAAGATGGTGCCAATGCATGGATGCCAATCAATTTCAGGATATCCTGGCATCTGATGAAGGGTCTAGACCCGAAACGTCAGCCTTTCTGCTCCTATGATGCTGCTTGGCCTGCTGTGTTCATCCAGCTCTGCACCTTGTTGTCTCGGATTCTCCAGCATCTGCAGTTCCTACTATCTCTGCTCCAAGAATGGTGTGTTTACGTAGGGATAGAATAAGATGAGAGGGACTTTACAGATGACAAGAAAGTAGTTAATGAGCAGAGGTTGATATGATACTTATTATGTCTTGCAGCAATCTAAAAGCTCAACACAAACAGCACTTAAATCAAAAAAGGATGAGACTCAGCCCCTCTATTCCTCTCAGCACAAATGCTGCAGATCTACTGAATTTCTCCAGCACATTCTATTTTTATTCAAGTAACTAGAAATCTCCTGAATCAATCAGATGGAAGATTGTTAATGAGCAATGCAGAATGCATCATTAAGAACTGTCTGGTATGAATACTTAAAATACCAGTGCATAGCAGGCTATGGACCTAGTGCAGGTAAATAGGATTAGTGTAGTTTGGTATTTGTTTGTCGGCACAGACATGGTGGGCCTGAATCTATGCTATATGATTTTATGGCTCTGTGAGGTGAAGCAGGAAATGTAAATTTGAATGTGCAACTGGGTGCAGAAAGCAAAGAGCAGGAATTAAATATTGAGTTGAGAAAGAAGAACAAATGAGACCGAAAGAGCGGATGGGTGTATCGTATTTTATGCTGGCTTTCAAAAAGCACATTTGGTAAAGAGCCACGTAAAATACTTTTTTCAGAAAATTGAACTCTGAAATGTTAAAGTGAGACTGGCAGCATGGATACAAAACTGGTTAAGAGACTGAAAGCCAAAAGTAAATGTGACACTTCTTTTTCAGAATGGTAAGAGTTGTGGACTAATGACCTGAGCTCAGTGTTAGGGCCATTATTACATTTTTAAAATTTGTCTGATGTTAATGACCTGGACTTTGCTATATAAGTAACAATTTCAAAGCGCATCTGGGAAATGTAATAATTAGTTAGGGTTGTAACAGACTTCAGGAGAACATAAACAGACTGGTGAAAAGGGTGGACACATGGCAAATTAAATTTAACACAGACAAGTGTGAAGTGATTCATTATGATAGGAACAACAAGAATAATTTGTTAAGGAGAAAAACATCCCAAAACGCTTCTCATGCGCGTCATAATGCAAAATCTGACACTGAGCCACTTAAGGAGATATTACTGCAGCTGACTAACAGTTTAGCAGGTTATGAGCACTGTCTTAAAGAAGGAGAGAAAAAGAGAGAAGCAGAACAATTTAGTAAAGATACTTTCAAAGCTTGATCACAGCAGCATGATCATAAAGGGGCTCAAGAGAGCACAGAACTTTGTAAGATGTAGACCTGGAGAAAATTACACCTATAAAGAGGGTCAAGGCCTTGAATGTAATGAAAATAAGGGGAGAGTTTTAAAGTTGGGGCATTGCATAACCAAACATTCAGCAAGCACAATGGTGATATGCAAACTGCACTTGGTGTGAGTTAAATCTAGGCAGATGCCTGATGACCTCCTGATCATGAAAGATAGAAACTAGAGGCTGACCAGGGTTTCATTGGAGTAATCAGATCTAGGTATGGCTGAAATTTTGTGCATCAGATGAATTGTGGCAGTAGTGGAGCTCAGTGATGTTAGAGGGATGAAATGGACCATTTTTTAGGAGGTTATGAATATGTAGTCAAAAACTAATCTGGAAACATATAGAAACAGCTTTTGAATGATCTTCCTAAGGGGCAGCTCATAGAAAAGAAATGGGAGGATATGTGTAACAGAGTAGTAGAGACCATACAAATTAAAGGGCACAAATTTAAAGTGGGTGCAGGAACGGAGAAAATATTGTGGATTGTATGCATCAAAAATGTGAGTACTGCTGAATGAAAGAAATGCTGTCAAAGCTTTTTGTCTTGTACTCATCAGAGCAGATGCAAGAGTACCAAATTTCAAAGAGAGCAACAAGAGATAAGAGTGTGAAACAAAATTTTGAATTGTTGAGGCATCACCATAGAGATTGCATTGAGGGTGCTGTCACAGTAGTGCCAGGTGCATAAACTGAACAGATCATATCAAACAGCACATCTGTTTAATTATTTGCAATACACAGAGTACTGATCATCCTCAAGTAATCCATGCTTGCAATAGTCAGAACACAATGTCTAACACTAAAAGTAATTCTGTAATGGGACAGCACTTGTTGAAAATTCAAGTGTGCTAAGAATTACATAAACAATCAATTAAAGCTATTACTCAGACACTCTTGCCTCCCTTACTCTTGCTAAAAGGTGCATATATTCATATGTCCCTTCTTTGCAAACAAAAGAAACATGTCCAGATATAGCATAATTTTGAATTAAATAAATTTACCAGAACAATTATTAATTGGTGCATTCTCCATGGTGTTGTGGTGAATTGTTACTATCAGGAATGCATTGATGAAAGGATAGTGAAAAAATTTCAAAAGATTGCAGAGGAAAATCTTGAAGTAAAATTCTATGCATTTGATTGATAAAGTGCAGAGGAGTAGGACTAATTGGACAATTCCTTCAATTAACTGTCATAGACATAGCAGGCCAAAAGGGTTCATTCTATACTGCATCATTTTGACTTTGATAAATTAAAAATGTTTGAGTTGGTCAGTTTATTTTATAGCAAATGATATGAATAGATAGTTCTGTCCTGTGAGGTTAAAAAAAAACTTACATTAAGACTTTTATAATATAACTAGAAGTCAAAGGAATGATATTGCACACTTGTAAAGTTTAATTTTCAGTACCAATTAGATTATTTGTCAGTAAATAAAGCTTTTCACACCATTAACATAGTACTTAGACTGGCATGAACAAGCACTAATGCTTTGTGAGGAGTTGTTCCACAGGAATGATGTCAGCGCAGGAACATCGTACTGTACAACAATCTTACTGGGAAATGTGTGCCGATAATCATGCCCCACTGCTTTACGAATAATTACAAAATGTGCAAAATCTAAATTAGACCAGCAAGGTGATCAATTTATCTGACTGATTGCTATTTAGGATGAATGGAATTAATATCGGCTTTCATAATTTATGGAAAATAACTATGTATTGTAAACACATTTGAATTTAACAAATAGTAAAGAAAAGAAAACATTCAATAATCTGCTACTCTGCAAATTAACCTACACTCATTTAAAGCCCAAATGCACACACACACCATTCACAAATAAAACAGACTAAAAGGCATAGTTTGACTCGAGTGTTATGAGTGGAACGAATTTAGACCAGAAAAAACCCAGATTTTGAAGCTTTAAAATTCAGATCACAAGCTTGATTAAATTGTCTCTCTCAGTTTACTTTGAATTCAGTAATGCTGACATGCTGTTCTCTGTAGAGCAATGAAAGTTCTTCAATTGTTAATGCAGACAATCAAGTCTCCTCTTGTTAGAATTTCTTCTTTTAAGCTTTCTTCATTTTCATCTTTGCACTTACATTTCAGGACAATAAAGAGATGTTATCAATTTGCTAGCTCTGCACCTGCAGATTCATCGCAAATTCTTGCTAGACTGATCTGAAGGCTTTTGTCAGGCAATATTTTTCTTCAACACTTGGTGCCAATAAACCCCTGGTAATGTATAAATCTCTCTGTTCCAACAGGAGCATTGTCTTGTATATCTATAATATACAGGAGAGATTTTTGAAACTTTGAAAAATCAAGTAGTGCATATTTTTACAAGCGTCTGACTTCTATTCTAGTTTATAGTCCAAACAAGCCAATTATGTGGTCATTTAGATATGTCTGAATAAGAATTCAGAACGCGGCAAGAGATAGTAGGAACTGCTGGTGCTGGAGAATCTG
>NC_063334.1:43457389-43483810 GCF_021869965.1 Rhincodon typus
AGCTTTCCTGCTCCTCTGATGCTGCTTGGCCTGCTGTGTTCATCCAGCTCTACACCTTGTTATCCCAGACAGTGGCAATCCATTTTTATGTCTAGAGGGGTAGTATGTCCTGTTCATCAATCTCTGGGTTTTTACATGTGGACCATTGAAAGTGACTGTTTTACTTGCATACGAGTAATGATGAGTGTTTTTAATCCATTATTTCCACAGCAAGACCCCACCTATGATATTATTTTGGTTTGTTGGTTAAGTGTCAGACATATTCGATTCATCCATCCAGCTGTCCTTGATGAGTTCCTTCTTTTGTACAATTTCATCTCTCTAGGAATCCTAAAATCCCTTTTTCCTACCCTTTCAGTGTCATTCTACTGTGTCTCCTCCTTTTAAGTTCATCTCAGGTGCTGGGCTTAAAATTCAATAGCATTGCCAACGTTTTTCTCCTGGCTAAAAAGAAAGGAAGGCTCACATTTATTTAAAACATTTCCTGATCACCAGATGTCTTAGTGTTTTACAGTCGGTGGGGTATATATTTTTAGACATCTAATCACTGTTTTAATGTAGCAGCAGCTCATCTGTATACAGCAAGACCTGAAAAACGGCAATATCTATCTTGTTTTTTACCTCGCATCCTTTTTCTAAGGGCTGGATCATGGATTTCCATTTGAATCGTCCATGCTTACTGATGAAATACTGTAGTGTTTGCCATTACCTTCCGCAGAATGGTTGACCAGGAGATTTTCCTGATCTCACTACCTATAATCACATCTATTAGAAGGATTTTCAGGCTGTTAATAACTGATTTGCCACATTATGGACACATCTTCCATGGTCAAAAGGTGCTAGCATGGGACTCGAATCTGCCACCACTATGTCACAGGACCTCTTGATAGCAAGTTGGTAGTGTTTTGATCATGTCACCAGAGATAACTCTGCTGTTCTTTCTCAAAATATCATTATGGGATTTTATTTATTCACCTGGAATGTCAAACGAAGCCCCATTTTAATCTTGAAACTAAAGGCCAACACCTCTGACCACATGACATTCCCTCAGTACCGCATCAGTCTTGATATTTGTGCTTGGGCCCTGGCATGAGATTTGAAGCTGAAACCTTGTGACTCAGTGGCAAGAGCTCTACCAGCTGAGACACCGTGGCAGCTGGTACTGTATTAGTGTGACAGCCTCTGAGAGCGCTGGTAAACCTGTTTCCTGGGGTGTTCTGTATCTCTGACCTGTCAAATTTGGATGAGTCTCTCCCAATTTCATCTGACAATGTTGGATGAACAAAATGTACTTGCTAGCAGGATAGGAAGCTTTTCAGAGGTTTTTAATAATTTCTCCAGGGACTTGGATGGAAATGCAGACAAGCGATAGGAAGATGGCTTATTTTAGTGCAATATGGAATCGGAGCATCATTGTTGATAACCCGCAAACACAGGGTAGGAAACCAACATCTGGTGGAATCATCCTGAGTCCTGGCTTTGGAATAAAAGAGCTTTGATTGATCTGAACTCAAAAAGACAAAGGGGTGTATCTGATAAAGCATGTTGCCAAGTTAACAGGCTGTGTCAACACTATTAGGAGATTCAAAAGCTGGTTCTAAATGAATATATTTGTGATGCTGAGAAGTGAAAAAAATACAACTTCAATCCATCTGGCGGGAGGGAATTATAAAAATACTTTTAAACATCATGTCAGAAAAATTGAATTATACTTTATCCTGGTTATATTGGCGCGTTATCTTGCCTGATTTTTATCATGCAAGCGTTCACCTTTAATCTTATGTTTTTAATAAAATGCCACTGTTGGAAATATTCCAGTGAAATTTGATCCCTGTTTATTGCAGTTATTTTTAGATTCTATCTGATTTACTCCCACCCAAAGTCCTATTTGCCTCTGTACCTGCATACAAAATCTAATGTCAAAGCAGCAATTTTATTTTCTCTCTATGGTCCATTTCATGTTAAACAGCCAGTTATAATGCCCTGATACTGAATGTATTCATAATGCTGACAATTCTACTGTTATCAGCTGTAACCAGGGCTTCAGGTGCATGCATCATCTGATGATTCGCTTCCTGCTTTGCATGTAAGCGCCATCTGGTGTTTACTGATGGAAAATATGATATGAATATTGCAACAACATAAATCTTATTTTCGTATAGGTCCGGTAATGCTTAATTCTGTGACGAGTCCAAGTCCAAGAATGTGACAATGGTAACTTATATACAGAAGGGAGGTAAATCAGGCTGTGGAAACAATCTATGTAATTCCCTCTTGTTTGTCACAGGGAAAGTCCTGACATTAATTGTCCTAAATCGGCTTATTCTGTGACTGAGGAAAGGCTCCCAGAGGTAGTGTGCAACTTCTAGAGGAACATCTGACATGAGCTTTGTTGTCAGACACATCAAGAAAAGTATCAAGAACAACAGCAGGAACTCTTCACAGCATTCATTGACCTGGTTAAAGCATTTGACTCAATAAATCACAGAGGGTCTTTTCTTTTAAAAAGTGAACGAACTGCGGATGCTGTAAATCAGGAATAAAAACAGACGTTGCTGGAAAAGCTCAACTGGTCTGGCAGCATTTCTGAAGAAAAATCAAAGTTAATGTTTTGGGTCCAGTGACCCTTCCTCAGAACTGGAGGGTCTCTTGATCTCCAGAAATTTGGTTATCCAAGAGAGTTTATCACAATCCTATAGCTGCCTCATAATGATATGGCTCCAATTTGAGAGATCAGGAACAGATGACTTCAAAATCCAGACCAGTGTCAAACCAGGCTGTGTGATAACCCCATCCTATTTACAATCTACCTGACAGTGGTTATTCACATCATTTGCTCTCCAGAAGCTTTTTAACTTTAGTCGCCGCCATGTCAAATCTAAACTGGCCACCATAAATATAAATCATCTATAGTTTACAGATGACTGAAGTGTCTTTGTCCACTCTGCAACTGATTTGTAAGCTACTGTCAATCTGTATAGAAGAGACTCAGCCTGTCCTTGAATGATGCCAAAGCAAAACTCTCATAGCAACTCAGGCCCAGTCAGCAATTACTTCATTTCCCATATCTGTTGAAGGGGGCTTCTGGAATATGTTGAACAGTTCCTATATCTTGGTAGCCATCTCTTTCAAAAGACCATCATTGATGAAGAGATCCAACACCAGATCAGTTGCCCCAGCTCAGCCGTCTACAAACCATAGTGCTGTGAATTTGACAACAAAGACCTCCACAAAAGTACTAGTGTGCAGACCAGTTGCTGTTCCTGCCATATGCAGTAGTGATTCTGAAAGAATTAATGCTGAAGTTGCATTAAGCCGCATGAAATTTCATGCTTCCACAGTCTTTGGATAGAGATGATGAGTTTCATTGAGGCAGGCATATTCTGCACAGCTTCCCAAGAGTCCACAAATTTATTTAGTTGCATTTCTTGCAATAACGATCTTGTTAATTCAGAACTCTGTCTCTTCTGTAAAGATTCCACAGTAGTGTCACCTTGACCACTGAATATTAGACAGACTCTAGATAACTATATACAAAGGAAGATTTAGTGGCAGCAATCTACTTTACTCTGAACCATATTTTGGTTAAGGTGGAAGATCCCATGAGGTAATGCCACACTCCTGAGACTGTCCTGTGTATCAGAGCTAAATAACGGCGCTACAGAAATTCCACAAGCAATGCCTCTGCCTTTTCATCTGGACTCCATAGGAAAACTATTGAACAAACACTGGCAACCATCTTGAAGTTAGCTTCATACATTTTCAGGCAAAACCCATACAAAATCAGCTTTAGTAGACTGGTTATTGTGTCCAAGTGATTGAATGCATCTTCTATGCCAGGTTTTGCTTTGTTTTAAAAATTCAGATGCCCGACATTCCAGAGAGGAAGAAAACACTACAAAGATAGTCTGAAGCTCACCTTGAAGCACAGTAGCATTAATATTAATGATTGTGAGGAATTTACAATTAATTGTTCAAAATGGCAACAGCCTGTCCATCAAGCTGCATCAAAATTTGTGTCTCAACTTCTTAGTAATAAGGCAGAGTGACACTAGAGAAGAAAAGTAAGGAAGAAAATTTTGCAGTTTGGATTTCACCACCCCATGAGATGTCATGTCCCATATGCCAAAAGACCTGATCAGCCCATGAGAGACCATGGCAGAAACTCTGAGCAGACACCATGCTTAAATTGAAAGACAACTAACAAAAGCTTCTGTGATTTCCAAATCTAGTCTATTTTATCAATAGCTGTTTGTGATGATTCCATTCTCAAGTGTGAGAAATCTAACTGTCTATATGTTGAATGTGGGTTTACTTTGGCCACAATCTGTCTTTTTTTTTTCTTGTCCCTCAGTATTCCCTCTTGTTGGAACTTCATTCCATAGCCTTCTGATATCTATTCAGGATGTATACTTCACGAGATCAATTGAGTGAAGTGGCATCTTTCTGACAGGGCTATTTGTTCTGAGCTTTTCCAGCAACTTTATTTTTGTTCCTGATTTACAGCATCTGCAGTTCTTTTGGTTTTTATTTAGTTTTTAACTCACTGCCACATCTCTTCCAGGCATGCCCACCTTGAAGAAGTTCTGCTCCTCTCTCCAACGGGATTTCCGTTCTACTCTTCCTTTTTGCCCGCTGACATTAATTTCACTGCCACTCCTGGTGTTTGACCAGGTATTTGCTAAAACTCATTTCCACAGTCATATCACACACCTCAGTGACTGCCTCCGGCTCAGGTTGACCCGATGTGGATTCCAACTGAAGTTTCATCCTTCATGTTTTGAATCCTCCCAGGATCACAGATATCTCTGTGATGTTCAACGTTCCACAGAGAGCTGCTCTCACCACATCCTGAGATCCACACTCTCTCAACCTTTCTCTTCAACAGCATTGCATCACGCTGGCTCAGGGCTGCACCACTCCGCAGTTCCACTTCATCCTCCGGCTCATTTGCCAGGCTAATCAAACTTTTTCTCTTTTCCTTTTCAGGCATCAATTCCCACAAGATGCAACAACTCAAAGATACCCGTGGCCACCTGGAACCTTCCTCTCCTCCCCTTCCCTCTGACTCCATCCCCTCCCACAACCCTCCCTCCTGTCGGGTATTCACGATCCCTCCTAACCTCCCACTTCCCAATGCTGAACATTTTGTGCTTGGCAAAGGCCTCAGGTTTATTCCTCTGCATCCCCAACTTAACAAATTTCGGGCACGACATGATGCCGAACTCTTCTTCCACATCTTCACCTCTGTGCTCATTTCTTTGGACAAGAGTCCTGTTCCCGTCCCACGAACTCCTTCACCCAGTTCCAACACTCTCCTTCCACCTGGACCCCTCCCTCCAGTCTTTTACTTGCAATTGATCTGTTCATTGAAAACTGTCAACATGATATTAGTCGCCTCAGTTTCTCTGTCCCCCTCACCAAATCCAATCTATCTCCCTCCGAACTGTCTACACTCTATGCACTCAGATCTAACCCTGACTTTGTTATTAAGCCTGCCAATAAGGGTGGTGCAGTTGGGGTCTAGAGTACTGACTTTTACCCTGCAAAGGCTGAGCACCAGCTCTCAGATACCTCCTCCTACCTTCCCCTGGAACATGGCCCCACCATGACATACCATGACATGACATGACATACCATGGTAACTGATCTCATTTCATCTGGTGATCTCCCCACCTCTGCTTCCAAGCTGATAGTCCCCCAGCTCTGCACAGCCCGCTTCTACCTCCTCCCAAAAATCCCCAAACAGGACGGTCTGGGCAGACCCATTGTTTCAGCCTGCTCCTGTCACACAGAATTCATCTCTTCCTACCTTGACTCAGTCTTCTCTCCCTGGTCCAGTCCCTGCCCATGTACATCTATGATTCCTCTGAAGCCTTATGCCAGTTTCAAAACTTCCAGTTTGCCAGTTCCAGCTGCCTCCTCTTTACCATAGGTGTGCAATCACTTTTACACACCCATTCCCCACCAGGAGGGTCTTAGGGCTCTCTGCTTCTTTCTAGAGAACCATCCCCACCCACCACCACCCTCCTCCGCTTGGCCGAACTCGTCCTTACCCTCAACAACTTCTCTTTTAGCTCCTCATTTTCTTCAGGTAAGTTGGGTGGCCATGGGTACCCGAATGGGCCCTAGTTACGCCTGTCTCTTCATAGGATACATGGAACATTCCTTGTTCCAGTCCTATTCCGAGGCCCACCCACAAAACTTTCTCCGATACATCAATGATATCATCGGTGCTGTTTCCCTCTCTCGTCTAGAATTGGAAAACTTCATCGATTTTGCCTCCAATTTCCACCCTGCCCTCCCTTTCTCCTGGTCTATTTCTGACTCCTCCCTTCCCTTCCTCAACATTTCTTTTTCCACTTCTGGGGATAGTGTGGAAGGGTCACTGGACCCGAAACATTAACTCTTTTTTTTCTCTCCACAGATGCTGCCAGACCTGCTGAGCTTTTCCAGCAATTTTGTTTTTGTTGTATTTGCTCTGTGGTTGATTTGGCAAAGCTGATGGAACAGTTTATAATGGCATGCATGGGCCTTGTACTGTCATAAAAACTTTTCAGTCCCATGCCACATGTTCACTTGAGGCTCCACTACTGATTCATTCAGGAACATTACATCCATTGGTGCCAGTACAAATATTTGCAGTGTTTGTATTATTCTTTACATAAGTATGTATGGGGGCTATCCAGACTCTGCATGTGCCTTGCTCTACTCCTGCTCATATTACAAATCATTATTTTAGTTGGTCATATAGGTTGAGATCACTGTAACAAACCTCATGCTGCTGCTTGGTCTGGTACATGATTAGCTATTATCACATATTTTCAATAACACCATTCAACAGCCTGGACTGGACAGATTGTGCTACATACTAGTGGACATGCCAGACCAGTTTCGTCTTTTGCATCTCTGCTTCAGTTCAAAGGGAAAAACTTTGTCATGTCTCCATCCTGATGAAGGAACACTCCTGCAAAAGCTCTTGCTGCTGCTACGAAGGTTTAAACAACATTTATTACTTGGACCACAGGACTCTTCAAGATCTTTCTAAGGAGTTGTGAGCTGTAAGCTTGTCAGAAATTCATCCCTGCATCGAACATATGATTGTCTCCACGTTTGATGCTAAACCCATACAGCCCATTGGGTTTCTTCTGCCATTCGATCATGACTGATATGTTTCTTAAACCTATTCTCCTGCATTCTCCCAAAAACATGAAATCCTGCCTTCACATTGAGAAAAACCTCCATGGTGTTGTGTGGCACTAACATTGTGCTAAATATGATAGCTTTTGAACAGATCTGGCAACTCAAGACTGGGCCGGCATGAGGTGCTCTGGGCCATCAACAGCAATAAAATTGTACTCTAGCACAATCTGTAACCTCAGGGGTTGGCATATCCCCCACTCAAACACTACCATCAAGCCAGGGGATCAATCCTGTTTCAATGGAGACTGCAGAAGGGTATGCCAGGACCAGCACCAGGCATACCTGAAAATGAGGTGTTAACCTGGTGAACCCACCAAACAAGACTACTTGCATGCCAAATAGCATACGCAGCAAGTCATAGATACAGCTAAGTGATTCCACAACCAACGGATCAGATTTAACCTGTGCAGACCTGCCACATCCATTCATGAATGGTGGTAGACGATTAAACAACTCACTGGAGGAGGAAGCTCCATAAATATCCCCATCCTCAATGATGGAAGAGCCTAGCACATCTGTGCAAAAGATAAGGCTGAAGCTTGCGCTGCAATCTTCAGCCAGAAGTGATGAGTGCATGATCCATCTCGGCATCATCCAATGGACCCCCAGCATTACAGATACCATATTTCAAACAATTCGATTCACTCCACGTGATATCAAGAAACAGTTGGAGACAATAGATACTGCAAAGGCTACAGAGCCTCATGACATTTCGACAATCGTACTCAAGATTTGTTCTTCAGAACTTGCCATTCCCCTAGCCAAGCTATTCCAATACCATTATAAATCTGGCATCTACCTGACAACGTGGAAAATTGCCCAGGTATGTCCTGTACATAAAAAGCAGGACAAATCCAACCTGGCCAATTAGCGCCCCATCAATCTACTCTCAATCATCAGTAAAATGAAGGAAGGAAGTTATCATCAACAGTGCTACCAAGCAGCACCTGCTCAGCAATAACCTGCTCAGGAATGCCCAGTTTGGGTTCCACCAGGGCCACTCAGCTTCTGACCTCATTACAGCCTTGGTTCAAACATGGACAAGAGAGCAGAATTCCAGAGATGAGGTGAGAGTGACCGCTCTTGATACCAAAGCTATATTTGACCAAATGTGTCATCAAGAAGCCCTAGCAAAACTGGAATTAACGGGTATCGGGGGGCAAACTCTCTGGTGTTTAGACTCATACGTGAAACATAGGTAGATGGTCGTGGTTGTTGGAGGTCAGTCATCTTAGCTCCAGGAATGCTCCAGCGGAGTTCCTCAGGGTAATGTCCTGGGCCCAACCATCTTCAGTTGCTTCATCAATGACCTTCCCTCCATCAAAATGTCAGAAGTAGGTATGTTCGCCAATGATTGTGCAATGTTTATCACTATTCCCGACTCCTCAGATACTGAAGCAATCCATGTTCAAATGCAACAAGATTTGGACAATATCCAGGCTTGGGCTGACAAGTGTCAAGTCACATCTGTGCCACACAAATGCCAGGCTATGACCATCACCAATAAGACAATCTAACTACCATCCCTTGACATTCAATGGTGTTGCCATTACTAAATCCCCCACTATCAACATCCTGAGGGTTATCATTGACCAAAAATTCAACTGGACTCACCACATAAACACAGTGGCTAAAACAGCAGGTCAGAGGCTAGGAACGTTGCGGCGAGAAAGTCACTTTCTGACTCCCCAAAGGCTGTCCATCATCTACAAGACACAAGTCAGAAGTGTGATGGGATACTCCCAATTGCCTGGGTAAGTGCAGCTCCAAAAACACTTGATGCTTGACATCATCCAGGGCAAAGCAGCCCACTTGTTTGGCAACACATTCACAAGCATCCACTCTCTCCACTACTGATGCTCCGTAGCAGCAGTGTGTACTAATTACAAGATGGTTGCAGAAATTCACCACATATGCTCAGACAGCACCTTCTTAAAAACATGACCATTTCCATCCAGAAGGATAAGGGCAGTAGATATATGGGAACACCATCACCTTCAAGTTTCCCTCCAAGCCGCTCACCATCCTAATGTGGAAATACATTGCCATTTCTTCACTGTCACTGGATCAAAAGCCTGGAATTTCCTCCCTCATGGCATTGTGGGTCAACCCATGGCAGTTAGATTGCAGAGGTTCAAGAAGGTAGCTCACCACCACATTCACCAGGGCAACTAGGGCCAGACAATAAATAAATGCTGGCCAGCCAGCAATGTCCACATCCCACAAATGAATTAAAAAACCCTTTGATCCCCTTCCCAATCAAGAACCTATCGATCTCTGTCTTAAAAATACCCAATGGCTTTGCCTCCAAAGCTTTCTGTGGTAATGCGTTCCACAGATAAACCATCCTCTGGCTGAATAAATTCCTCCTTATCTCATTTTTAAAAGGTCGTCCTTTTACTCTGAGACTGTGTTCTCGGATCCTAATCTCTCCTACTCGTGGAAACATCTTCTCCGTGTCCACCTTGTATAGGCCTCCCAGTATTCTGTAAGTTTCAATGAGACCCTCCCATCATTTTCTAACCTCCATCAGGTACAGACCCAGAGTCCTCAACTACTCCTCACCTGACAGGCCCTTCATCCTCCAGGATCATTCTTGTAAACCTCATCTGTACCACCTCTAAGGCCAGCACATCTTTCCTTCGATATGGAGCTCTAAACTGCTCCCAATATTCCCAATGCAGTCTGACCAGAGACTTACACAGCCTCAGCAATACATTTCTGCTCTTGTATTCTAGCCCTCTTGACGTGAATGTGAACATTGCATCTGCCTTCCTAACTGCCAAGCGAATGTATATGTTAACTTTAAGAGAATCCTGAACTAGGACTCTTATTTCCCTTTATGCGTCAAATTTCCAAAGCCTATCTGCATTTAGAAAATAATTTACATCACTATTCTTCCTAAAATAGGTGCACAATATCATTTTTCTTTCCCCACATTGTTTCCCATCTGCCACTTCTTTGCCTACTCTCCTTGCCTGTCCAACTGACTCTGCAGCCTCCCAGCTTCCTCAATACTACCTGCCCATCCATCAATATTTGTATCATCTACAAAGTTAGCAACAATGCCCTAAGTTCCTTTGTCCAGGTCATTAATGTACAACGTAAATAATTGTGGTCCCAATGCAAACTCCTGCGGAACTCCACTAGTTACCAGCTACCATCCTGAAAAAAACTCCGTTATCCCTACTCTCTGCATTCTGCTAGTCAGCCATTCTCCTGGTCTAGCTATGCCAGTACATTGCCCCAACATCATGTGCTCTTATCTTCTTTAGCAGCCTCCTGTGCAGTACCATGTCAAAGGCATCTTGGAATCCAAATTGTTCATAGGGATTCTACGATTTTATGATTCTATGACATCCACTAGCTCTCCTTTGTCTAGCTTGCTTATCAACTCCTCAAATAATTCTAACCAATTTGAAGGAATGACCTCCTCTTGACAAAGCTGTGCTGACTCCACCCCATTTTAGAATTCACTTCCAAGTACTCTACAATCTCATCCTCCATAAGGGACTCTAAAATCTTACCAACAACCAAGGTCAGGCTGACTGGCCTATAGTTTCCTTCTTCTGCTTCCCTCCCTTCTTAAACAGGGGTGCTCCATTCATCATTTTCCAGTCCTTTGGGTCCCTTGCTGACTCCAATGATTCATGAAAACTAACCACTAATGTCTCTACAATTTTCTCAGTTATCTCCTTCAGAACTGTAGAGTGTAGTCCATCTGGTCTGAATGATTTATCCACTTTCAGAACTTTCAGCTTCCCTAGCACCATCTCCCTGGTGATGGCCACTAAACTCACCTCTGCCCTGACTCTCTTGAAGTTCTGGTACATTATTGATGTCTTCCACTGAGAATTGATGCAAACTGTTCAGTTCCTCTGCCATTTCTTTGTTCCCCATTACTATTTATTCAAAGTTATTTCCCTAGTCTAATGTCCACTCTTGCCTCTCTCTTACCTTTTAACTCCCTAAAAAAGCCTCTTGTAATCTTCTTTCATATTACCAGCTAGCATTCTTTCATATTTCATGTTCTCACCCTTATTGCTTTTTTGGTTATCCTCTGCTGGTATTTAAAGGCATCGCAATCCTCTAGTTTCCCACTAATCTTTACCATACATTGTATGTTATTTCTTGTGCTGTCCCAGACTTCCTTTGTAAGCCATGGTTGCTTCATCCTCCTCTTGTATGTTTCTTCTTCCCTGGGATGAAATTCTAAAATGCCTCCAAAATTACTCCCAGAAATTCTCACCTTTGGTGCTCCACTGTCTTCCCTACTCGGCTTCCCATCTCTGGACAGCTCTTCATTTATGTCTTTGTAGTTACCTTTACTCAATTGTAATATTGTTACATCTGATTCTACCTTCTCCCTCCCAAAATGGAGAGTGAATTCTATCATATTACGGTCACTGTCACCTCGGGGTTTCTTTACTGTAATCTGCCGAGTCAAACCATGCCTCATTGCACATCACCAAATCCGAGTAGTAAGAATGGCAGATGCTGGAGTCAGAGATAACAGTGTGGAGCTGTAGGGGACACAGCAGGCCAGGCAGCATCAGAGGGGCAGGAAATCTGACGTTTCGGGTCGGGACCCTTCTTCAGAAATGGGGAAGGGGAAGGGAGCTCAGAAATGAATAGAGAGAGGAGGGATGGTGCTGGTGAAGTTAGGTTGGATGGTGATAGGTGAGTGCATGTAGGGAGCGGTGGGGATTGGCCAGTGAGGTGGGAGGGGCAGATAGGTGGGATTGAAGATGGACAGGTTGTTTCAGGTCAAGGAGGCAGGGACGAGAGGGGGTTGGTCATGGGATGAGGGCGGGGACGGGGAGATTTTGAAACTGGTAAAATCTACATTTAGGCCATTAAGCTGTAGGCTACTGAGGCATAATATGAGATGCTGCTCCTCCAGTTTGTGGGTGGCGTCATTGTAACACTGGAGGAGGCCCAGGATGGACATGTCACCCAGAGTGTGGGAGAGGGAGTTGAAATAGTTTGCAACCAGAAGGTGGTGTTGTTTGTCACGAACAGAGTGCAGGTGCTCTACAAAATGGTGTCCGTGCCTCCGCTTGGTCTCACTGGTGTAGAGGAGGCCACATCGGATGTGCAGGTGATCCCCTGTCTAATGTGGAAGGTTTGTTTTGTGCCTTGAATGGAGGTGAGGGGGGAGACGTAGGGGCAGGTGTCCATTTCAATTCCCCCTCCTACTCCCTGGGCGACATGTCCATACTGGGCCTCCTCCAGTGTTACAATGACGCCACCTGCAAACTGGAGGAGCAGCACCTCGTATTCCACCTTGGGAGCCTACAGCTTAATGGCCTAAATGTGGATTTTACCAGTTTCAAAATCTTCTCACCCCCGGCCTCATCCCATGACCAACCCACCCTCTCATCCCCACCTCCTTGACCTAACACAACCTGTCCATCTTCTATCCCACCTATCCGCCCCTCCCACCTCACTGACCAATCCCCACTACTCCCTACCTGCACTCACCTATCACCATCCCACCTACCTTCCCCAGCACCATCCCTCCTCTCTCTATTTATTTCTGAGCTCCCTTCCCCCTCCTCATTTCTGAAGAAGCGTCCAGACCTGAAAAGTCAACTCTCCTGCTCTTCTGATGTTGCCTGGCCTGATGCATTCCTCCAGCTCCACACTGTGTTATCACCAAATTGAGAATTGCCTGTTCCATCATGGGTTTTACCACAAGCTGCTCGGCAAACTATCTCATAAAGATTCCACAAATTTCTTTTCTTGAGATTTGCTATCAACTTGATGTTCCCAGTCTGCCTGTGTATTGAAGTGACCCATGATTCTTGTAAAAGTGCCTTTCTTACTTTCCTTTTTTGTCTCCTGGTTTATTTGCTTCCCCACATCCTGGATACTGCTAGTAGGCCCTTCTAAACTCCCATCAGGGTTCTTTAAACTTTGTGGTTCTTAAACTCTGCCCACACAGATTCTACACATTCTGACATGATATCACTTCTCGCAATCTATTTAATTTCATTTTGTACAAACGGGCAACCCTGCTCCCCCTGCTCACCTGCCTAACTTTACAATAAGATGTTTCTGTGATACTTACAACATCTTATCTGCCATTTGCAGTCTACACTACAAGCTCATTTACCTTGTTTTGTATACTGTGAGTACAAATCCCTCAGTCTTAGAGTATAAGAGCAAGGAGTTAATTTTGGAATTGTACAGAGCATTGGTTAGGCCACAGTACTGTGTACAGCGTTGGTCACCTCACTGCAGAAAGAATGTGAAAGCATTAGAGGGGACACAAAGGAGGTTCACCAGGATGCTGCCTGGGATGGAGAAATTGAGATATCCGGAAAGGCTAGATAGGATTGGATTGTTTTCTTTAGTGGAAAGACATGACTGAGGTGTATAAGATTTATGAAAGATATGGACACAGTGAATACAGAGCTGCTGTCCTACTTGGTTGAAGGGTCAATCATGACAGGGCATAGATTTAGGTTAAGGGCAAGACATTTGAGGGGCTGTGAGAAAAAAAAACCTTTTTCACTCAGAGGGTGGTGAGAATGCACTGCCTGGGAAGGAAGTAGAGACCAGAAACTTTAAGACCTTTAAAAAATATTTGGATGTGCATTTGTACGTCGTAACAGTCAAGGAAATGGGACATGCAGGAAATTGGGACCAGCGCACCTTTAGTCGTAGGTATGTCGGCACAGATTCATTGGGCTAAAGGGCCTTTTCTGCACTGTATGACTCTAGACTCTATCCCTTGACATTCAATGGTAAAGCCATCGCTGAATCCCCCATGTTACGAAGTGGAAGTTGACCCCCCTCTGATGACTAAAACCGAAACACGCAAAGAAGCTCACCTTGCCTCATAATCTGTTAAAGGAAGTGTGAAAAGTGGTGTAACCTGCCTATCACCTCCCAATCTGTTATAGAGGACAGGTTAAATGAAATGAACCTCTGACAGTCACTCTACATTCAACAAGTAACAATTCATTTATCTAACTCTAACAGTGAACAAATCAACAGAACTACTAACAAACCAAACAATTCTCCCTTAACTACAAACTAATCCCAAATAAAACAAAATTCTAACGGTATGCTGTTCCACTAGATAAAAGTCCCATGTATACAAACCAAAATAATGATAAAATAAATTAAAACTTAATCTCTCGAAATTACAATCAGGATACATCTTCCGGAATGTTCAGTGCCCTCTCCACTTATCCTCAGTCCTTTCTCCATGGAATTCTTGTGGCAGAAATATTAGCTATGAGTGTCGCTATACCTTTATTTAGATGATGGTTATTCTGAGAGCTTAGAAAATTCTGTAAGAGCCAGTGTTGTTTTTTTTTTCTCTTTATAGCTGTTGGTTGTTAACTCTATTAGATAGCAGTTTCTCTCACATCAATTTTCAAATGCCCTCTTCTTTTATACCCTTGGTGATCTATTAATTTCTTACAATAGGATGTGTCCTAGGTTGTCAAAACCATCAGATGTAAATTTAATTGGGTTTTGGTATCTAGGGCCTGGTTTAAATTAATTGACTAAATTCAAAAACCTGTTGTCTTGGTAAAAAATGCTGATTTGCCTGTTAACAGTATAGTCCTTTGATACAATGTTTCAATTTCAAGAACTCTCTGTACCTGTGCTGCTGCCTGCAGACATTTCTTTTTAATCACCAAGCCTAGAAAAAAAAACACATCATCTTTTTAAGGGACCACACACTCTTTCCCCCTGTCATTTTACAAACATCAAATTCTAACGTCCTGCCTTCTAATCCACAAGTACTCTACCCAACTTCACAGTACCCACTATCAATATCCTTAGGTTACTGACCAAACAATAAACTGGATTAGATAAAAATGGTGGCTACGAGAGTAGTTCAGAAGCTAGAAATTATATAGACAGTAACCCACTTCTTGGCTCCCCAAGTTCATCATCTACAAGACACAATTCAGGGGTGTGATGGAATACTTCGCAGTTGGCTGGATGTGTGCAGCTCCAACAACTCAAGAAGTTTTACATCATATGGAAAAATGCAGCCTGCTTGGTTGGCACCATCTAAACAAAAAGGAAACACACAGCAGGTTGTTTGACATTTTTTTGAAGAATGAATCCATCACCAAATCACAGATTTCACCAAAATAACAACTGAAAAGCACTATTCACCGGGGCAACAATAACAAAAGCCGGGGGTGGGTGGGGGTGGGGGTTGAGGGAAAGAAGGCGAGGCTAAATTAAAATAGAGTTGAAAGAGCAAATAATGCATTCCAGCCCTTGTGTTGCCCAACTTTTCTATCAGCATCTTTGGAGCGAACTATCCACATTTTGGGCGTATATAATTAATCAGAATGGGGGTCTATTATGCTGATATTGACAACATAGGAACATAGGACTTAGGGCCAATGCTGGTCTTTGAGTAGTTGAAATGTAAATTCCATTACAAATCTTGGGCATAACGTCTGCTGTATAAATTCAAATTTCTGAAGTTCCCTCCCTAAAACTCTACACCCTACCTCTGGTATCATGTGACTTGAGTTTATCAAGATGTCAGATTTCACTTGAAGCATGATGATTAAGGCAGGCTACTGTATGTAACTGAATAGCTTGATTCTAGCCCACTCACTAAAATGCCTGTGACTATTATATGTATAGAAGCTGTAATAAATCCCTGCAAAATCTATCAGTGCCATAGTATCTATGCCTAGTTCTTATGTTATGGGAACCAGCATAGACATTGCCACATTAGGTGGAGGCAAAGCTAAAAGCGTAATGGCAATTGAGGACATAAATCTTTAACTTTTGGCACAAAAGCAGGGTTGTTACTAATCATCCTTGTTTTGGACTTCCCACTGAGGAAATAAGTTCCCCAGTATCAACCTTATTTTTTTTCATTCATTTAAAATGCCACAATTAAATCACATCAATATCTTGCATACACAAGTGAATATAAGATTAGCAAATACATCCTGTCTTCGGAATTTAATTTTTTCAGCTCCAGTAACATTCCGATGATTCTGCATTGTAGCCCTTCCAAACTCAATATATTCTTTTATGAACTACAATGCTGCACCAGCTAGTCCTGAACAAACAGCACTATTAAAACCCATTACTGCTTGACATGATACTACACATTCATTGTATCAGAGCTTTAACCTAAGACATTTCTACCAGATTTGCACCATTTATACTTAAGCCTACTCAATATAGATGTTGACATTTCTTTATAATAATCCACTAGCTTTTAATGCTCTGCATGCATGGCCTTTAGATCATTTAATCCCTCTTTGGCTCCTAGTTTTGTAACATTTACAAAATTCTTCCATGTATCTTTGTTAGTTCTAGTATGAATTACCTCATGCCTTAGCAGGACAAGTCCTGAGGAAATTTAGCCCTGCGTGTTGTATGAGGACTTTAGGAACCTGCAGCAGATTTGCAATGATTTTTTTTCATAAATTCACTTGTGGAACATGGATATTGCTGGCTGGACAGCATTTGCTGTCTGTCCCTAGTTGCCCTTGAGAAGTTATCTTCTTGAAACATGGTGAATAGCTTAAAGGGGAACTTGCAGGTGATGGTATTTCCAGGTATCTGCTGCTCTTGTCCTTCAAGATGACAATGGTCAAAGGTTTAGAAGGTGCTGCTCGGGATCTTTGGTGAATTTATGTGGTGCATCTTGTAGATAGTACACACTGCTGCTACTGAGTAGGGGAGGGAATGGATACTTGCAGATGTGTTGCCAATCATGCAGCCTGCTTTGTACTAAATGGTATCGAGCTTCTTGAATATTGTTGGAGCCGTACCCATCCAAGCAAGTGAGGACTATTCCATCTCACTCCTGACTCTGTCCTTGTAGAGGGTGGACAGGCTTTGGGGAGTTAGGAAGTAAGTTACTCGATGCAGTATTCCTAGCCTTTAATCTGCTTTTGTAGCCACTGTATTTATATCGCAAGTCCAGTGAGTTTCCGGTCAATGGTAAACCCCAGGATGTTGATAATAGGAGATTCAGTGATGGTAACACCGTTGGGACTGTCAAGGGCAGTGGTTAGATTGTCTGTTATTGGAGATGGTAAATGGCTGATATTTGTATGCCCAAGCCTAGATATTGTCCAGATCTTGTTGCTTTTGAATATGGACCGCTTCATAATCTTAGAAGTCAGAAATATTCAAGAAGTTCAACACCATCCACTGCAAAGCAGACTAAATGTTTGGCAACCACAGGTATCCATTTCCTCCACCAATCAGTAGCAGCTGTGTATACTATCTACAAGTTGCACTGCAAAATTCACCAAAGGTCCTTAGCAGCAACTTCCAAACCCTATCACTGCCATTGTGAAAGGATGGTGCTGAACATTGTGCAATAACTGATGAATATCCCCTGTTCTGACATTATGATGTATGGAAGGTCATTAATGAAGTAGGTAAAGATCGTTGGGCCCATGACACTGTCCTGAGGAACTCTTGCAGAGATATCCTGGAGCAGAGATGTTTGATCTCCAACAACCACAACCATTTCCCTTTCTGACTCCAACCAGCAGGAAGTTTTCCCCTTAATTCCCATTGATTCCAGTTTTGCTAGGGTTCATTGATGTCACCCTTGGTCAAATGTGGCCTTTATGTCACTTTCACCTCACCTCTAGAATTCTAATCTTTATCTTTGGACCAAGATTGCAATGAGGTCAGGAGCTGAATGGTCTGGCAGAATCAAAACTGGGCAACAGTGAGGTGTATTGTTGCTAAGCAGGCATTGCTTACTAACCTTGTTACAACACCTTCTATCACATTACTGATATTTGAGAGTAGACTCATAGGGCATTAATTAGCTAGGTTAGATTTGTCCTGCTTTTTGTGGACATACTTAGACAATTTTCCATATTGTTGGGTAGATGCCAGTTTTGTAGTTGTATCTGAAGATCTTACTAGGGGAGTGACAATTTCTGGAGCTCACATTTTCAGTACCTTTACCAAAATGTGATCAGTGGCCATAGCCTTTGCACTATCTGGTGCTTCCTACTTTTTCTTGATATAATGTGGAATCAATTGAGTTGGCTGAAGATTGACATGAGTGATGGTGGGGACCATTGGAGTAAACTGAAAAGGATGATCCACTCAGCACCTCTGGCTAAAGATTGTTGCAAATGGTTCAGCCTTATCTTTTGCACTTATGTGTAGGCTGTGCCATCGTTGAGGATGGGGACATTTGTGGAGCCTCCTCCTCCAAATAGTTGTTGAATTGTCTACCACCATTCTTGATTGGATGTGGCAGGCCTGCAGAGCTTATATCTGATCTATTCATTGTGGAATTGTTTAGCGCTATCACCTGCTATTTAGCATGTTTGGTTTTTGAGTAGTCCTGTTTTGTCACTTCAATAGGTTGGCACCTTATTTTTATATATTATTAGTGTTGCTCCTGGCATGCCCTCCTGCACTCTCCATTGAATTAGGGTTGTCCCCTGGCTTGATGGTTAAGGCTGCATGGGGCATATGCTGGCCAATGAGGTTACAGTTTGTGTTGGAGTAGAATTCTGGTTCTGTTGATGGCTCACAGCACCACTGATGGCTAGTCTTGAGTTGCCAGATTGGTTCAAAGTCCATCCCAATTAGCACGATGATACACAATGGAGGGTATTCTCAATATGAAGGTGAAACTTCATCTCCACAAGAACTGTGTAGTGGTCACTCTTGTTGATACTGTCATGTACGGATGCATCTGAAGTTGGCAGATTGGTAAGGATGAAGTCAAGTATGTTTCTCCCTCATGTTGGTTTCCTCACCACCTGCTGCAGCCCCAGACTAGCAGCAATGTCCATTAGGATCCAACGAGCTTGATCAGTACTGCTGCTGCCGAGCCACCCTTGCTGGTGATGTTGAAAACTCCCACCCATTGATGTCACAGAGCTGTTCCCCACTGGTCATGAGTCGCACAGTGAGGCCAGAGTTAGATGGATAGAAAATGGAACATAGACAGAGTTCTGGAAATTTTGTCTTAGCAGAGTAACAAAGATTCAAGGCTAATGCATTTCAGATTTCCATGTAAACATAGTTCCAAAGAAGCTTAAATCTGAAGTCAGCCCTTGACATTGTCTTCTCCTTGACCAGTTTTTGTCCTGAGCCTAAACTCTTTGATGTGGGCATAAAGCCACAAAACAAAAGAATAACAACAGTGCTGATCAGAATAGCACAATCTAAAATCTGATTTAAATGCAAAACATTATGCAGTCATTCCTCAGGCATTCACAGTTCCCTACTTATTTAAAGTCGATTGCCTTGTATTAATACTTACATTTTTACAGGGAAATTATAACCTGGCAAGTAATTTAATTTCTCAATTCTTGTTTTCCTTTAATTGTTTTTTACTTTTGAACCCAGGAGTAATTGCATAAGGGAGAGTAAATGAGTGTTTAAATTAGTTGCCATTCAATGCATCAAAAAGTAATAAAGTGCAGCTGTTATATTTGGAATTATATTCAAAATGCCAATTCTATGCACATTTGTTTTTCATACTTATACTTTTGGCCTCTAGGGCAGGGGAGAGATGACACAATATAATCCTACTACATGCATTTTAAAGTGGTATTGGTGGATAACGTTCTGAACAGAAATTAATCTGTCTAACTCTTTTTGGGTGGCCAGGGAGAAAGGACAGCTCTTGCTCTTGGATTGTATTTCCCAAATTTGATTTATACTAGTTTTTCTCCTTTATAAGAATCATTCCTTGGATTATTTGCAGATTCTGTTAACAGCAAACCAATGATTTTGATGGCTGTTCTGAATTAAGACATTTTCGTTAAACAGAAGCTGATGGAAGCTCTCCTATAAATTGGGAAAACATTTTCTTCAAGTTGCCAATTTATGTCAGGCAGGGGACACAATGTGTTGCTGTTGCTGTGTGTGTATGTCCAAATCAAATAATATTATGGAATTGGTTACTTTTTCTGTCCTTGGCATGAACACTTAAAATAAAATAAATGCTGCTGCCTGTGAAAAAAACAAACCGCATAGAATCCCTACGGTGTGGAAACAGGGACTTCGGTCCAACAAGTCCACACCGATCCACAGAGCATCCCACCCAGACCCATCCCCCTAATAACCCACCAAATCTACACATCTCTGAACACTACAGGCAATTTAGCATGGCCAATCCACCTAGTCTGCACATCTTTGGACCATGGGAGGAAACCGGAGCACCCGGAGGAAACCCACGGAGACACGGGGAGAATGTGCAAACTCCACACAGACAGTCGCCCAAGGGTGGTTTTGCTTTTATTTCTGTTTTCTTTTGTTCTTTCATGGTTTGTGGGTGTCACCGGCAAGGTCAACATTTGCTGCCCATCTTAATTGCCCTTGAACTGATTGCATCCACAGCAATGTCAGAGACAGTTAAGAGTCAACTACACTGCCATTGGTTTGGTGTTAAATGTAGCTCAGACAAGCTAAGGATGGCAGATTTCCTTCCCTAAGGAGAATTGATGAATCAAATGATAGTCAATGATAGTTTCACAGTCATAATTTTGAGATGTTCTGTTAATAAGGTTGGAAACATGCAATAATTCTCAATAAGCAATTCATTGCTGCCTAGTGAGAAGCTTGCCTTGGAGCCATGAATGTAGCTAAAAGATGTAGTGAATTATTCCCCATGTCAAGATAGACCTCGTCGGAGTTTTCACATGATTCTGCCACATTTCACGCCATAATCCATATCCTTTAGGCTCCTATAAGTTTCCACCCTTGTATGTCACTTTTCTTACCCTTATTTATTTCCTTGTATCACAAATGACTCATTATTGTTCAGAAATGACAAGCCTGAATTATATGGTGCCAGATAAAACTGGTGATGTTGAGAAATATTACCGCCAGCTTGTAAGGTTCCTGTGGATGACAATGCAGTTAGTGACAGTTTGAAGAGTTTTTGTCTTGTTGTCTAAGGGAGAAATATCAGCTTAGACACTTGGGAAATTACTGTGCGCGTGGTTTGGTGGGGAGTGCAGATCTCATCAAAATCAACATTTGCAGCCCTACAGCCATTTAATTACTGATTAGACATTAAAGTTTGGAAGCAGAGTTTCCAAATCTCAGGATTGCAAAGGAAGTCCTGTCAATTTGCATCAAGCCAGTCAGAATAGGAGTAAACCACGATGCCTTCCTTCATGGATATAATTTATTAACTGCTCAGTATCACAACTGTTTCAACCCACAGTGCTACAGACACTCCCCACTTATATTTATGTGCAGACAATCATTGGCCACCATCTGCTTCTGCTCTGCCTTAAATAAAAATAAATTTAGCAATGTGATTAACCAAATATTAACAGTACCAGCTACAGATAGCTGAGGACAAACATTTACAATATTGGATTGAGACTTAGTTCAGTGATTGACAGTCTCATCAGGTGTCAAACTGCCAGACTGCAGCGAGGGGGATGTGAGGCTGAGGTTTGTAATGTCATAGGTTTCCTAGGAAACTCATTTAAGAGGGACACCTCACCCTTAATGCTACCTGTAAACAGCCCACACAGAGAAACCCAGCATGTAGGGCACTTAGCTTGACCCTTTCCCATCATTAGTGGTGGTAGAATGAAGCTCGTAATTGGAATAAATTGCCCACTTAAGGACTACTGTTGGCTTAGTGGTGGGCAGGCTGCCCAAAGCCACACCCATCCTTACTGTAATTGCAGCGAGGACAAGGATGGATGGGTTGGCAGACAACAGCCAACTGTTGAATTTAGCATCCAACCTCTTCCCCACATTCAAATCCAGCAATGTAGAATAACAGAATTCATCCATAGAGTCATATTTGCTCAGGAGGAGGTCACTTGGCCCATTGAGTTTGTTTCTCATTATATGCTTTCTGATAGTCAGATACAAGGGCTTTGAGATCAGTTCAGTGTTGTGATGAAAGGTCAAAATGCCACAATTCCTTACTCATTATTAGCAAAATCTCTCTTAAAGCTGAAGGCGCAAATCCACCACCACCTTCTAAAGTAATTAGAGATAGACATCAACTACGACACTAGCAGCATCAATGACATTGTGAGAATTTATTTTGTTCAATGACATTCATTACTAACAACACACACTTTCAAGTTACAGCAAAAAGATAACAGAGTTTGTAATTTAAATCCCTCCTTCTTATTTATACTCAATAGACAAATATTAACATACAGTGTACTCACAACCTAATTGAGGAGAAACGTTAGGTACAGTAAGTAGAGTTCATCAAATATTGACTCTATTTGCTGGATTTGTCCAAACCAAATTTAGAGAAACAAGAAAAAGGAGGAAGTTTTGTAGAGTCTTTCATGTCCTTAGCCCTTATGCTTCAAACACAATCAACTCTACATTGTCAGGAAATACTGCAGTCAACTTATAGCTATTTTTAATCTACATGCTAAGAGGTGTTATGACATACCTTTGGATTTGAATCCAGAGCTCCTGGCTCAGAAGTAGGGACATGTCTACTGTGCAATACGAGTCCCGTCTGCAGCTAACTTGTAAGGTCCCTATAAATGTCAATGCAGTGAATGACCATTTGACTAGCTTTTGTTGTTTGATGGATAAATATTAGATAACACACGGCAGGAATTACCTTGCACCCCTTTGAATAGTACTAAGGGATCCACACTAGAGTTATGCAGTGTCTCTTGTATGTTTAGATATGACCTGTTCAAAGATAGTTTCTGCAAATTAGTGATGTCTCCCTTTTTTTTTTTTGTTTAGTGCATATATTGTTTGTGAGTGATTCCCAGTAAGGATGTTAACTGTTACCATTTTTCAAAAGTTAAACCTTCACATAATTTGTAACTTTCTTTGATTGTTTAGACCTCTTAAAGAAGCAGGACATTGATATGTTTCCTCCTTTACAAACACCTTCTCTTCACAAATATCAAAAAATATGCAGTGCCCTTAGCAAGAGTTACAAATCATTTTGCAGTTATCTGCTCAATTACCGAAATGTTATCCTGAGCATCTCAAATGTTATTAATACATTGTTTTTATCAGTTTTATTATATTTATGCTTCACTGGATTTTTTAGATTATGGAATGAAGTCACCAGGATTTTAGGAATTATGCACTTATAATCTAATTTTACTTCTTTTTTATTTCTCAGAAACAAACTTCAGTGTACAGCACAATGCCATCTTTGAGATAGCAATATTTAATAAGTAGAAATAAACATCAGTTGAAAGTACAGCTTTATTTATCAATGGCATATATTATTTAGCGGACAACTTGTGAATACAGGCCATTAAAAGATCACCTGATTGGACCTGAACTATAGAGGTGAGATGAGACTGCTTTTTACATCAAGGCTAAATTTGACAGAATGTGACATCCAGAATCCCTGGCAAATCTGGAGTCAATGCAAATCACAGGGAAATCTTTCCCATTGTTGAATTCATATCTGGCACAAAGGGAGATAGTTGTGGTTGTTGGAGATCAGCCATCTCAGCTCTAGAAAATCTCTACAGGGGTTCATCACAGCAATGTCTTAGGCCCAACCATTTTCAACTTCTTCTTCAACGACCTTCCCTCCATCATAAGGTCAGAGTGGGAATGTTCACCAATGACTGCACAACTTTCAGCACTGTTCCTGACTCCTCAGATACTGAAGCAGTCCATGTCCAAATGTAGCAAGATCTGGAAAACATCCCTGTTTGAGCTGATAAATAACAAATAACATTTGTGCCACAGAAGTATCAAGCAATGACTATCTCCAAAAAGAGTGAAGCTAACCATTGTGCTTTAACATTGAAAGAAATTATACTCACTTAATCTCTCACTAGCAACATTCTCAGGGCACAAAAGAAAATCACTGCATGACAATGAGGCTGACTATGTTGATCACCCAATAACTACAAGTGCATTCCTCAGAAACATAGAGTTGAAATAAGATACAAGAGGTCAGGCGTGCTGAACGCCACAAAATTATCAAACATTTTGACACTGGTACTCACTGAGACTGTAACAACAGGGAAACCTCAAGACATAGTTCATAAAGAAGAGCTGTTTGGTGCAAAAAGTTGTGTAAATGGTGTGGGAGCAGCTGAATCTGAAGTGCCAACTGGCAGAGGCTTGAGAGATAAAGAGTTAGATAGTGATGTCAAATTCCAACACAATTTCGAGGAAGGCTCACTGAACCTGAAATGTTAACTTTGATTTCTCTCCACAGATGCTGCCAAAACAGGGGAGCCTTCCAGCAATTTCTGTTTTTGCTTCTAATTTCCAGCATCTGCAGTTCTTTCAGTTTTTATGCATGTCAAATTCCAAAATGTGTCATGAGTTCAGACTTGCTAAGAGTGGAAGCCGTCCACTTAGAGGACCTGAAGAAGATGCAAACATGACATGTAGTGAGACTGCAGTGAAATATAGTTACTACCTGTTCTCATGGTGTACCTACATGAGCAACATACAACCTACCTGACTACCTAGTCCATGTCTTATTAAGAAACATATTTCCAATTCTAGTAATGCTGCAATGGTGACTGCAGAATGGTAGCATGCAGAACAGTAGCAAGCAAATGTAGCCTTGCTGTTTAAGGAGAGAGCAAAGAGACAAAATAGGGAACTATTGATCTTTTAACTTAACACCAATAGTAGGGAAAATGGTCAAATAGATAAATACCACAATCTATTTTACAGGATGTAAGAAGTATATATTTAGGACATCATTGTCTGATTGGATGCATGAAGTGGAAAAAGTAATCAACAAATCTGATAGAGTTTTTGAAGATGTTACTAGCAAAGGGAGAATCAATGGATATAGTGTATTTGGATTTTCAGGAGGCTTTTGATCAAGTCCCATGCAGGAGGTTAGTAATCATATTTAAAGTGTGAGGGATTGGCTAAGAGGAAACAGGCAGAGATGATAAACAAATGGATCGTTTATGCCCATGCCAGGCTGTGACCAATGGGGTAACACAAGGATCATTGCTCAACATCCAGCTGTTTGCAGACTTTATTAATGATTTGGATGTGAGGGCAAATTGTAATATTTTTAAGCTTGCAAATGATAAAAAAAAATTATTCGCACTTGAGTTGTGAGGAAGTTGCAAAGATGCTTCAAGTGGATTTTGGCAGGAGGCAAAGTATTTTATTGTTATCCAATAGGACCAAGGTGTCTGTGATAACCTCATTAAGGCCCATGAGGAATTACTAAATAATCTCCTCAAGGAACTCATTGAGGAGTTCCCTTTGTAACAGTTGATGGCCTGTCCAGCTGGAACTCATCACCTGAGACGCTCCAAAGTTGTGTAATTTTTCCCCTTTTCAATGGGTACATTTGGGGCTGGGTGTCCTTGAAGAAGGAGCATGAGATGTCCGTCAGTGCCCTCATGCCTTTAGAGACAAGTGGGTACCATGGAAGATACAGTGCTTTATTTCCCCCTCTGACTCCATTTTGATTTAGTCCCCTGCTGCACTCCCTACCACACAACCTCACCTTTGATGGTTTGCATTGCCCATAATGGGCTTTGCTTGTAAATACTCAAATGGGTGTTTTTAATAGTGGGGGTCAGGAATCCACACCTCCACCATCACAGGTTTGAGCGGTTGGTGCATGGAAGGGCTGTGGCCACAGAGGTGACCAGAGTCAGGGACATGTTAGGTGACAGTGGCCTGGGCTGGATGTTGCCACAGAAATCAGCAAGCAGGGCAGCAGTGGGCATCTAGCTCATAAATGACATCATCCATTGCTTGGACCCGACACTGTGCACCCGTAGGAGGATGCAAAGATGTGCAGTGAAACCCTGTTTGCATGTACTACTGCTTGGATGGAATTTCATATTGGCCCAAGGCCCTGAACCTCCCTCAGGTGAGTGTGCCCCATGACCCCTGAGCCTCCTCCTGAGTATGTGTATCGTGTCTTTCTTCCTCATAAAATGATGCATTTTGTACAGGCTGCTGCTGCACACCATCCACCTTGCCTCTTACGTCCGCTGCCCAAACACACCTTGGCATACTTATTGCCGCCAAGCGGTGGGGATCCCCATTTGAGGGCTCTTTATGTGGGTAGTCTCCCACTTTCCTTCTGTATCCTGGGCTGAAGGTTGTTGCACTCAGCAGTTCCTTACAACACATATTATGACAGTTCACTCACTCCAAACCCAACTATTCGTTTTGTGATGCTATGGAGTCTGTGGACCACGTATATATTGGGGCAGAATGAATGTTTTCCCCAATGGGGAACTCTAGAATCGGGTTACACAGTTTCCGATAACAAGGTGTAGAGCTGGATGAACA
>NC_063334.1:43484210-43529628 GCF_021869965.1 Rhincodon typus
GGAAAAGGGTCTAGGCCCGAAACGTCAGCTTTCCTGCTCCTCTGATGCTGCTTGGCCTGCTATGTTCATCCAGCTCTACACCTTGTTATCTCAGATTCTCCAGCATCTGCAGTTCCTACTATCACCTTTTTAGTTATTTTAGAAACCTTTTGTTGTGGTTTTAGTTGAAATTCAGTCTAGACTCCTGATCTTTGGTAATTCAGTGTGAAGAGGTGTGGGCAGATCAGAAGGCCTCCTCATGGGTCTGCTCCTGGACCTGGCAAAGATGGTTATATATGGATACAGACAGCTGGCAGTGGAGACATTCATAACTGCTGACTGTCTGCCCCTCTTCTGCAGCTATGTTTATACTTAGGTGTCTTTAGAGAGGTAGCATAAGGAGTCCATCAGCACTCTCGCTGCCTTTAGAGAGATATAGGCCCTGCAGAGGGTACAGTGCTTTACCTTGCCTTCCAATTTCATATGATTTGGCCCCCTCTTGCTATCCCTAACTTGTTTTCACCTTTGATCGTCCGCATTGCCTTTATGGACCTTTCACAATCTCAGAATAAAAGGCTAATGTTTAGGGCTGAGATGAGGAGGAATTTCTTCACTCAGGATGTTGAATTCTCTATGTTAGAGGACTTGAAGATCAATTATTGAGAATGTCCAAGACAGATTTCCAGTTATTAATGACAACAAGGGATATGCGGATAGTGCAGGAATATAGTTTGAGGAGATGATCTAGAATGGCATAGTAAGTTTGAGGGGCTGAATGGTCTACTCATGCTTTCCATTTCTAAGAATTTAATTGGCCATGGTTAACCAATTGAAAGAAGACACAGTAGTTTGGTGATGGAACAAAAACCGTTCAGTTGTGCATGATTACACTTCTGGATATCACAGAACTGTCCGTCTTGGACTCGGACTAGCCTGTGTAAGCCACAAGTTGTGGTTTGTTTTGGTGTTTAACAATAAATAATGTCCCTTGCCATTTGGACATTATGAGTTGTTCATTGATTACTGAAGCCAGAATGCAGATTCAGCAAACAATTTAAAATACAAATGGTATGTTAACCTTTATCACAGGAGAATTTAAGTACAGAGGCAAAGAAGTCTTCCTTCAGTTGTATAGAACACAGGTGAGCCTTCACCTGGAGTACTTTGTGCAGCCCTGGTCCCTTTATCTGAGGGTCAGAAAGATAGTTTAACAGAAGTTCACCAGATTGATTCCAGGAATGGTTGGATGGTCCTGTGAGGAAAGATTGAGGAGATTGACCCTGTATTCTCTGGATTTTAGAAGAATGGGAGGAAATCTTACAGATATTACTTAAAGGGCTAAACAGGATAGGGGCAGAATGAATGTTTTCCCCAATGGGGAACTCTAGAATCGGGTTACACAGTTTCCGATAACAAGGTGTAGATCTGGATGAACACAACAGGCCAAGCAGCATCAGAGGAGCAGGAAAGCTGATGTTTCGGGCCTAGACCCTTTTCCGAAGAAGGGTCTAGGCCTGAAACGTCAGCTTTCCTGCTCCTCTGATGCTGCTTGGCCTGCTATGTTCATCCAGCTCTACACCTTGTTATCTCAGATTCTCCAGCATCTGCAGTTCCTACTATCTCTCTACACAATTTCAGAGTGAAAGACTACTATTTAGGGCCGAGATGAGAAGGAATTTCTTCACTCAGGGTGTTGAATTCTCTACACTAGAGGATTGGAAGGTCAATCATTGAGAATGTCCAATACAGATCAATAGATTTCTAGTTATTAACAAGAACAAAGGATATGCAGATAGACCAAGAATATAATGTTGAGGAGATGATCAGCCATGATCTAGAATGGCAGAGCATGTTTAAGGGGCTGAATTGTCCACTCCTGTTCTTATGTTTCTAAGAATTCAATAGTGTTTCTAACATTATAGTTTCTCCCTCATAGAAAGGGGCCCTTCGGTCCAACTCATTCATGCTGACCAGATATCCTAAATTTATCTAGTTCCATTTGCCAGCATTTGGCCCATATCCCTCTCAACCTTTCCTATTTATATGCCCATCCAGGTGCCTTTTAAATGTTGTAATTTCACCAGCCTCCACCACTTCCTCTGGCAGCTCATTCCACACAGGCACCACCCTCTGCGTGAAAACATTGCTCCTTAGGTCACTTTTAAATCTTTCCCCTCTCTCACCTTAAACCCATGCCCTCTAATTTTGGACTCCCCCACCTCGGGAATAAGACCTTTTCTATTTACCCTATCCATGCTGCTCGTCATTTTATAAACCTTTATAAGATCACTCTTCAGCGTCTGACACTCCAGGGAAAATAGCCACAGTCTATTCAGCCTCTCCCTATAGTTCAAACCCTCCAACCCTGGAAACATTCTTATAAATCTTTTCTGAACCCTTTCAAGTTTCACAATATTATTTCTGTAGTAGGGAGACCAGAACTGCAAGCAATATTCCAAAGGTGGCCTAACCAATGTCCTATACAGCTGCAACATGACCTCCCAACTCCTATACTCAATGCACTGACCAATAATGGCAAGCATACCAACCACCTTCTTTACTATCCCATCTACATGCCACTCCAATTTTAAGGAACTATGAACCTGCACTCTAAGAACTCTTTGTTCAGTAATACTCCCCAGGACCTTACCACTAAATGTATAAGTCCTGTACTGATTTGCCTTTCCAAAATGCAGCACCTCACATTTATCTCAATCAAACTCCATCTGCTACTCCATTGGCCCAACTGATCAAGATCCCATTGTACACTGAGGTAACCTTCGCTGTCCAGTACACCTCGAATTTTGGTGTCTTCTGCAAACTTACTCACCAAACCTCCTATGTTCACATCCAAATCATTTATATAAATGACAGAAAGCAGTGGACCCAGCACCAATCCTTGTGGCACACCACTGGTTACAGGCCTCCAATCTGAAACGCAACCCTCCACCACCACCTTCTACATTCAAGTATTGCAAGTTCTGCATCCAAATGGCTAGTTCTCCCTGTATTCCATATGATCTAACATTGCTAACCAGTTTACCATGAGGAACCTTATTGAACACTTTACTGAAGTTCATATAGATCATATCCACCACCCTGTCCTCATTAAGCCTCTACGCTGCTTCTTCAAAAAAACTGTCATTTTCTGTCAAAACTAATCACATAGATAATGGACTAAGAAGTCATCTCAAGTGAATGCCGAATGTTGACATAACCCTAACCATTTGTCTGAGAGCATGGAAAAAAATGTTATCACCACTGTTGATTTGAATGTGTCAGCTGTAATAGCAGAAGGAAAGTCATTAACTATACAATTTCTTAACGAAAAGTGCTTGATACATATAGTGACTTGGAGAGCATCATAGAAGCAGGGACATGTGCAGCATGGAACGTACTGAAGTCACCTGAGTTCTACACAGATGTGATCATAGAGATAGACCTGGTCTCTGGCTCAACTGACAATGACAGTGTTGCTGTTGTGTGAGTGAACTTATCTGTGGCTGGGGTCCCCTTAGGATTCCTGAGCAGTTTTAGACAGCTGCAGGTGAAAACAGTTTGCCAGTTCTCAAGGAAAGCTGGATTAGGAGGAGGTTTGAGGCAGTTTGGGGGAGGGGGAGGCACAGAATCTGAAGTGTCCTTTTTTTGTATCCCCAGGTCACTTTAGCTTGGTGTTAGTGGAATGATCATGGGCGTCTTTGTGTGTTCAGCATGCTTTCTCCTGCATTACAGTAATCTCAGCTGATGCTTCAGGTATGTTTTCATGGAAATAAAGCCCTTTAACAAAAATTTAAATCAAGGCAGGTATTAAATTAAGTGTCTTCCTATCTGCCCAGATAAGGTTCAACAGCATTACGAGATGCTTCTTAACAAGAGCAGAGAAGCCCACTGGGTTAAAATCTGATAAAAGAAAATATAAATTGGGTAGTGGATTCAGATTCAGTTTTAGCTTCGAAGTAGCATCATGTAAATATCTGAATGAGGGATAGGGGGGAAATGGAGGAGAATGGACCTGAGTGCACTAATCAGACCAGATTCAACATCCAAAAACAAAACAGAAGCTGCTGGAAAAGCTGAGCAGGTCTGGCAGCATCTATGAAGAGAAATCAGAGTTAACATTTCAGTTATGATGACCCTTCCTCAGAACTGTCAAAAGTCTTTTTCTCTACACCTCATGGCTAGGTGAGGTGATGCTTCTGATTTTGAGTTGGGACTGATTGGGGACAATCAATGTTTGATAAATGGAGAAAATCATTAATTTCAACTCTTGTGTTTGCCTGTGCAGATTTTTCCGAACAAAATAACATCATTGGGTCAACAAGGTGCAGGGCTGGATGAACACAGCAGGCCAAGCAGCATCATAGGAGCAGAGAGGCTGACGTTTCGGGCCTAGGCCCTTCATCAGAAAAGTGGGTATCTTTTTATAGAGGCCACTTGAAGTCATTCTTACATTATTTCTAAAACATTCCTCTGATGTCTGACTGCCAGGTCTTTTTATAATTGGAATCAATGGACGTATCTGCAATCAGGTCTGGTGAGGTTTGTCTGTCTGTATCGGAGACAGGTTTAGGAGATGGTGATTGGTGTGTGCGGGGAGGGGAGAAGAGTTGTTGGTTGGGGACTGGGGTTTTGTTCCTAATTAAACCCAGAGTTAGTTGACAGTTGATGTTTGCGAGTCATGTGTCAATAATCATGGGTGGAACATCAAGCGACGCTTCTGAATAATGAGTGGAATCACAGTGTGATCATGAGTGGAACCTAATTCAAGGCCAAGGAAAGCTTTAAGTTCTTTGTAAGGCCTGCTTAGAGGGAAATAAAGAAACAGTTTTAACAAAAATCAGGAACACTTAGAAAAGAAGGTACTGTTTTTACTGGAGCTCCATTTTGAAGCATATAACATGAGTCAAACCAATAAGTCCCATTTGTTGGTTTTACTTGCTTTTTCCTGGTGGGGAAGCATTTCTAATCCTCGTGCCCATAAGAAGAGCTAAGAATGCACTGTAAGCATACCTGTTCTGACTCTGGATCCAATTCCCAGCTGGTTTTACCTGATAGACTAACAATGCTCTCACGTCTACATTTTAGAACGGGACCCTGCTTCTTCCTGTTTCAGTCCTGCCACTTTATCAGAAATGCAGGATAATATTAAAGTATGTGGTAAGGAAATTGGATTGATGGAGAATGTCATAGTATTGCATTGATTCCAGATGGGACAGGCAGTGTACCTTTAAGACAGTTACACAACGGCATAATATGTGACACTCTGTTACTAAGGCCCTCTCTTTCAGCCAGTCAGTCACTTTCTGTGCAATGGAGTCAGTATAGCGTGTTCAGTCAATTATGTATATAAAGTGTAATAGTCAATAAGTACAGAACAGATGATGTGTAAGTCTCAAATATTATAGCAATCTACATAGCTAGTGTTGTTAAAAACTACAAGACATCTGTCTCAACAAGAATCAGTCTTTGTGGTATATGATATATGGGCTAACATATAGGAAAGAGTTCAGACCATATCATACTGGCAGTGATGTTTGACTCAAAAAGCTGCATCAGAAGTAAATAACCCTCCTTTCTAAAAGCTCCTCCACCAGTCCTGTATCCAATGAATCTTGAACACATGCAGGAAGTCATTAATTTCTGTTCCTGTCTTTGCTGTGCATCTTTTCTGAAAAAAGAAAATCTGGGCAAAATTGAAATGTTATTCTGTAGTCAGACTGACACATCTGAGTTAGAAACATTTACACAGCTAAAACCGTTGACTTATCACTGTTCACAGGTAGGTATTGCACCTACATTGAATCTATTTATCTCTATACTTCAATCACAGCACTAATAGCACTGACAAAATGACTCTCCAACTATTAATGATGTTCTGTGGGCAGCATTGCCTCACTTCTTAAGCAATGCAAATTATATCTAACAGGGACATCAGAAGAAGGGATATAAAATGTTACTACGGCATATAAATTATGAATGGGTTCTTGGTTTTAGTATAAAAATGCAAAGGATCTATCCAGCCTTAACATTGCATCATATAAAATTCTAACTCCAAAAACTGAAAATATTTACATCAGCTGTAATTAATTTGAACTGTCAGTTATTTCCAGTTTTGCATCCCGCTTTCTATTGAATACAATGAGAGAGCATCAGTGAGAAAGTTGGTTCATAGCATCAGACCAAAATGGAGACAAGTCAGATAAAAATGATGCTGTCGTCATGCTTGAGTTTGTTTTATTTTATCACCTTTTAAGAGGAAGCTGCGTTGTAGTAGTAATATGATTTAATAATTCAGAACCCTAGGTTAATGTACGTGTGACATGGGTTTGTACTTGTGACATGAAAATTGTATGCAATTAAAAGCCTGCCTAATGATGACCATGTAGCCATTGTGAATTCTCATTAAAAACCCAACTTGTTCACTAACGGCCTTGAGGGAAGGAAATCTACCATCCTTGTGTGGTCTACATGTGACACCAGGTGCACAACAATGTAGCTGACTCTTAACTACTTTCCAAGATGGTGTATTAAGTTTTTTGCCAAACTGCAACAAAGTCTAAACAAAGTTTAGGGCATGGGTTTCCCACCTTCTGTAGGGAAATTTGGTATGAGCAATAAATGCTGGTCTGGCCAGCAATGCTCACATCCCATGAATTAATTTTAACAAGTTACACCAATATCAGTTCATTGTGGCATCTTGGTTTATCTCTTGACAAGTCACTACATTACAAATTCACAATGGTGTCTCTTATGGACTATAACTTTTAAACATTCATTCAGAAGCCTAATAAGAAAACAAATCTTGGTAAAGATAGATACGTAAAGAAAAACAATGATAAACCTTCAGAATAATTTACCTACTAAAGATTATCACTTTCAACTACTAACATCTGATTCCCATCTGAAATGATGTGCTGGATTTATGCATGCAAGCCAGGAGGTTCGCTCACTCCATTCATTCGTCACACCCAATGCTCTTGTAAAATATATGTATCACAATTGCATTGGCAATCTAACCTCGTCCTGTCAAATCTTTCTGATTACAGAAGGTGAGCAGATGCCAAAACTAGAAGCATGTCCACCATTTGGAAAGAAACATTTACAGGGTTTTCAGTCTAATAAAGAGGAAATTGACTGCAATTTAATGGTTTGCATCCCATTTGGAAGTAGAATTGGGAACAACTTTGGGAGAGGTTTACAGCTGGGAGGAAGAGACAGCACAGAGATGGGAGTATCAATGACTAACTGGATCATTGGCTGGTTGTGGCAATAAAGTGTGAAATGTTTGGAATATTATTAGGCTTCATTCAATCACTGTTTTTATGCTAACATAACAAATTAGGAGAGAGTGAGACAGAATGTAGCTGATTCACAGGGATATATATCCTGGAAGGTGAAGACTTCTCCAGAGGAATCAGAGCTTGCTGTGCCCACGGAAATTGTGCAGTCTAAAGGATTTTCCTCTGGTGAGGAAGGGAACAGCAGAAGGAGAGAGAGAAGAGGCTAATTTATCAGAAACAGCTGTGACCTGCTGTCTGTTGACAGGTACCGTCCACTGTCAAGGAACAGGTAGTACTTGTGATCCAAGGACATGTACCACCTGCAGTCCAGGGATGTACTACTTGTGATCCAGGAACAGGTACCACTTGTGGTCCAGCAATATATACCACCTGTCATCTACAAACAGGTATAACCTGCAGCCCATGAATAGCTACAACCTGCGATTCAGGAACAGGCAACATCTCAGGTTCAGGAACAGGTACTGAAAGAAGCTGAGGGCAGGTACAGACTGCATTCCAGGGACAGGTGCAACCAGTGGCAATTCAGAGCAGCTCCCATGAGCTAAGACACATTTGATAACTGTCAGTCAATTTAAATCTGAACCAAGACAACATACGTGAAGCACAAATGAGACCAGCAAATAGACCCAACACCATAATTTCATACAGAATCTCAGGAATACATCTGCAAGTAAAGAAGACTTTACCACTGAACCCATGTGTAACTAAAATGTTTTGCTTTTTTAATTCTCTCATTTTTTCCACTAAATGACGCTTTCACTAACTGCTAGCTGGGCTCAAGACTGGCTGCCTGCTCTAATACCCCTTTGCCTGGTGCCTGAGCTCCATGAAATCCCCACAATGTTGGGAAATTCCTGCATTGTAGAATCTGATCTACCCCAATAGCATTCAGAGGTATTGATATCAGGGAGACTCTCAATGATGACAGCTGCTCCTCTTACCCGGTCCTGAGGCCTCTTCGCCCCTTTTGTCTTTCCCAGAAGGAACCAACACATGGATGTAACTCCAGCTCGTGCCTCATCTCTCATCCTTGGTCTGGGCACTTAGGCTGAGGGTCAAGGAGATTGAGAGCAACCCAGAATGTAAACCCAGCAACTCCATCAGTGTGCTGCTGGCTATTGCCCCTCACAACAGTCACCAGTCTTTTGGTGGAGAAGGCCACATGTCCTGAATTGTGGATGATCACAGAGTTCGTGACCTAGATGGTTTTGTCTATTCCTCATGCCTGGGTACACACTAACCATGTGGAACCTCTACCACATCTCCACACACTTCAGGCTGTATGTCCTATATCTCCCACCTGACAGAAAACTCCAGATGTTTACATCAGCCTGGACTCAGCATCCAGAACTCACCAACAGTCCTTCGAGGCTAGAGTTCTGCAATAAGTCAGTCACAAAAGACAACTGCTTGTCTTTTGACCGTGATGTGCCTGCTCCTGTATGTGGTTCTCTTAAGGCCAAGCCCTGCATACCCCTTGAGTTGTGTGTATTTGCATTGGTGCTGACCATGGCATGAGTCTATGATGGTACACTTGTGATGTCTCCCCTCTTTCTCCTCGAAGATTAAGCTGACACCTTTTGACTGGCGCCTGCAGTTGCCAAGGTTCACCTATGGGGGTACAAACAGAAGTTGTGGAGGACACTATCATCATTTGAGCTTACTTCAGTGAAACAAACTTCTTATACTTGCACACGCACACATAAACAGATATATACACACATTGGACAGACACACAAATATACACATGCACACAAACATACACACATATACACTTAGACAGATGTAAATATATGATACATACACATAGACAGACACACACAAATTTACACATATACAACATTTACAAACATACATACAGATATATATGCTCTTAGACAGAAGTATAAATACACATAAACTAATCCATACGCACACATAGACAGATACACCCATGCAGGTATGCATATATTAGCATAGGCACAGACACATGCCACACACACAACTCATTAAAGAATATTCTAAACAAGGTGTACCCCTCAGTCCATTCAAAATTGTGACACATTACTCACTAAATTCTACACACTGCCAAAATGAAACACCTTTATTTGTCTCCATCTCCAATTTTGCATGACCCCCATCAGCACCATCCCTCCAGGAGAAAGCTTGGACTGTTGGAATCTCACCATCCCAGAGCTGTCCTCCAGTCTTTCCCCGGTTGTTGGCCCTATACCATTTCCAAAAGCTCTTCCTCCAGGAGAATCAGAACAGCCAGATTTTACACAGCTCCTCTGGTCTGTGACCTCTCACAGGTATTATGTGCATCTTCTGCTTCAAAGAAACAGGGATGTTGTCATCAATCATCTGCACTGTTATGTGTGTGCCTGGCACCTATATTGTCAGATTGCGGTTCTTCGCAATGATCCTGCAAATAACTAACAAAAGCCTTGCAATTTAGAAGGATCCACAGGTGTGAGGTCTGGCCATTCCCCAAAACTATGTTGTTTCAGTCACCCAAGCCATCTTCCATTTCATCTGGAAGTCTAACATAGATCGGGTCTGCAGGAACTCTATGTACAAAACTCTTGACAAGGGGGGGAAGAACATACCCAATATTTCCCTCATCCTGACAGCCATCTTTGTGTATGGCTGCATCAAGCTCGATACGCAAACACCTAGTCTCACTGTATACTGAGGTCGTATGTGTCTACAGTGTTGCGAAGACTGGGACTGACCTCGCTGTCACGGAACACTCCGAGTAGTTGGATTTTTCTGTATCACCTGTCCTTCATTTAGAAATTTGCAAAGAAAAGCACCTTTGACAACCAGTCTATCAGGAAGTGGTCAGTATGCAACATGCTCGAAATCCTGAGGGAAAAGGAGAGGGCGGATCCTGTTGTGTGGTTCCCTGAGCAGACTGTCAAAGGCATTTGGCAGAATGCCTCATCATCAGAACTTTCTAACAAGCACCAAGACATCGCTTGGCTGGTGGTGAGAAGGACACTGCCTATGAGATCCTTTATGTACGCCCATTAGGTTTCCACCATCATTAGCTGCCCTGGAACTGGCTGCGGGGAGGGGATTGAGACTGTCACACATCTCCTTCTAGAATGTGCCTTTGCAAAGCAAGTCTGGAGGAAGATACAATGGTTTGTGTTGAGGTGTGTCCCAAATGGCTCCGTGACACAGGACTTTGTGCTTTATTGACTGTTCCCCGGCTTGCACATTGAGACAAACATCAACTATGCCTGGAGGACCGTTAACTTGGTGAACGATGCTCTTTGGTCTGTGCAAAACTTGTTGGTTTTCCGGACATGGAGTTGATCCTGACTGCACGTTGCAGACTAGCACATTCCAAGGTCCAGGACTATGCGCTGAGGGATGCACTAAAGCTTGGGGAAGCTGTTGCCAAGGGACAGTGGGGAAAGACCACTGTCTGAGGTCTTCCTGCTAAAGGTAAATGGAAGTCCTTTCAGTTATTGGAGCCTCCTAGTGCCTGAGATATATGTAAATATTAGTATTGTATGTGTAAGAGAAGTCTTTGGATTTTTGGATACAAAGTCCAATGTTTTGTTTACTTACTTGATATGCAACTGTACAGAGCCGAACTGCTTTTCTGATAACGTATGTGTGTGAATTTATATATACAAAACGATTTTCTGTGAATAAAGTATATTTTTGAAATTAAAAAAAATCCCTCAAGATCCCTTGGTGTCATGTGCTGTGGCCTGTTTGCTTCATTGCTATCTTCCACAATGACCCAAACACTTAGCAATCCTACAACTGACATAGTTCCCATTTTTCTGAAGCCTTCTCCTTTAAAAGCAAGCCAATGGTACGCTTTTAATGTTTTGAAAGAATATCAACCGTTACCAGGTCTACATTCGCCTGTGTGAATATGTCACAGGCATATTTTTTTGGTGATGCTGAAGCAGGTTCAATGTGCAGGGCTTATTGTAACATGCATACTATAGCTGTACATTCAGTCTGAGTTATTAACTTGTGAACAACATCACCACCTTGGCACATTTCCTCAGGCAAGAGAGCAGCATCTTGATTTCTTGCATCATCTATGGAAACTGTCACCTCCTGCTGTGCCTGGGCACATTGGACTACACAAAAATTTCCTTTACTTAAAGATTACAGCATACCTCTGTTGAACCTCTTCCAGCAGAGCTGTCAAGTTTTCATCAACAACACAGGGTAATTTTATTTATTAACCTTGATGACCTTCCACTTCAGAGCTTTGTAGATTTGGTGTGATGATGTGGATGCGTGTTGTATGTTCCACTCTGGACAATTACTTGTTGTATTAAATGAATGTGTGCCCCATTAAGCACTATGCAGTATACCCTGTCTGAATTCAGACCCTACTAAGATTTACTATGAGAATGCTAATTTGTAAAATCAACTCTGTGCTTTATTCTATTTTTAGTAAGTTACTCCCCCGCCCACCATTATTTAAGGTCATAGCTGTGAAATTCCCTTGACTGAATCACTTCAAACCAAATTCCACTGTTGAGTATCTGAATGTCATTGAATCCCTGGAGTGTGGAAGCAGGCCATTCAGGCCATCGAGTCCCCATCAACCCTCAGAAGAGCACCCCACCCAGACCTACCCACTCCCACCCTATCCCTGTAACCTTGCATTCCCCATGGTTAATCCACCTAGCCTGTACATCCCTGGACACTATGGGCAATTTAGTATGGTCAATCCAACTAACCTGCACTTCTTTGTACTGTAGGAGGATGTTAGAGCACCTGGAGGAAACCCGTGAAGATAGGGGGAGAATGTACAAACTCCACACAGTCGCCTGAGGCTGGAATCAAACCTGGATCCCTGGTGCTGTAAGGCAGCAGTGCTAACCACTGAAACACTGTGCTGCATAAATGTGCATATTTAAATTTTGTTGCACCTGCTCAAATAGGACTTTGCAAGCTTTTGGCCTTTTGAATGCTAATTGACAGGGTTAAGAGAGTCAAAGAAAGACATTACATTAGCTGTTGAAGAAATTGTGGCCAGTGTGGGAATGAGGGCTCACACTGCCTGTATACTTTGCTATTCATGTTGTGGGATCAATATATAATTTCTTACAGCAGCTTTCTGCTGAACATGCAATGTACTCTGATAGTGGGGGCTGTAGCAAGAAGGGAGAGAAGATGGAGTAGGTGAAATGCATAGTACCAGAAGTAGGACATTCAGCCCATCGAATCTGCTCTGCCATTCCATGAGACCACGGCCAATTTGATAATCCTGAACTCATCTTTCCTGTCTTTTTGCTTTTATCTTTACTAATTGAAATCTCTTTATTTGAGCCTTGAATGTACTTAAAATCGTCAAAAGCCCCATAAATTCACTCCCCTCTGAGAGAAGAAATTTCCTCTCATCTCTGTATTAAATGTACAACCCTTTACTCTGATTATGTCCTTTGATCTTAGACTCTTCCACAAAGGAAGTAACCTCCCCCCATACACCTGTCAAGTCCCTAAGAAACTTATATGATTCAGTAAGGCCACCTCTCATTCTTCTAAATTCCAACGAGCGATACACACTAAGGTTCATCTTGCCAATTTGGTGTTATTATTCCGATGCCATTTTGTGTAACATTGATGCAGTATGATTTAGTATAGTATACATGGAAAATAAAGATAGATTTTGGTGAATGTCTACTTGCTGAGTTATGGAATGTGGTATACCTGCATATTTATGGCTCAATCATGCAATATAAACTCTTTAAATCCCTGGCCACCTATTGAAATTAAATAGTATGAGAATACATTAAAGACACAACTCTTTACTCTGACGCCTGTGTACTCTACCAATGAACAAAATTTGTTTATTTATAAAACAGTCCCAATAAGGTGATTACAGAGGCAGTATCAAAATTGGCATCAAGCCATGTGTGGTAGTAATGGATCAGATGGCTTGTCAGGGAAATAGGCTACAAGAAATGTCTTAGAAGACCAAGTTAGATGGGTAGGCAGGGAGGTTTATGAAGGGAATTGCAGTGACACAACTTAAGGCATCAACAGCGGAACAATTAAAATCAGGAATTGTCAAGAGGCCAGAATTGAGTGATTGCAGGCATGTCAAAGGGGTGTAGGGCAGGAAGGATAATCTCATGGAATAATTTAGAAACATGGCTGGGAAATTTAAATACCCAAGACATTGTTTAATTGTGAGGCTGTCACAGTCAGTCAGTTCAGGGGTGATAACATTTGCAATAAATTAGAAATTGGGCAGTTGGGTTTTGGGATGACTTCTAGTTTGCATGTTGACGATCAAGCTAATGAACTGAATTATAACAGGAAGGGTAAGTAAAGGTAGCACGTAAAAGATGGTTGAGGCAGGGAGAGAGAAATAGAGAGAGAAAGCAAAATGGAACGGTAGAGGCTCAAAGTGATTTGTAGTGCTAGGAGGAGTTGTCTTAATCCTCTCAACACCATGCTAAATTAATCCAAAAAAGAACACAACGTTTTGGTCCTCTTTAGTCTGGTTATCAGTCAATATACAACTTGCATTTAATGCAGAAATAGTAAAATAAATGAATGGGGCAGAATTTTGTGAACAATCACTTTAAGAAACCGATATATCTTTTAACTGAGAAAAGCTGATGGGATGATGTTCTCCTTTCTTCCATGCTTATTGGTTGCTCACAATAATTTCTACCTTTTTGAAGTGTGGTTTAAACATTTTAATTGGCTTGGCTTTAAAGGATAGACAGAAGCAAGCATTCTGATAAGTTTAAATAAAAAGGAAAAATGTGCTTATTTTTCACAGTGCCTGAAAGCAATGAAATTCTCATTTCCTCAAAGACACAAATACATAAGAAAAGATGAGTTCTAGATAAGATACGTGAATTTACATTATTAACAGAGGGACCAGAAAGAAATCACATCTCCTTTTAATCAGTCCTTTAAAATTAAAATGTTGCAGGCCTGAAGGGTTTCTCTTTCCTGGTCCTTTGAAGATAACTAGAGATTAAAAGTTTCTCAGTCTTATATGAAATTGAGGCTGAGCTTCTGTAGAGAAGTATTACCTTGTAAATGAAAAAATATTAGTTCCCCCCACCCCCTCCCACCCCCTCCCTCTGCTCAGTGCCTGAGTTAACTGTTAATTTAGTTAGGGCTTGTCCTTCTTGATGTGATGGTGATAATTCCGCTGTCCTATATGGTTCCACACTGTCTTGCTTTGACTTGTTATTGGAATAATAAGATTTGTCATCTCAAGTTATTTTCAATCATATGACCATAGAATCAATACTTCCATTGTCCACACAAATGATTTGACGTTAGAAGCCATTTCCACGCAATGATGGATGAATGCCACACTTTCACATTTGTTTATGATAAAAATTATTTCTCCACAACTCTCTTTGTTAGGTCTTGAAAATGCAGACAGCAAGGCCAGAAATGTACAATATTTTTGGCTAGGTGTGAGTGGTAATGAGTTTGAACAAGTTTTCTCACTTGTCTCACCAAATTTGGCCCATTAATTGGTATTTAAGCTTTCACAATGAGTACCCCCACATCTAATTTCCACCCAATCTTATCACACACTATTCTGAGAGAAACTAACAAGAAATCTTAGAATTGACCAATATCCCCAGCCTAACTATCATCTTTAAAAGCCCATTGTGCACCTGGACCAGTACTGTCAGTGCAGAGCTATCCTGCATGGTTTCTGATTTTTGCCCTGGATCTGACAGGGGGTAATCAGCATCCTGTTTCATGGCATAAACCTGGAGCTCCTGCTGGATGGGGTGGTGCAGATACAGGGCATCTTCCTCCACCCAGGACCAGTGATGGAGAATACAACACCAGACCATGTCTGCCTAGTCCCCGATTGCCACCCAGGCTGAGGCAGTCTCAGATATTTCAAGGAATGCCCAACACTGTCAGGAGGAGGTCAATGTTTTTTTCCATTCCAGCAGCAAAATTGCCACCATGTTCTCTCTGATGTCACACACTTACCTATCTCTGCCACATGCACTCACCTCCCACTAAGGTTCATGTTCTGCAACACTCTCTATTGCTGACAATGTCTTCCCTCACTTGCTGGCACTCATCCAAGATCCCTGACATCACTAACTCTGCTTGCCCTCTATGTTGCCTGCTTACTTACTTGAGACACCTCCCCACTTGCATCATTAACAACTGCGCCATCTACTTTAATCTCCCTTAATACCTGCCTCTCTCTCATCCCAGAAAGAAAACTCTTAGTGAGAAGAGAATCCTGACTTAAGAAATACCATGTCTAGTATTACAGGCTGCTGTTCCGGGATCCCCTGAGCAAAGGCCATTCCTCCTTGACTGGGCTAAGGCTGCTGACAAGCATAACAAGCTTCCTGTGTTTGTCTGTGCTAGCTGCACAGCAAGACAGTGGTTATATGACCTGGTATCTCTGGCTGAGGTGTCAAAAAGGCAAGGCAAGGATGCTGTGAGCATCAAGTAGGCTCAAAGTTAGTTAGTGCTATCACAGCAAGTGAGGAACTCGGAGATGCAACCTGGTCCAGTCTATGAGCTGGGTGCATATCCCTGAGCCCATAGTGTCCTTGTTGCAACATTACAGTGATCATTGCCAGTACCACCGAAAGTGCAACACTGAAGTGCAGAAACATCCTGTAAGTAGATTGGAGATGTGCTGTGAGGATTCCTAGAGGCTGCAACATATTAGATGCTAATGCCTCTACATGTGGGGTGTGTGTGGTCAGTACCCATGGAGTGTGCCCTGATATGTTGGTGATTGATGTCCAGCTTAGATGTCCTTTGGAGCAAGTGATGAGTTGAATCCACCAGGAGCCCACTCTCTCGGGTTATCCTGGTGGTTAGTTTGTATCTGTGGTTTGATAAGATCGCACCCTGTAACAAGGCTGTTAACAAGGCATTTAACAAGCAACAAAGAGCCTCAATTGGGAGCCATGAAAATCTTGCTTTGGAAAAGTGAACAAAATGCAGCAAGATGATCTCAACGCTGAGATAGGCCTCGTTGAATCTTTCCCAATTTTACCACTCAATTCTTTGCAACCTGTGTGGCTTGGGGCCTGGCAAGTTTCAGCCCTGAGACTGAGAATTGTATTTCACTTTCTCTGCAAGTCATCTTACATTCTGAATGTCTTTTAATGGGAGACTCCACCACATGGGCAATTATATTTTAATAACTCTGTAGAATCTAGTTAACATCTGACTGCACAAATCACAGAATAAGACTGGACTCCATGTGGGTTGGGGTGAATTTTCCATATTCCATGTTGCCTTTTAAAGACGTAAAAGTTTCTATCTGCTTCACAGTGTTTGGAGTGAACATGACGTGCATTAGTGGTGTTTAATTTGTAAACATCTTGAATTTAGAATCTGGAAAAAGATAAGCTATGTGTTTCTATTCATGTTTCTCCCAAGGGCAGAAGAAAATAACATTTAGGAATCTCAATATTCAATAATCACCTCACACCCATAATGTTAGTAAGTCCTTGTTCCTGAGTGCTTAGCAGGGGTCCTCAGAAAAAAAAAGATTCCCCTTAGTTGTGAACATAGGGAATGAAATATGAACAGAAACACTAACAGATAACATCAGATAATCAGATAACATCACAGGAATATCGTCATCAAATGGAAAAGGTTGGAATGTGGGAGAAGATTGAAATTACGTTGTTTTCATGAGGAAAGCTAATCTACTGAATTTACATTTTGCGCTTTTATTCTTAAATGAGATGTGAGTATCACTACCACAGTCAGCATTTGTTGACCATCCACAGAGATGATAGACCACCCATCTCTCAAACCTGCACACACAACACATACACCCTGTACTATGACTGTTTGACTCTTTAGATGGTTATAAAACATCTTGGGATATCTTGAGCTCAGGGTGGGGAATGTGTGCTTGAAGATTTACCTTCCCACCATTCTTCTGTTATGCATGTTTAGTTTGGAACTGCCAGAATTACATGTGATTTCAGCAACATATTATCAATAAGCATATAGTAAACATTACTAAAATCAATAACATTTAACCCTGATAAATGTGAGATGTTGCTCTTTGGATGAAGCAACAAAACAAGGGAGTACTCAATGAATGGCAGAACACAAGGAAGTTCAGAGAAGCAGAGGGATCTTGGGGTTCTGATCTCAGTTCAGAAGAAGGCTACTGGACCCAAAACGTTAATTCTGCCTTTCTCCACAGATGCTGCCAGGCCTGCTGAGTTTTTCCGGCAATTTCTGTTTTTGTTTCTCATTTCCAGCATCTGCTGTTCTTTGTTTTCTTGGGATCTTGGCTACATATCCATGAAAGTAGCAGGCCAGATTAATAACGGTAAAGGTAGTGTCACACCAGACCATAGGATTGCTGTCTCATGAGAAGACATGACTAGTGGTGGTGTAAACTAAGGGTCACCACACCTGAGGCAAGGATAGAGGTTGAGAAGGACAGTCCTTTGTGGTGACCACAGCTGGTGCAGTAATTGAAACCAAGCTGGGAACATCATTACATCATCAAATGAGCCATCCAGTTAACTAAGCTAACCAACCTCAATAGTAGCTAAGAAGGCACATGGGATGTTTACTTTTATCAGTCAAGGCATGGGTTATAAGAACAAGGAGGTTATGTTGGAACTGAACAGAACTTTAGTTAGGCCACAGTTGGAGTACAGTATACGGTTCTAGTCACCACACAATAGGAAGGATATGCTTGCACTGGAGAGGATGCAAAGGAGATTCACAAAGATGTTGCCAGAGATGAAGCATTTCAGCTATGAAGAGAGGCTGGATAAGCTTGGATTGTTTTCTTCAGAGCAGAGAAGATTGAAGAGGCCCTAATGAAGGTGTATGAGATTATGAGAGGTATGGACAGAATGGATAGAAAGCAGCTGTTCCCCTTAGTCAAACGGTCAATGACAAGGGGGCATAATTATAAAGTGAAAAGCAGGAGGTTTAGAGGAGATTTGAGGTAAAGTCTTTTCACCAAGATGGTGGTGGGAGTCCGCAATGCACTGCCTGGGAGGATAGTTGAGGCGAGTCATATCACAACCTTTGGATGAGTGCTTGAAGTGCCACAACATTAAAGACTACGGGCTTAGTGCAGAAAAGTGGAACTGGTGTATTTTTGGAGGAACAGACTTGATGGATCAAAAGGCAGTAATGTATGATTCTTTGAAACTGAGGATCTATCTGTTTTTCAGTCTGCTTTAATTCTACAAATACAAATTTGCCCAGATGTTACCACTGTTTTTATTGGAATGCCATCAGACACTGCAGCATTTTGGTATCCTTCAGAAAGGAAATTGTTTGGCTGGCTCATCTTTATGTTTATGCTAGATAGCAGTGGCGTAAACAGCGTCCAGGCTCCTGAACCTGAGCTCATACACTCTGCTTTTTTTTCCTTTTTTCTGCTTTTCTTTATTTTTCTTTTTGGGTTTTGCTTCTACTTACCTTTTGGGGATAGCTTTGTTGTGGCGGAATCAGCAGGAGGTGGAAGGCAGTAAGAGGGTGGCTTTGTCGGGGTCTGGAGTATGGCAATGGCTGGTGAGCCTAGAGCAGGACTCTGGCAGATAGCAGCGAAGTCGCTTATTAATCCAGAGCAGGATACTGGTTCATAGCAGTCAGGCGGCTGGTAAGCTTAAGGAAAATCCCAAAGCCTTTTATTCGTATGTAAGGAGCAAGAGGGTAACTAGAGAAAGGGTTGGCCCACTCAAGGACAAAGGAGGGAAGTTATGCGAGGAGTCAGAGAAAATGAGTGAGATTCTTAATGAGTACTTTGCGTCAGTATACACCGAAGAGAGGGACATGATGGATGTTGAGGTTAAGGATAGATGTTTGATTACTCTAGGTCAAGTCGGCATAAGGAGGGGGGAAGTGTTGGGTATTCTAAAAGACATTAGGGTGGACAAGTCCCCAGGTCCAGATGGGATCTATCTCAGGTTACTGAGGAAAGCGAGAGAGGAAATAGCTGGGGTCTTAACAAATATCTTTGCAGCATCCTTGAGCACGGGTAAGGTCCGGAGGACTGGAGAATTGTTAATGTTGTCCCCTTGTTTAAGAAGGGTAGCAAGGATAATCCAGGTAATTATAGACCGGTGAGCCTGACATCAGTGGTGGGGAAGCTGCTGGAGAAGATACTGAGGGATAGGATCTATTTACATTTGGAAGAAAATGGGCTTATTAGTGATAGGCAGCATGGTTTTGTGCAGGGAAGTTCATGTCTTACCAACTTGATAGAATTCTTTGAGGAAGTGACAAAGTTGATAGATGAGGGAAGGGCTGCAGATGTCATATACATGGACTTCAGTAAGGCGTTTGATAAAGTTCCCCATGGTAGGCTGATGGAGAAAGTGAAGTCGCATGGGATCCAGGGTGTACTAGCTAGATGGATAGAGAACTGGCTGGGCAACAGGAGACAGAGAGTTGTAGTGGAAGGGAGTTTCTCAAAGTGGAGAACTGTGACCAGTGGTGTTCCACAGGGATCTGTGTTAGGAGCACTGTTGTTTGTGATATACATAAATGATCTGGAGGAAGGTATAGATGGTCTGATTAGCAAGTTTGCAGATGACACTAAGATTGGTGAAGTAGCAGATAGTGAAGGGGACTGTCGGAGAATGCAGCAGAATATAGATAGATTGGAGAGTTGGGCGGAGAAATGGCAGATGGAGTTCAATCCAGGCAAACGTGAGGTGATGCATTTTGGAAGATCCAATTCAAGAACGAACTATACGATAAATGGAAAAGCCCTGGGGAAAATTGATACACAGAGAGATCTGGGTGTTCAGGTCCACTGTGCCCTCAAGGTGGCAATGTAGGTCGAGAGAGTGGTCAAGAAGGCATACGGCATGCTTTCATTCATTGGAAGGGGTATTGAGTACAAGAGTTGGCAGGTCATGTTACAGTTGTATAGGACTTTGGTTCGGCCACATTTGGAATACTGCGTACAGTTCTGGTCGCCACATTACCAAAAGGATGTGGATGCTTTGGAGAGGGTGCAGAGGAGGTTCACCAGGATGTTGCCTGGTATGGAGGGCGCTAACTATAAAGAGAGGTTGAGTAGATTAGGATTATTTACATTAGAAAGACGGAGGTTGAGGGGGGAACCTGATCGAAGTCTACAAAATCATGAGAGGTATAGACAGGGTGGATGGCAAGAAGCTTTTTACTAGGGGTCACGATTTCAAGATGAGAGGGGAAAAGTTTAAGGGAGATATGCATGGAAAGTTCTTTACGCAGAGGGTGGTGGGTGCCTGGAATGCGTTGCCAGCAGAGGTGGTAGAGGCGGGGACAATAGCGTCATTTAAGATGTATTTAGACAGATACATGAATGGGCAGGGAGCAGAGGGATACAGATCCTTGGAAAATGGGCGACAGGTTTAGATAGAGGATCTGGATCGGCGCAGGCTTGGAGGGCCAAAGGGCCTGTTCCTGTGCTGTAATTTTCTTTGTGCTTTGTTCTTTGTTCTTGGAGCGGGACCCTGGTAGATGGTGGACAGGTGGCTGGAGAGCCCACTGGCAGTGGTGTTAAGGAGGTGGCTGGCAGAGGGGTGAGCTCAACACCGGTCATCAGCTGCTACATCATCAGAGGTGATGTTGGCAAGGTAGGGCCAGTGGGGAAAGAAGGCATCTGAGGAATGGTGACTTTGACATTGCTGGTGGCAAAGCAGTAGCAAAAGGGTTATGGATTCACTTTAACCTACTTTGTTAAAACTTGTCTTAAATTATTCAAAATGGCATTGGTTCATGGTGACAGTGGAAACTCTTCACTGTATTTTACTGCATTTTTCACTGTAAAATACATATGACAATAAAAACAGTTGTTCATTCCTTCATATTCATCACATGTTAAACATTCAGCCCTGATGAACCTGAAGATTGTTACCCTAATTTGGCAGTGAAATCACATGCTAAAAAATACAAAGATAATTGTCTGCTTGCACTTTTATTGGAATGTTTGTTATGTTTGAATGTCATTGACAATATTAAAATTTAGTACCATAATTCATCATCCTTGTTTTGATTGTTAAATTCATAGAATTTTAATTTCTCATTCTACCCACTGAGTCAAAAATGTGAATGTATTATTTACTTTCTATTTGTATGGGTTCTATATTTCCAGCAATTTCAGATCTTTCTTATCTGCAGTGATACTCCTGCTTTGTTAAATACAGCAATCAAAATGAATGAGTTGTGAATTGTATTGTAAATACCATTTAGTCATATCTCGTTTTCTAATCAATGCAAGTTTTCAAATATATTCATCTCCATTCAAAAAGAATTACTTCCTAAATATGAAAAATGATGAAAGAACAAGGACTTTGAAATTTTCACTCTTGATACTTTGTATCATTTGCCCCGTTCCATAAGCATTGCTAAGTGGTTAAAAATGGAATTACAAAATAATGAAACAGAGAAGGCAAATTTAATTTATTAAAGGCTGGTTACAGGTCATAAATGATGGATTTGTGCCATAATCTCCAGTTCTAGTGTTAAAATTAAATCCGAAGTGTTTTATTCCATGTCAGACCCCGAGTTAGGGCTTAATTTCAGCTGCAAGCCTGAGACAGTTGTAAATGCTTTATAAACAAATCCTGGTGGAAAGGTCAACTGCTAACAGTGTGAAATTTCATTGTACAATTTCATTTACATAATTATTTGCAGCTCAGATGCAGCTTCTGATGGCCAGAGAATAAGTGATGAGAGGGAAATGTAAGTCAAATTGAAGAAATGACAATAATCAAAGGCCACACCATGATACTGGGATTCCTCGCTTAATGTTGTTAGGCTGAATAATTTTTTTATTTACATTGTTCACCAGTTAATGTACTGCATTCGCTTTGGATTGTTTCTATTTCAGGTTAGCCTCATTCGTGTGACTGAACTCATATGCCTGCAGGATTTCCACGTCATGCTTCCAAAAAAGCAAATTTTTCCCTACTCACCCCACTCCCCATCATGTCTTTACTACCAATAGTAAGGGAATAAAATCATAGAATCCCTACAATGCAGAAGCAGGTCATTTGGCTCATTGAGTCCACACTGACCCTCCAAACAGCATCCTACCCAGACCAATTCCCCTATCATATCCTTGTAACCTGCATTTCCCATGGCTAATCTTCCGAACCTGCACTTCCCTGCGCTCTATGGGCAATATAGCGTGGCCAATCCACCTATCCTGCACATCTTCGAGGAAACTGGAGCACCTAGAGTATACCAACGCAAACACAGGGAGAATGTGCATAACTCCACACAGATAGTCACCTGATAATTGAACCTGAGTCTCTGGCACTATGATGCAGCAGTGCTAATCACTGAGCCACCGTGTCACCCAATCATTAATTTTTTGGGGTATTCAGGTTCAGTTAAGGTAGTCAGATGGTCAGAAGTGGTAGTTCTATTTTTGGGGATAGTAGAGTTGTGTTGGAGGTAAGCATGGGGTTAGTCTGGTATTTGGGACTAGTCGCGTTTGACAAAGGAGGCAGATGGTAGGTGGGTAGTTGGGTTTTGAGGGCAGTCTGGTTAGTTTCAAAACACACATGCCATCTTTGTACTGTCAATAAATGTTATGTTAACAGAAATTAATTTGCACAAAGCATGTTGCGGCTGTGATGAAAAGCCTCCTTGATTTACCGCAAGGTTCTTTAGTAGGCCCTCAATGGATAAGAGCAAAAGGCAAAGGAGCAGAAGTAGGTCATTTGGTTCATCGAGTCTGTTCTGCCATTCAAGGATATCATAACTGATTTGATAATCCTCAATTCCACTTTCCAGGCTTTTCCTCATAATCCTTGATTCCCTTATAATTAAAAATCTGTCCATTTGAACCTTGAATATACTTAATTGCTTAACCTCAACAGCCCTCTGCGATAAATAATTCCACAGATTCACTACCCTTTAAGAGAAGAAATGTCCCCTCATCTCATTCATAAATGAGCAGTCCTTACTCTGAGACAATACCCTTTGATCCTAGATTACCTCACAAGGGGAAAAAAAACCTTGTAACATTTATCCTGTCAACCCCTCTAAGAATCTTATATATTTCAATAAGGTCTCCTCTCATTCCTCTAAACTCAAATGAGTACAGGCACATCCTACTCAACTTCTCCCCAAAAGAAAGTTCCTCCATACCAAGAATCAACCTCTCTGGATTCCTTCGAATACCAACATACCTTTCCATAGATAAGTAGCCCAAAACTGTTCACAGTATTCCAGCCCTGGCCTGACTTGTGCCTTGTATAGTTTTATCAAGCATGTCCCATTTTTGTACTCCATGCCCTTTGAAAAAAGGCTCATACTCCATTGCTTTTTCTAATATCTGCTAAATCTGGATGCTACCTGTCTGGATGAGGACCCCCAAAACCCTCTGTGTTGCAACTTTCTACAGTTTTTCTCCATTTAAGTAATATTCAGCTCTTCTAGCAATGTGCAAAACCTCATATTTCTCCACATTATATTCCATCTGCCATATTTTTGCCCACTCACTTAATCTGTCTACATCCCTCTGTATTCTCCTCATGTTATTCTCACCATATGCCATCCCATCTATATTTGAGTCACTCATAAACTTGGCAATAGTACATTCACTTTCCTTATCCAAGTCATTAATATATGCTGTAAATAATTGTGGCCCAAGCAATGATCCCTGTGGCTCTCTGAGGAAGGGTCACCGGACCTGAAACATTAACTCTGATTTTTCTTCACAGATGCTGTCAAACCTGCTGAGCTTTTGCAGCAACTTCTGTTTTTGTTCCTGTGGCTCTCCACTAATTATACATCACCATCCTGAAAATGCTCCCCTTACTCCAACTGTCTGCCTTCTATTTGTTAGTCAGTCCTCTATCCATGCTAAGAGACTACCCCCAAAGTCAAGATCTCTTGTCTTATTAGGAAGACAGTACCTTGATAAATGACTTTAAGAAGTTCCTCCTCAAAGAATTCTAATACTTTTGACAGGCATGATTTTCCATTCTTGAAACTACGTTGACTCTGCTGGATCATTTTGTTTATTTCAAAATGCTCTGCTATTGCATCCTTTATAATAGACACTTGACATTTTCCTAATCATAGACTTTAAGCTAACTGGTGTATACTAAATTGTTTATTTGTTATTGTAAGGGGAGATGATGGCCTGGTGATATTGTCACTGGACTATTAATCCAGAGACCTAGATAATGTTCTGGGGACCAGGATTTGAATCCTGCCATGGCAGATGGTGAAATTTGAATTCAATTTTAAAAAATCTGGAATTAAGAGTTTAATGATGACCATGAATCCATTGTTGATTGTCGGGAAAAACACATCTGGTTCACGGATATCCTTTAGTTAAGGAAACTACCATCCTCGCCTGGTCTCTGTATTCTCCTCATGTTATTCTCACCATATGCCATCCCATCTATATTTGTGTCACTCGTAAACTTGGCGATAGTAAATTCACTTTCCTTATCCAAGTCATTAATATATGCTGTAAATAATTGTGGCCCAAGCAATGATCCCTGTGACTCCAGACCCACAGCAACATGGTTGACTCTTAACTGCCCTCTGGGCAATAAATGCTGACCTACCCAGCAACACTGCCATTCCATGAATGAATGAAAAAAAATCTCCCCCATTTTTGAGTAAGGGTACTACATTGGTAGTTTTCAATGCTCTGGGGCTTTTCCAGAATCTAAGGATTCCTGGGAGATTATTTCCAATGTATTCATTATCTCTACTGTTACTTCTGTTAGGATCCGAGGACACATTCCGTCCACCTTTAATCCCTAGAACATTTTCTCAATTCTTAATTATGTATTTTTCCTTTCTCCATTGTAGTTCTTGATTCTTTAATAATTTTGGAACGCTATTACCATGTTCTATTATGAAGATTGATCGAAAGCATTTATTCATCTCTTGTGCCGTTTCCTGGTTCGCTATTATCCTTTCCCAAGCCTCATTCTCTGCGTGGCCTGTGCTCACCTTGATTTCTCACTTCCTTCTTTATATTCAAACAAGCTCTAATTATCAATTTATATGTTACTTACAAGTTTCTTTTCTCCATCTTTATTAATTCTTTTCATCTTTTGTTGATGTCTAAAATTTGCCCAATTCTCTGGCTCATCATTAATTTTTGTCACTTGTTTTTCTCTTTCAGTTTGATGGTATCCTCAAATTCTTTGTTAACCATGATTGGTTTATCACCTTCTTAGAATCCATCTTCCTGCCTGGGATGTAACGCTTTCAACTGATAATAGCTTCCCTTACTTAGCCACTAAATTTAATCTATTTGCATGCACATCACTTGCATGCAATTATAATTGCATGGGAAAATGCAAAAGGAAAGAAAGCAGAAGTGATACCCAGGTTCAGTTACATGTTGGAAATGGAACTTTGTTGAAATCCTGCCTAAATGTCTTTGCAGCACTGCTTGTGGAGCTACAGGAGAAGGGATTGTCCAAACTGCTCAACAAGATAACCTATAAACTCATCATGAAGTCATCTCCGTGACCTTTATCCACCAGCTCAGTCTTCCAATCTCTTTCTACTTTTCACTGTTTCCCAGCACACTGGCCATGCTGTACCATCAAATGTAATTTTCTTTGCTCTACAATTTCCTCTAGAGTTCAAATTCCCCTTTAAACCTTAAGAGTCTACGGAGATCATCACAGTGTACGTGACAATGCTTACTGTGAGTGGTAACATATTTTGAGTTTGGGATTCTACTACGCTTTGCACCAAATGTATGGAAGGATGAAAGTGGTTGATGAATATGAATATCTTCTGTAGCAGCTGTGGTTCAATGCAGACCAGTAAGCACTTTATGCCCAATCAATTCACTAATCCCTATGTTGTTTTACCTATCCTCCCATCAGCATCGATAACAGCAACATCATATCTGTATGGCACCTTTAATGTAGTAACAATCACAAGGTACTGCATTGAAGCATTACAAAACATGTCACAGAGCCAGATACTAAATATCGTGTTAGATGATGAAACAAGCAGTAGTTTTTAAGTTGGGACTTAAAGGAGGAAAACCAGGTAGAGAGATGGAGAGGGAGAGAATGACTTCCAGAGTTTGGGCCAAGATAATTAAAACCGTGGCCTCCAATAATGGAGTGATTATGATTGGAGATAGACAAGATACCAGATAAACAGAAACTCAGATAACTCAAAAGTGTTCTGGAGCTGGGGTCAAACACAGAGATGGAGAGATACAAGGCCATGAAGAGGTATGGAAATAACATTCAAAATTTCAGTCTTACTTGATCAGAAACCTGTGCAGGTCAGTGAGCACATGGTCATGAGGTTATGACAGAGGACGCATAGTTTTACCGGCGTCAAGGTTATGAAGAGTAGAATGTGGAAGTCCAGCCTTGGAATAGTCAATTCTAGAGGTACCAAAGTCACAAAATCAGAGCTTCAGTAGCAGATAGGCTGAGACAAGGCAAAATCAGGTAGAAGTAAATGTTCTTAGTGAAGCAACAAATATGAGGCTGGAAGCTCATCTTGGTGCCAAATGTGACACCCAATGTTGTGATCAGATGGACTTCATCTCAGACTGTCACCAGAGAGAGAGATGGCACCGATAGATGGGGAGCAGAATTAGGAGAATAATAGAACAGAGAACATAAAACAGTACAGCACAATACAGGCCCTTTGGCCCACGATGTTGTGCCAGCCTATTATCCTACTAAGATCAATCCACCCTGCATACCCTCCATTTTACTATCCTCCATGTGCCTATCCAAGAGTCGCTTAAAAGTCTCTAAAGTATCTGGCTCCACTACTACTGCCAGCAGCACATTCCACATGCCCACCACTCTCTGTGTGAAGAACCTACCTCTGATATCTCCCCTATATCTTCCTCCAATCACCTTAAAATTATGCCCCCTTGTAATAGTCATTTCCGCCCTGGAAAAATGTCTCTGACTATCCACTCTATCTATGCCTCTCATCATATTGTACACCTCTATCAAGTCACCTCTCATCCTTCTTCGCTCCAATGAAAAAAGCCCTAGCTCCCTCAACCTTTCCTCATAAGACCTGCCCTCCAGCCCAGGCAGCATCCTGGTAAATCTCCTCTGCACCTTCTCTAAAGCATCCACATCTTTCCCATAATGAGGTGACCAGAAATGAACACATTATTCCAAGTGAGGTTTAACCAGAGTTTTATAGAGCTGCAGCATAATTTCATGGCTCTTAAAATCAATTCCCCTGCCAATGAAAGCCAACACACCATACGCCTTCTTTACAACCCTATCAACTTGGGTAGCAACTTTGAGGAACCTATGGACGTGGACCCCAAGATCCCATTGTTCCTTCACACTGCCGAGAATCCTGCCATTAACCCTGCATTCTACATTCAAATTTGACCTTCCAAAATGAATCACTTCACACTTTTCTGGGCTGAATTCCATCTGCCACTTCTTTGCCCAGCTCTGCATCCTATCAATGTCCCGTTGCAATCTAAAACAGCCCTCCACGCTGTCCACAACTCCACCAAACTTTGTGTCATCAGCAAACTTACTAACCCACCCTTCCACTTCCTCATCCAAGTCATTTATAAAGATCACAAAGAGCAGAGGTCCCAGAACAGATCCCTGTGGAACACCACTGGTCACCGAGCTCCAGGCTGAATACTTTTCATCTACTACCACCCTCTGTCTTCTATTGGACAGCCGGTTTTGTATCCAGACAACTAAATTTCCCTGAATCCCATACCTTCTTACTTTTTGAATGAGCCTACCATGTGGAACCTTATCAAATGCCTTGCTAAAATCCATATACACCACATCCATTGCTTTACCTTCATCGATGTGTTTTGTCACATCCTCAAAGAATTCAATAAGGCTTGTGAGGCATGACCTGCCCCTTACAAAGCCATACTGACTATTTCTAATCAAACTGTGCTTCTCCAAATAATCATAAATACTATCTCTCAGAATCCTCTCCAATAATTTGCCCACCACAGAAGCAAGACTGACTGGTCTGTAATTTCCAGGATTATCCCTATTCCCTTTCTTGAACAAGGGAATGATATTTGCCACCCTCCAATCTTCTGGTACTACTCCAGTGGACAATGAGGACGCAAAGGTCATTACCAAAGGGGCAGCAATCTCCTCCCTCACTTCCCGTAGTAATAATGTTTGTTGTTACTCCTTTAATGTGTATAGGGATTACAATGCTGACTTCGAGTGGGGATTAATGCAGAGCTATGCAATATTTGGATTGAATAGCATGTCATTATAATTAATTTCAAAGGAAATTCATAATGTTCTTTACCCTCAAACAACATAATTCAGATACTCAAAATATTAGACCTCATCAGCCAGTGGGACTTCCAAATTAACTCCTTTATTATATATTTCTGTAGCAATGCTATTAACATTTTAATGACCATATCATGATTATGACAGAAAGCTCCTTAAATGGTACAACCTTGTTTGGACCTCCAACTGACCCTGATTGGTGGGAGATCATTGACTCTGTCCTGTTGTGCACTATTATGCTTTATGGCTTCTTCATGAACGTGAATTGCCCTCATCAATCAAACATGTTTTTGCGCCTGTAGCGCCTATAATTAACCTTTTCTGTGCTGGTGCTCAAGCACTTTCTCCAACAGCTGCACACTCAATCAACTCAATCAACAAATATTACAACAATTATAGCAGTTAAGTGGCTTGTTAGTTCTTTGAGGGGCATCAAGGAATTATTACTGCAGATTTACATACTTTAAAAAAGCACAATTTTCACAAATGACATTGTTTTTCTTGCAATTTGAGAAAGACATTGCTGACGCTGGGGAGAAACCTGCTCATCATCAATTCATTAAAAAAAGGACTGTAAAGTGGTGAACTTTTTAAAATTATTTTTCATTAAAGGATTCACTGTAAAAATATACACTGCAGTTACAGTGGAGAAAACACATCCAAATTCCTGCAGAGAAAAGCAGATTAGTAACAAAATGGAGAATTTGAGTATTCATGAGGAGAAATAACCAAATGGAATGCATTTGAATTTTTTTTTCAAATAGATTAAATGACAGGCTGGGTTGCAAGTCTTGGAGACAGTAAGGATTGCAGATGCTGAAAGCTAGAGTAAATAAATATGAAGCTAGAAAAGCACAGCCAGTCAGACAGCATCTGAGGAGCAGGCAATTATTTTTGGCTCATTGAATTCAGCTGGGCAATAGTATCAAAAGATTACAAAATAAGTTCTAAGTGTGTGTTTATAAAAGGTGGAGATGCTAGAATTTGCATATGGCTGGGAAAAGATTGACATGCTGTTGAATGTTTTTTGTCTTGCGGAAATCAGGACAAATGCAAGAATACCAACAATTTAAACCACATGAGAAAAATATGCTCATTACTTGTCAAGTTGACTGATTATTTGAGGCATTGCCATGAAGAATGCATGAGTGTGCTAAGAATCACGCTAACAAGCAATTCAAGTTAATCATTCAGGCTCATAATGTACCTACTTAGGGGAGAAACCATAGGATACCGTTATGTGCTTATAATTTGCAGCTATAACTAATACTCAGTGGACATGGATTTAAATCTCACAACAGCAGTTGGTGGAATTTAAGGGGCCCTTGCCATGCAGGCGATCCAGGTTCAAGTCTCACCTGCTGCAGAGGTGTGTCTGAACAAATTGGCTAAAAAATACCTATGTTTACTGAAAGAATTAAAAATAGTGCACCTCCTTACACTTGCTAGAAGCTATAATCACAACCACAGATCAAGCGTGTCCTCACAGTTGTCTACAAACTAAGAATTTCTATCAACTCATTTGTAGCTCCCTTGTTATTTTTAAGTATTTAAATTTAATATAACCAGCAGCATGACTTAATGCTTTAAACAATTTAAAAACCTAATTTGTTACATAACTATTGCAGAAAGTTACATAAGTAAAAAGTGATTTGGTTGTTACAGTTATTAGTTAAGATACTAGTACAAAGATTTAAAATAAGGACAAGTATGATTTATGACTTATTTTAAATTCATTCATAGGATGAGGGCATCACTGGCCAGGCAGCATTTACTGCCCATCCCTAATTGCCTGAAGGGCAGTTAAGAGTCAACCACATTGCTGTGGGTCTGGAGTCAAATGGAGGCCAGACCAGATAAGGATGACAGTTTCCTTCCCTGAAAGACATTAGTGAACCAGATGGGTTTTTCCCTAACAATTGGCAATGGATTCATGGTCATCATTAATTCCAGATATTTATTGAATTCAAATTCTACCATCTGCCATGGCGGGATTTGAACCCAGGTCCCCAGAATATCATCTTGTCTCTGGGTTAACAGTCCAGCAATAGTACCATGGTAAATTTCCCGTAGTATCCAGGGATATGTAAGTTAGGTGGATTTGCCATGGGAAATGCAGGGTTGCAGGAATAGGTTAGGTGGAGTGGGTCTGGGTGGAATGCAGCTCAGATGGTCGATCTGGACTCAATGTGCTGAATAGGATGCCTCCAAACTGTAGGAATTCTATTATTCTGTGCTCCATGGTGCAGGATCCAATTAATGACACACAGGGGTGACACAGTGACTCTGTGGTTAGCACTGCTGCCTCATAGTGTAGGGATCTGGGTTCAAGTCCACCCTCGGGTGACTGTCTGTGTGGAGTTTGCACATTCTCCCTGTGTCTACATGGGTTTCCTCCAGGTGCTCCACTCCTCCCACAGTCCATAGATGTGCAGGCTAGGTGGATTTGGCCGTGCTAAATTGTCTATAGTGTTCAGGGATGTTTATGTTATGTGGGTTAGACATGGGGAAATGCAAGGGTAGGGGAATGAGTCAGGGTGGGATGCTCTTCGGAGAGGCGGAGTGGATTTGTTGGGCTAAATGGCCTGTTTCCACGGTGTAGGGATTCTATGGTTCTATGAAATGATCATGTCTATTCTTTAACTAATGGTCATTTTCAACAACCAACACGGATTCCATTCCACAATGTGCCACTGGATTGAGATTGCAAGCAACACATCATGCTGATGAATGCCCATTATCCTACATAATCACAATTCCTTTATTCTCCAGCATTAATCTATGCCCTCTGTATTTGACTGGCCAACATGTCAAAGACTGGTTACTGTTATTCCTCATGGACGGTTCATAATTATGGTTTCACATTCATCCACTGTGTACGGGCATACAAAGATCTGGGGGGTACATGATGGAGCATGCCACTGTACTGCCTTGAACAGTGCTTCTGCAACCTGCATTGTCCTGCAGGAGCACTGCTTTATTCAGCTAAGTGTGTATCATATCTTCTCATTTTATGCTTCATGCTACATAATCTGGGCATTTATGAGCAGTTGTCAGTGTGTATGAGCTGTGAGGCGTTATGAGCTCACCACTTGAAAAAGTATTAAATATAAGTTTGATGGAAAGTACATAAATAGGAAGGTGGGTACTTATTGATAGAGCTTGATGGAAATGGGTGTTTTTTGGAGGAGGGATGAAATCCATTGGATTGAACAGTGGATGAGACAAAGGGTCCAGTTGGTTGAATAATCCATTTGAAGATTGAGCTCACCCACATTAACACCTCTTATCAGACCATTAAAACTTCTCTTACACTGAATCCAATGTCATGGGGGAAATGTGATAACAAGGTGTAGAGCTGGATGAACACAGCAGGCCAAGCAGCATCAGAAGAGCAGGAAGGCTGACGTTTCGGGCCTAGACCCTTCTTCAGAAATGGGGGAGGGGAATGGGTTCTGAAATAAATAGGGAGAGAGGGGGAGGCGGATAGAAGATGGATAGAGGAGAAGATAGGTGGAGAGGAGACAGACAGGTCAAAGAGGCGGGGATGGAGCTAGTAAAGGTGAGTGTAAGTGCGGAGTTAGGGAGGAGATAGGTCAGTCCAGGGAGGACGGACAGGTCAAGGGGGCGGGATGAGGTTAGTAGGTAGGAGATGGGGGTGGGGCTTGAGGTGGGAGGAGGGGATGGGTGGGAGGAAGGACAGGTTATGGAGGCGGGGACAAGCTGGGCTGGTTTTGGGATGCGCTAGGGGGAGGAGAGATTTTGAAACTTGTGAAGTCCACATTGATACCATTGGACTGCAGGGTTCCCAAGCGGAATATGAGTTGCTGTTCCTGCAACCTTTGGGTGGCATCGTTGTGGCACTGCAGGATGCCCAGGATGGACATGTCGTCTCAGGAATGGGAGGGGTAGTTGAAATGGTTGGCGACCAGGAGGTGCAGTTGTTTAGTGCGAACCGAGCATAGGTGTTCTGCAAAGCAATCCCCAAGCCTCCGCTTGGTTTCCCCGATGTAGAGGAGGCCACAATGGAAACAGCGGATGCAGTATACCACATTAGCAGATGTGCAGGTGAACATCTGCTTGATGTGGAAAGTCTTCATGGGGCCTGGGATGGGGGTGAGGGGGGAGGTGTAGGGGCAGGTGTAGCACTTCCTGCAGTTGCAGGGAAAAGTGCCGGGTGTGAGGGGGCTGGAGGGGAGTGTGGAGCAGACAAGGGAGTCACAGAGAGAGTGGTCCCTCCGGAAAGCAGATAAGGGTGGGGAGGGAAAAATGTCTTTGGTGGTGGGGTCAGATTGCGGATGGCGGAAGTGTCGGAGGATGATGATTTGGATCTGGAGGTTGGTGGGGTGGTACGTGAGGACGAGGGGGATTCTGTTTTGGTTGTTATTGCAGGGAGGGGGTGTGAGGGATGAGTTGCGGGAAATGCGGGAGACACGGTTGAGGGCGTTCTCGACCACTGAGGGGGGGATGTTGCAGTCCTTGAAAAACAAGGAAATCTGAGATATACGGGAGTGGAATGCCTCATCCTGGGAGCAGATACGGCGGAGGCGAAGGAATTGGGAATAGGGGATGGCATTTTTGCAGGAAGGTGGGTGGGAGGAGGTGTATTCTAGGTAGCTGTGGGAGTCGGTGGGCTTGAAATGGATATCGGTTTCTAAGTGGTTGCCAGAGATGGAGACAGAGAGGTCCAGGAAGGAGAGAGCGGTATTAGAGATGGTCCAGGTGAACTTAAGGTTGGGGTGGAAGGTATTGGTGAAGTGGATGAACTGTTTGAGCTCCTCGTGGGAGCACGAGGCGGCGCCGATACTGTCATCAATGTAACGGAGGAAGAGGTGGAGTTTAGGGCCAGTGTAGCTACGGAAGAGGAATTGTTCCATGTAACCTACAAAGAGGCAGGCATAGCTTGGGCCCATGTGGGTACCCATGGCCACCCCCTTTGTCTGTAGGAAGTGGGAGGAATTGAAAGAGAAGTTGTTGAGGGTGAGGACGAGTTTGGCTAAGCGGATGAGGGTGTCAGTGGAGGGGGACTGGTCAGGCCTGCGGGACAGGAAGAAGCGGAGGGCCTTTAGGCCATCTGTATGGGGAATGCAGGTGTATAGGGACTGGACGTCCATGGTAAAGATGAGGTGTTGGGGACCCAGGAATTGGAAGTTCTGGAGGAGGTGAAGGGCGTGGGTGGTGTCACGGACGTAGGTAGGGAGTTCCTGGTCCAAGGGGGAGAAAATGGAGTCGAGATAGGTGGAGATAAGTTCGGTGGGGCAGGAGCAGGTGGAGACAATGGGTTGACCAGGGCAGTCAGGTTTGTGGATTTTGGGAAGGAGTTCTTGGGGGAAATGTTCTGTTATTGATATCTGCTGTTGCTTATTTACTCTGTCTCCTGTGCATATTTCTCAAAGGCCTCACAGCCCCTGCAGAAATAACAATGCAATATCCCCAGCAGGGGAAGGCTGTCTGCTGCAGTCCCTGCAGTGGCCAGTCTGTCTAATGGACCTGTTACCACTGAATATCTGCCATCTCAGATGAAACAGCAGGCTCCAAGGAGGCAATACTTTGCCCTATGTGACCCAGAATCTTTGGTGTTGACTGGGCCAGTTCTTAATTGGGCTTTGGGTTTCTAGGAATGACCAGGGTAGGAGCCAATGAGCTTATGGCAGTGTGCATTAAATTTATCTTATTATCTCTGCCACTCACCTAATCATGCAACAAGACTGGCTGTAGCAATACTGGAATTGTTTTCTGCAATCTCTTTCAATGTTCAGCTATTTTTCATGACAAGGATTCACTTCATAAATTACAAACAGTCATTTTGTAGTACAGAACTTGAGTATTGCTGAAAAAAGACATCTTTTGTAGCCTTTTGTCTTGCACACATCAGGGCAATTCACAAGAATACTATATTATGAATGAACGAATAATAAATTACTCTTATAATTTCTTCTAGCCACAATCCATCTCCCCTCTAAGTGATGCCTTTAAATAGCATCAGATACTTGCAATTTTAGACTCTGTACTGATGAATACAGCCAATGAGACATGGGTGCTGCTGGTTGGACTCAGCAATCACCTCGAGGCATTCCAACTGATGTCCTACAATGCATTTAATGCATGGTCATTCCAAATCTGCTGTTAGGCTGTAAAACCCCAACACCGCAAACCAGTACATGGATAGTCCAAATTGGAAACCTATGAGGTCAGTGGAGCTATTCCCAATATAATCCTTGCAGTTTCTTTTCCATTAAAGGGAGTTTGAGTCAAAAACTTAGTTTTGTACAATGAGGTATTATCTATGTACTTAATAATTAGCCCATCAGGAATGTTCACATTATTTTAAATGCATATTTAGATTTGTTGCAGGCATGTGGCAACCTGCATCAAGAGCAGGTCAGAGGCTGGAAATCCTGTGGCAAATAAATTACTTCCTGCCTCCCAAAAGCCTATCTACCATCAAGGCACAAGTTAAGAGTGTGATGGAATGCTTTCCGCTTGCTTGGGTGGGTGCACCTCCACTCACACTCCAGAAGCTTGATAACATTCAAGACAAAGCTACCAGTTTGATCTCACTGTCTACCTTCAACATCCACTCACTTCATTACCAATACACAGTGGTGACAGTGTGTACTGTATTGGGTTCCAGGTTACCAACCACTGCCAGCTTGTTGTTCTGCCACCAATCCTACTTTCTATACTAAATGTATTGATTTATTAGTTGTGCAAAATAGACCACCAGTCGTTGTAAAAAGAAGACTTACTTGCCTTACATAACAAGAGACAGCTTATTCCAAAATACCAACACGTACAAGTTTACATTGACCAGTTGGGCATAATTAATTAAGACTATCAGGAAATAAAGGTGACATGGCTGTCTCCAAGAGTATTTTGTGCCAGACTGAGAAACAGAAATTGCTGGAAAAGCTCAGCAGATCTGGCAGCATATGTGGAGAGAAATCCGAGTTAACGTTTCAGGTTAGGTGACCTTTCCTCAGAACTGTGTAATTACAAAATCTGAGAGCACAAAGTGCAACTGGTTCTCCAGAGGATAGATTGGAATGGGTAAGAGGGGGCAGAAAAATTGAGGCAACAAATGTCACGTCGACAGTTCTCGATGAACAGTTCAAGTGCAGGTAAAAGGCCAGAAGGAGTCCAGGTGAAGGGAGACTGTTGGAAGTGGGCAAAAGGGTCTGTGGGATTGGGAGAGGATTCTTGTCCAATGAAATGGGCACGGAGGTAAAGGCAACAAAAGAAGAATTCAACATCACGTTGTACCTGAAATTCATTAGGGTGGGGACGCAGAAGGATAAAACTGAGACCTTTGCTGAGTACAGAACATTTAGCATCGGAGATCGGAAGGTCAGGACGGATGGTGAATGCATGAAAGAAGGTGGGGTTGGGGGGAGGGGATGGAGTCAGAGGGAAAGTGAGGGGAGGAAGGTTCCAGAGGGCTATGGGTATCTCTAAGTTCAGCATCTTATGTGCCTTGATGCTTGAAAAGAAAAGAAAAGGTTTCTTGTTTGCACATCGAATCAGCTGGAGGATGAGGTGGGAACTGGGGAGTGGCACAGACCTGAACCAGTGTGATGCGATGCTGTTGGAGATAGAGTTCAAGAGTGCACATGTGATGACACGTGGCACTGAATATGGATCTCAGGATGTGGCGAGTAGGTTCTGAGGAAGTGTCACTCGACCCAAAATGTTAACTTTGATTTCTTACCACAGATGCTGCCAAACCTGCTGAGCTTTTGCAGCAATTTCTATTTTTGTTTCTGATTTACACTATCCAGAGTACTTTCGGTATTTAGCTTCTGCTCGCCTGCCTGATTCTCCACATAAAGACAATGTTACCCGTCAGATCGGATGGAGTTAGTGCAATTTCACATTATCATGTCAGAACCATATCTAACATGTTTTCTTTGATGCAGCTCAATATTTCCAGAAATTTCTCTCTTTACTTCAGGTTCCCAGCATCCTCAATGTTTTAGTTTTGCATTTAAGGTATTTTCTTGGCTTGAAACAGTGAGTGTTAGAAATAATAATGAATCAAAGAGAGGTGGAAGTAAATTTTGACTTTGAGAATTGTGAAAACTGTCAGTAGCAAATTGGTAGCCTACTGTACAGCTCTCAGGAATAACTTTGTGAAACCTACAAGAGTCAGAAATGTGGCATACATGGTGAGTTCATTAGGCTGTATGAAAAGTTTCAATTTCCTGAAAATAGGTTGAGATGTAAGGACTAATTTAGTATGAATTTGTGGTATGCTGAGCCTCATGCCAGCCTGTGGCAGGTTCATATTTGTAAAATATTTGAATGCTCATGAATGTGAGACAGTTTTCAATAAAAGTCTACTTCCACGGTAAAGTCAGTGATGCTCAAGAATCATGTTTAACCCAGGTGTGTACCAGTCAGCAGCCAAGAGTAAGGTAAGTTTTTTCCATGTTTAACTTAATAATTCAAGGGAGCGGAGGAGGGCAGAGGTCTCTTGTATGGAGGACCAGGACTCGACTGAGTGGTGAGAGTCTTGTGGAGCGGAAGTGTAAAGTGGCATATTGACTGTGGTTGGGGGAAGGGTAATAGGCACATTCAAACAAAGTTATAAAGGGGTCGAGAGGGTGAGGTCTATACTGTCAAATGAGTGTCTATCTCAGGGCAGAGTCCTTGCAGAACTTTGAATTTACCTTCTTCATTTCAGTTACGCCTGCAGGTATTTACTGTTGAGCAATCTCCTGTACAAAGCTTAGAAGGGATGGGTTAGTTGAGACTGAAAGTTCAGCTATGTCCGCAGACTGCTATGTGTAACAATAGATAAGAAAATTCAAGTAAGAGTGAATACAAAAACATATCCTTGTTTCTTCCACCGTTAATACCTCTCCTTAAATTCTCTGTAGCCCTCAATGTGCAGCAACCACAAGTGTGCTGATATATTTAGCTCTCTGACTAAGTTAGTCTCAACAAATATCAGTGATATACACATGAATAAAGTAAAACCAATGCAATGTGAAAAGGAGTGGAACAGGAAAGTTGTGATCGTGACTTGGAGCATTCCTTTTTGAAGCTACTGTATTATCAGCTGCAGTGGGGAGATTCACCACTGAAACAGTTTTTCCCACCACAGAATCACACAAATTTCCTTTATGCAGTGCTGGCACTTTGCATCTTAATTGTAATCTTGTGGAAAACAGTAAATGCAAGATTACAGAAGCAGCAGACACTTCCAGTGAAGCTGCTGGGAACAGCACAATATTGAAATTGTTTGATGTTTATTCCCATTAACTCTATAAGACAAACATCAGAAGCTGGCTTTGAAGCTAAGGCCCTAGAAAGGCAACAGAATTCTCCAGGCTTCAGCAAGGCGAGCAATGAAACTCAGCCATCCTAACAAGCTGCACAAAGTCAAGGTGTATTTCCAATCTGAGTGTGCCCAATCTTCGGATAACTACAATATCACAAAAAGATTTATTTGGACTGAAATGTTATGCCAGCCATGGTTCAGTGCATGGTGCTCTAACCACAGAGTCACAAGATTCCATTTCAAGTGTCACTCCAGGGTTTGAGCGCATATACTTACACCGAAATTTCAATGCCATGCTGCTTGTAGGAAGTGTCACCTTTTAGCTGACACATCAAACCAAGGCTTGCTCGAGTCAATATAAAAGTTCCCCTGACACCATTCTCTAAGAAAAACAGGGGAATTATCCCGAGTGTCCTGGCTAATATTTACCCTTTCAATCAACATTGCAAACAAAAGACAGATCATCTGGTCCTTACCATATTGTTATTTGTGGGAGTTTGCTGAGGACAAATGGGCTGCTGTGCTTGCTACAGTATAACAATGACTGAACTTTGAAAGTACTTCATTGGCTATCAAGTATCTTGATGCACCTGGAGATTATGAGTCATGTGCCTTAGATAAAGGTAAGCCTTCCTTTTCATTTTCCTGTCAAGGATAACACATACGATGAGATGCTGATTTTGCAAAGTTAATGGTGGAATAATTCTGTTGACAAAATTTTGGATTTCCATGTTTAAATGTACATACAACCCTCCCCTGCAGATAAATAATGGCAAATGCTGTTAGTCCAGCCATTTTTTGGCAGCAAATTCTTACCCAATGTCAGAAACATGTGCTTGGCAATGGCAACTAGCTTCAATTGTTAGCATCAGTAGAAAGCATCTGAAGATAGCACAATGAAGGGGATTGTGAATGTTGAAGAACCAAGATTATCATTTTTAATCAAATTAATGTTTCTATAACATGCTATTCTGATTGAACAACAATAAGTCTTTTTACAACATTTATTCATACTCAGAATTTCTTGATGTGCATTATCTCATTGTCAGGCTGAGCTATAGCATACCGCAATAAGAAATATCTGATCAGGTAGACTCAAAGACTACAATAAGTTTGAACTGACAACAACCAGATTGTACTTCAAGATCAGCCTTTAAGATAAGCTACTTTGTAATGATAAGCGACTATTGTTAGCACTGAGTCATCTGAAGATTTGGATCACATTGTCAATTACAGAGAAGGCTGGAAACACTTAAGTCTTCTTGATGTGACAAGAAATTTACAGTTGGACATCTGTATGTAAATGATAAACAATAACAAGAAAACGTTATCAGTGCAATTAAATCGCTCATAGGAATAATACCTCATAGAAAATAATCAGAAATCATATATACAGGAACAATAACAAATATCAGTGTCAAAAGTGGTGAGTTGTTGAGAATAAAAAGTTGAGAATATCAGCTTTCTATGATATTCACTATTGTCTTCTTGGAGTTTACTTGCCAGTAGAATATATTATTTGCTTGTGAATTTCAATGTGGTTATCATGCTGGTTTACTTTTAAATCCAGATAACCAATTTAACCTCAATGAATTATAGTGCATATTTTAAGGGATTTCTGCTAACACTACCAGTAGTCAGCATGACAGGCTTGTTGTTTACTGCTGCTATTAACTCCCTGGCAATGGTTTACACTAGAAGGAAGTGTAAGTTATATGTGCAAATTTATATGAAGTCATTGGTGAGAAGGAATTGCTGGAGGATGATTAGAGAAGGACTTGGTGGAGGATGATCTCAGTGGGACAGGAGCAGGCAGAGACAATGGGTTGTCCAGGGCAGTCATGTTTGTGGATTTTGGGAAAGATAGAAATGGGTGATGCGGGTTTGTGGAACGATGAGGTTGGAGGCTGTAGGTGGGAGGTGTAGGCACTACTGACACTGACTTCGCCGCTTCCGCCACCGCTGATGCCGACAACACCACTTCCGCTGATGATGTCACTTCCGCCAGTGACGCCGATGATGACACTCCTGATGCTGACGATGTCACTAACTCTGCCCCCACACCCCACTCCAGCTCTGCAATCAGCTCTACACCTAGCCCCAGCCCTAAGCCCTGCCGGGTCTTCACCATCCACCCAGACCTCCCCCTCACTAAGGATGAATGGTCAGTGCTCAGCAAAGGATTCACCTTCATTCCGCTGTGCCCACACTTCAATGAATTCCGTTCACGTTTGGATGTTGAACACTTTTCCTGTCGCCTCCGCCTATGTGCATATTTCTTTAACCAGGCGTCTAACCTAACTTCTTCAGACCCCTTCTTCTACCTCCAACAAACCTCATCCTCCTGTACACAACCCCAGGCCTCCTACCCTCCCTTGACCTCTTCATTTCCAACTGCTGTCGCAATATTGATTGCCTCAAACCTCCACCGCTCTCACTCACTCCAACCTCTCCCCCACGGAAACTGCAGCCCTCCACTCCAACCGTAACCTCACCATCAAACCCGCAGATAAGGTGTCGCACTAATGGGAAGGTGCACTGACCTTTACATAGCTGAGGCCCGGCAGCAACTCTCTGACACCTCCTCCTACCGCCCCCTCAATCATGACCCCACCCCTGACCACCAAACCATCATTTCTCAAACCATTCATAACCTCATCACCTTAGGTGACCTCCTACTCACAGCCTCCAACCTTATCGTTCCCCAACCCCGCACCGCCCATTTCTATCTCCTTCCCAAAATCCACAAACATGACTGCCCCGGCCGACCCATTGCTCCTGCCCCACTGAACTTATCTCCGCTTACCTTCACTCTGTTTTTCTCCCCCCAAGTCCAGGAACTCTCCACCTTCATCTGGGAAACTACCCACACCCTCCATCTCCTCCAAGTCTTCCAATTCCCTGGCCCCCAATAGCTCATCTTCACTATGGACATCCAATCCCTGCACACTTGTATCCCCCATGGAGATGGCCTAAAAGCTCTCGGCTTCTTCCTCTTCCTCAGGCCCAACCAGTCCCCCTCCTCACATCCTGATCCACTTAACGGACCTCGTCCTTACCCTTAACAACTTTGCCTTTAACTCCTCCCACTTCCTACAGACTAAGGGAGTTGCCATGGGCACCTGCATGGGCCCAAGCTATGCCTGTCTCTTCATAAGTTACGTGGAACAGTACCTATTCTGCTGTTACACTGGCAGTATCCCCCACCTCTTCCCCTGCTACACTGACGACTGTATCAGCATTGCCTGATGCTCCTACGAGGAGCTTGAACAGTCCATCAACTTTACTAACACCTTTCACCCCAATCTCAAATTCACCTGGACCACCTCCAATACCTCCCTCTCCTTCCTGGGCCTCTCCGTCTCCATCTCTTGTAACCCCGTCGAAACTAACATCTATTTCAAGCCCACTGACTCCCACAGCTACCTAGACTACACCTCCTCTCATCCACCCTCCTGCAGGAATGCGATCTCCTACTCCCAATTCCTCTGCCTCTGCCGTGTCTGATCACAAGATGGGGCGTTCCACTCCCGCACATCCCAGATATCCTTCCATTTCAAGTACTGTAGCATCCCTTTCCGGTAATCGAAAATTCCCTCAACTGCATCTCTTGCATTTCCTGCACTTCTGCCCTCACATTCCTTCCCCCCAACAAAAATAAAGGCAGAATACTCCTTGTACTCACATATCATCCCACCAACCTCTGCATCTGACATATCACTCTCCACCACATCTGCCACCTACAATCCTACCCCACAACCAAAGACATATTTTCCTCCCCACCCCTACCTGCCTTTCATAGGAATTGCTCTCTCCATGACTCCCTCATCCGCTCCACACTCCCCACTAACCCTACCATCCCGGCACCTTTCCCTGCAACTGCAGGAAGTGCTTCACCTGCCCCCACGCCTCCCCCTTCACCTCCATTCAAGGCAGAAAACCAGCCTTCCATATCATACAGGGGTTCACCTGCACATCCATCAACTTGATCTACTGTATCCACTGCTCCCAATATGACCTCCTCTACATCGGTGAGACCAAGTGTAGGCTCAGACCATTTTGTAGAGCATTTGCACTCTGTTCACGATAAATGACAAGACCTTCCGGTCACCAACTATTTTAACTCCCTCTCCCACTCCCTGGGTGACATGTCCATCCTGGGCCTCCTCCAGTGTCACTACCCGCAAATTGGAGGAGCAGCACCTCATGTTCCACCTCGGAGCCTACAGTCCGATGGCCTAAACATGGAATTCACCAGTTTTAAAAGCCCCCCACCCTTGGCCTCATCCTATGTCCAAGCCTCCCTCTCATCCCTGCCTCCTTGATCTGACACAATCTGTCCATCTTCTCTCCCACCTATCCGCCACACCCATCCCACCGACCAATCCCCACCACTCCCTACCTGCACTCACCTATCACCATCCCACTTACCTTCCTCAGCCCCACCCCTCCTCTGTATTTACTTCCCAGCTCCATTCCCCCTCCCCATTTCTGAAGAAGGGTCTAGACCTGAATCGTCAACTTTCCTGCTCCTCTGATGCTGCCTGGCCTGCTGTGTTCCTTCAGCTTCATACTGTGTTGTCTCTGACTCCAGCATCTGTAGTTCTTATTATATCTGAAAACTAAGCTAGTCTAGTCTCTCTTGAAAAGGCTTTACCAACGAATAAAGCTTGCGGCAACTTAATGCAAGCTAATTTATTTATGTTGCTGTTAATTGGGGTGTGAAACATTGTGGGAAATTTATATTTGAAGGTGAAATATCCATTGTTTATGATAAAGGAGCCAAAAAGATAGGTATTCTTAGGCACATGGGATCAGTCTAAACCTTGTTGATAGCAAAAAGCACAAATTTCTCTCCAAGGAATTTGTTAAATTGAAGTATATTGATACAAGGTATTGAAGGCAATTCAATTCAATTATTTGTGTGGAGTGGATTTGAACTGTGCCTTATTCAATGTAGCCATTACCGTTAGAGTGGTTTCAAAATTGCCTATAAATTATGTCAACTTAAAGCTAGAAAATGAGTTATATTAGGTAAAATACAACATCGGAGGCCTAAACTCAAGGTGTGGTGAAAGTGACTCTCCTTGGCATCAAGGCTGCATTGACACATTGTGCCACCAATTAGCCCTAGTAAAACTGGAGTGACTAGGAATCACGGGAAAAACTGTCTGCTGGTTGAAGTCCTACGTGGCACATACGAAGATGGTTGTGATTGTTAGCATTAATTATCTCAGTCCTAGGGCATTTTTGGCTAATCTCAGGTGGAACTGTTTTGGAAGAATGGGGTGCATTTAAAGAGAAGCTGATTTGTTTAAATCAAGGTACATTCCCAACAGCAGAATGATTGAGGCTTTTTTGTAGTGAGAATAGAGAACAAAAAGTTTAGGTTCTCATATGTGAATAACTGCTCAACAAAACAAATCCTTTGGGGTAGAGCTGTCCTGTCCTGAGCCTGAACTTCCAATAGCCTTGGCCTGCTGATTTTCTTCTATCTGTGAAAGATTCTGAGGGAACTGAGCAGTGTAATGTTCAGACCATTTTGACTAAGTAAACATCATTGCTTTGATATTTTAGGTAATGGTAATCTGGTCTTGCAAGTTAACTACAAATCACAGTGTCGCTTATTTTGCTGGATACCTCTTTAGTAAGAAACCTGCTATTGGGATATTGGATCTCTGTTTTCAATATCCTGCTTCCAAAGAAAAATGAGAGAGAAAGACCGAGCAATGAGAAGTATGTTTCATACAAGCACCAATTCCTCCATGTTCTGTTTACGCAAGAGTCTCCTCATGTTTTGAATTAGAAAGGGTTGGTCTTTGAACAGCATCCTTTTATCTGCACAGACCTATTCAAATTTGTGATCCATTTTGCAAGAAAGGTTAAATTTGTCCTTATATTGCACTAAAAACCGTGGCTTCTTGAAATCTCTGATCAGCTTGTTTTGCTTTCTAAAGCTATTTGTCTTGTGCTGAATATTCAGTTGAAGAAAGTCATGTTGCAAAATGTCGTATGAGAAACTTCTCTCTGTAGACAGACGTACCCTTTGTCCACAATCCACTAAGAATTATTTAAGTTACCACCAATTCCTTAGTGGAATTTTGTAGAAAGTATTGTTTTTTAGTTTGTTCTACTGGGCATTCCAGGATCAATAATGAGCAATCCTATGTAGTTGTGCTTTTATGAGTCAAGCAGTTTGTGTGTTTAGGGATCAGCATACTATAATGAGGTCAGTTGAATTGCTTATAAATGCTTATTAATAAATAACAGAAAGTCAGCAAACTAATGATGGTTGATTTTACTCTCCATGGAGATTGGGAAAATCATATTGACAAAGGCAGCCACATAATAGAATTCATAGAACAACATGTTGTGGATACAATCGGGGATCATGCATTTTTGGATCTGGAAATCTGTAATGAAGAAGTTTATTAAATTATCTCAGAGCAAAAGATCCACTCAGAGATAGTGATTATAAGAAAATAAATTTTAAAATTCAGAGTGAGAAACTTGAGTTGTTAAACTTAATGAAAGGTAATTATGTAGGGATGAGGGCAGAATAGGCTGGAGCAAACTTTGAAAAGAATTTTGGCAGCAAAAATGGTTAAGGATCAATGGCAAAATTTAATAAATTAATTCATGAATCACAGCAAAGATAGATACCAATGGGGAAGAATGTTTCAAGAATTTGAATAACCAACCATGATTAAAGAAACTGACAGGGAAATGGTGCAGCATGTAATGGACATCTGTAAGGAATGGTGAGCAATGCTGAGATTGCTAGACTTGCAATGTCAGATAATAATTAGTAACAGTTGATGGGCAATTAAACTGGCACTTTTTATTTGGTGAAGAGAAGGTCAAGATGACATTTGATAGAAGTTTTCAAAATGAAGAGGGATCTGGACTGAGTGGATTGGGAGAGACTATTCCCACTTATTTCAGGATCAAGAATGAAAGGCTACAGATTCAGAGTAACTACTAAAAGAAGCAAAAGAGATGTGCGGAAACATTTTTTAAGCAACATTTGGTTAAGGGCTAGAATGTGCTGCCTGAGACTATGGTGAAGGTAGATTCATTCAAAGCATTAGAAAAGGGATTAGATTGTTATCTGAAAATGAAGAATGGGCTCCTTCTGCATTGTAAGAATCTTATGTGGTACTGTGAATTAAATAAAGTTTACCAATAATAATATTAAAACTTGTTTCAACATAGAGAAACACCATCTATAATTTAATCAGAGATAGTAGGAACTGCAGATGCTGGAGAATCCGATAGAACAAGGTGCAGGGCTGATGAACACAGCAGGCCAAGCAGCATCATAGGAGCAGAGAGGCTGACGTTTCGGGCCTAGTCCCTTCATCAGAAAAGGGGGAGGGGAAGGGGGTTCTGAAATAAATAGGGAGAGAGTGGGAGGTGGATAGAAGATGGATAGAGGAGAGGATAGGTGGAGAGGAAACAAACAGGTTGAGGAGGCGGGGATGGGGCCAGTAAAGGTGAGTGTAGGTGGGGAGTTAGGGAGGGGATAGGTCAGTCCAGGGAGGACGGACAGGTCAAGGGGGTGGGATGAGGTTAGTCGGTAGGAGATGGAGGTGCGGTTTGAGGTGGGAGGAGGGGATAGGTGGGAGGAAGAACAGGTTAGGGAGGCAGGGACG
>NC_063334.1:43530028-43546600 GCF_021869965.1 Rhincodon typus
CCCCCTTTTCTGATGAAGGGTCTAGGCCCGAAACGTCAGCCTCTCTGCTCCTATGATGCTGCTTGGCCTGCTGTGTTCATCCAGCCCTGCACCTTGTTCTCTATAATTTAATGTTTAGATAGTGTAAAGAATTACGTACCAAATATAACCTACATTTAGTATCCGTAATTCATATAACTTAACCATAATTTCTATTTCCAGTGGAAATAATAATCTGTTTTATTTACAACAGATTGCTTGGTAAACTAATCAGATCAAGGAAAATCAGCTACAATTTACCGCAGTACAGATTTTGGGATTTCTACAGAAGTAGCAACTGTACCCTGTATTTGTTTTTTCTATTACTATTTCAATGAATCATTGTGGGATACTTCCCTTATGTTTGATGCAGTAGATGCTTTCACTCCTGAGACATTTTAATCCTTCAGATCTTTATCATCCAAGCACAGAGGCATTGAAATTACTCACTGATTCAACGTGGCCTTTTATCTACTGATGAGATAAGGGATTAAATTAAATCTGCTTTCTTTGACCCTAATGCTTTTTCTGATACAGGTCCAGTTGCAGTTTACTACCTCATTTCTTTGTATCATACTTAATCTAAATAGTGTTGATTTTCCACAGTCCCTCACACTAACTTTATTGTGCTTTTAACTGCAGGATTTTAATTTAAAAATGACACAAGATGACCTTCTGCATCAAGTAATCTTCATAACAGATCAAAATTAAATACATGGGATGTAAGTACTTTGTCTGAAGTAAGATCAACATCTGTTTGGTATTTCAGTTAAATAACCGCTAGTTCGCATAATACAGATAAAATTGCAGGTATATTGGAAGTAAAATCTTTTATATTTGCTCATGAGATGTGGACATCACTGGTTGGACAACCATTTTTTGCCTGACTCCAATTGCCCAGAGGCAAGTTAAGAGTCAACCATTTTCTCTGGGTCTGGAATCAAATATAGGCCAGATCAGGTAAGGATCACAGATTTTCTTCCCTAAAGGACGTTGAAAGATGTATCATCTTTGTGCATTATCTCTGTGTCTGCCTTCAATGTGTCTTTGCCAGTCCTCAGGTCTCCTTTAAGGAGGGCTACTGCAGTAACTGCAGCATAGCTGATGGAGGACTGCTGCATTGCATTGGAAAAGGTGGTAGATGGTTTTAGAAGATAATTTGCAACAGTCCTAGGCATTGACAGCCCATCTGTGAACTGCACAATCATGCATGTTGGTCATAGTCAAGGCAATCTGGCTAGCTAGCTGGCAACTACAAAGGCAGCTATTGGGGTGGCAGCGGTTGGAGGATGAATGCTCGTTTGTTAAAGGGAGAAAGCAATATGATTTCTTTGATCAAGCAGCACTACTAGTCTGACATAGTCCAAGTGCTTCCCTATATAATAGCCCATTGCCTTAGATGAAAGAGTGTGTCCAAGCGGTTCTTTTCAGATTTGGGTAAATATAATTAAGAGAAGGCTTGACCACAGCAGTTTGCTTAAATATGAATATTTATTAAGTAAGAATAATGATTATAATGACAATAATAAATTAGTATAGTGGTAATAATAAATGGGAAAAAAGAAAAAAAAAACAAATCTCATGCCTTTCTAGAAAAAGCAATAAGTCTCCTGTTCTTCTGCCCCTTGGGGCTGGGCTGGAGGCTTAGGTTCATTCCTGGCGTTGTTCACAATTCCAAGCCAAGGTGAAGTCCAGCAGCTGCTGCTGTTTGGAACAAAACTCTGTCTGTCATACAAGGTGACAAACAGCCAGCATAAAGAAAGCAGATACAGCAAGACAAAATTGCTGGCTGGCACAGACAACACAGGATGAGAAAACAAGTGCATGTGTCAACTTCAGCTCGTAAAGGAATGTTCACAGGACTCATTCAAGGTCATGCAGCTTGTTAAGTATTATTCTAAACTTTCCCAGCCTATTTTCCCATCCTGTACAACTTATTATCTCATGCAGATGTTAAATATCATCATTAACTTTTAGCCCTTCAGCCCATCCTATACACTCATTTACCAGAAAAATTGGACTCTTATTGAGACTGATGTCTTCATGTTTGTTAGTAACATCGGTCCATGGTCTGTGCTAACTCATATTACAGCTGCATGACTTGACCATAAGATTACACTTGGCTGATTGCACTGTCTATCCACTGCACTAATTCTATTACCCTCTGACTACTGAAAGGGAGGTGAGGATATTTATATTGGAACATCGCATGTGCAAAGTCATTTTACCATCTTAAAGGTACACTGCCATTTTGGAATTTGTGCAATAACACAGTAGTTAGCAGGCTCACATCAAATGGAGTCACTGCCACTCCAATGGGAACACACTTCAGAAATCTGAATAGTCTATTGCAGAGTAGATTGCTGGATTACAGTACAGTAACAGACTCTGTAAACAATTTTGCACAGAGAAATCCTCAGTAATGATGAGGCTTGTCTGACAATAAGGGAACCAGAGGCATCATATATATGTAACTGGTAGGCTAATGCTCTGGAGACATGGGTTCAAATCCCACTATGACAGCTTGTGAAAGTTAAAATCAATTAATAAAATCTGGAAGAGGAAATCCTTCTTGGAAATAATGACCATGAAGCTGTCATCAATCATTGTAAAATCCTATCTGATTCATGAGTGTCCCTTTGGGAAGGAAATCTGCTGTCTTTATCTTGACTTCACACCCATAGCTATGTGGTTGATTCTTAACTGCAGTTGAAAATGGGGCTTGTCAGTTATTCAATTCAAGGTCAATGAAGGATGGGCAACAAATGCTGGCCTTGCCAACAACACGTTCCATGAAAGAATATATCACAAAGAACATTCTATTTCTGCATTCTAACATTGACTGCCTGCTGCTTAAGCAGCAATGGAAGCTGTAACCTCTGTTATTAGAGGCTGCATCAAGGTTTCATCCACAGATTTGGTCACCATTTCCATGTCTTCAGCTCTGTGCTAAGCTGGTGCCAGACTCCTCGGCGTTTGTTGACATTGAGGACATGTTTTCCATTTCCTCCACCATTTCACTCAGCACACAAATTGGCCTACCCCAGTAGGCTGCCCTATCAAAGTGTTCGATGAGTCCTCTCTAACAGAAGTCAAGTGTGATCTCACCCTCTGGTAAGGTGGCATACGTGTTATCTTTGCCCACTTCCCTGGCCAAAGTCCACTCATATCCAACACCTTAAGACATACCCATATCTGTGCAATCCTATAAATGAAGCAAATTTTCAGGATCTGTGACTGTGACTGTGATTGCGAGACTGAGTGATGGGACATTTCTCCAGTGTTTGTCTTACCTTTCCTTCGTTTCCGGACTACTTTGCACTTCCTGAATATCCAAAAGGAGAGTGCTACAGGAGCGGTTATGTTGACAAACTGGTAATCTAGATGCCAGTGATATCCATATTCCATGAATGTATTAACATAGAAGAAGGGCACAAATGTGAGTATGGGAGTGAGAGTATGGGTTGTTGATTGCTTCATGTGCAGCTTGCGCATGAGAATATTCTATGATGAGGAGTGTTGGATGTGAGGAACAATAGGTGTGGAGATAAAGTCACTTTCAATGGTGTCAGTTCCACCAATGGATACGGCCTCAAGAATGGAAGTCTTGCTGGTCAGTAAGTTATTGTGCTATAGTTTCAATAGCTCCTGAAAACTGTTAGCTGTATAGCATTCAAACACTATTACAATATATTCAGAGTTACAAGAACGCTCTCTGATACTAGTTCCTTTCCAAGCTATTCTCTCTTAGACTTTCAGATCACATGACTGTATTTATTCTTTTTCCATGAAATCAGACAATCACAGAGAATCATTTATGGGATTTCAAAATAAAAGAACTGTTACAGCAAAGAAAGAGGCCATTCAGTCTCAGGTCTGTGCCACCTCTTCAAATGAGCATCTCACTTCATGTCATTCTTCTGCCATCTCTCTGTCCCCCTTTACATATAACTGTTTAATTCCCTTCTGACTGTTTCAGTTAAACATCCCTCCACTACACTCTCAGACATTGCATTCTACACCTTAACCTTTCACTGCGTGGAAACATTTTCCCCGTATCATTTTGTTTCCCTTGAAAATCACTTTAAATCTGTTTCCTCTCATTCTCAATCTTTTCACAATTGGGAATATTTTCTCCATATCTACTGTGTCTTAACTCCTCATGATTTTGAATACTTCAATCAAATCTCCTTTGAGCCTTCTCTTCTCTAAGTAAAAAAGTCCCAGCCTCTCCAATTTATCTTCATAACTCAAAGTCCTCAATCCTGGAACCATTTTTGTAAACCTTTTCTGCACTTTCTCCATTACAATCGCATACTTCCTGAAGTGCGACATCCAGAACTGTACCTAGTGCTCCAGCTGAGGTCAAACTATTGTCATGTACAAGTTCAAGATAGCTTCCTTGTTCTTGTGCTCTATTTCCCTATTAATGAAGCCCAGGTTACTGTATTTTTTTATTCATTCATAGGGTGTGGGTGTTGCTGACTAGGCAACATTTATTGCTCATCCCTAATTGCCCAAAGGGCAGTTCAGACTCAACCACATTGCTGTAGGTCTGGAGTCACATGTAGGCCAGACCAGGGAAGGATGGCAGTTTCCTTCTTCAAAGGACATTAGTGAACCAAATGGGTTTTTCCAACAATCAACAATAGGTTCATGATCACCATTAGATTCCTAGATCCAGATATTTTACTGAATTTAAATACCACAATCTGCCGTGGCAGGATTCGAACCCAGGTCTCCAGAATGTTATCTGGGTCTCTGGATTAACGGTCCAGCGATAATACCACTAGGCCATTGCCTCCCCCATGTACTTCATTAACTATTCCTTCCAATTGTCCTGTCACATATATGCCCAGGTTTCTTGGCTCCTGCAACTTCTTAGAGTACTCCTTTTTTTATATTGTCTTTCCATTTTCTTCCAAGGAAAATGTATCAACTCACGCTTTTCCACATTGAAGATTACAGACATCTGTTTGTCCCTCCCACCAACTTATTAGAATCCTTTTGAAGTCCTCGGGGAGGTAGGTTTAAGGGAAGTTAAATGGACTTAGTCTAACGTATCCCACTATTTAAGGTTTTGGAGTAGATTTGTAGCTTGGGATGTGGATGTTGTGGTTGGTTGGCTCGCCAAGCTGGTTCATTGTTGTTCCTCAGACGTTTCATTACCCTGCTGGGTAACATCATCAGTGCAGCCTCCGATGAAGCGCTGTTGTGTTTTCCTGCCTGTTATTTGAATCCACATGGATAAAGAGAACCACCAATTCAACTGGGACAACACCAAGATCCTGGGGCAATCAAACCAGAGACAAACACGGGAATTCCTAGAAGCATGGTACTCCATGACGAAAGCCATCAACAAATACATAGAGCTTGACCCCATATACACTCCACTGCGAAGGAAAACTGGAAGTGAGATAATCCAGCTCAACGGACTCCAGAGTTCAAATAACAGGCGGGAAAACACAACAGCGCTTCTTCGGAGGTTGCACTGATGATGTTACCCAGCAGGGAAATGAAACGTCTGCGAACAAACAACAAACCAGCTCGGTGAGCCAACCAACCACAACATACTCCACTATTCTACAGCCAACTTCTTTGTATATTCATTTTGAGGGATGTCGGCGTCGCTGGCTTAGCCAGCATTTATTGCCCATCCCTAGTTACCCTTGAGAAAGTGGTGGTGAGCTGCCTTCTTGAACTGCTGCGGTCCACCTGCTGTGGGTTGACCCATAATGCAATTAGGGAGGGAATTCCAGGATTTAGACCCAGCAACAGTGAAGGAACATTGTTTCTTTCACAGAGGTAGGACAATGCAGTTGCATCTGGTCTTCTCTGGATAGTTGATATTGCCTCTATGAGTGCATTGTCAGGCAAAAGGGAGAAAGTGGGTCAGTGAGCTTCATGTAGTTTGTTTGGGTAGTGTGTGTGTGTAAGCTTTGTGATGACATTGGAGGTTTATGACAATATTGTGTATGTGTTTGTGTGTCAATGCATATTTGTATACTATTTGAAGCATTAGGACCTTGAACACTCATGTGAGATCATTGAATCACATGTAGTTGTGAATCCATTTCTTTAGAATTTTGTGCCTTTATCTCCACAGCCATGTGTTCTGAGTACCGATGGAGGAGATGCTGGCATTATTTATAGATAGAGGACATCGCTCCATGTTTTCATCTCCTGTGCATGGCCTCCAGTGCAGTGTCAAAATAGCTACAAGCTTGAATTTTCCCATTTGATTCCCATAATGTGAGAAGTAGTTCAAACAAAAAGAGTTCACAGAGATTATATTTAAAGGAAGTGACTCAAATTGTTATCAAATGGAGGTAAGGGGGCAAGGATGAACATGCTTCTTGAAACTGCTGCATAAATGTCTGCTATCACTAAAATTTGCAATCTCTTTTTTTGAAAATTCTTCCCTTGACTAAAATTCAATATTCCCACGCATCTCAGTCTCAATATTGTGCTTGATATTTCCACAGCAACCAACTCCCTACTCAGCCATGATACACTTCCCTTTTATGAGGCGCAGGCTCGCTTTAAGTAGTGCTACATTCTTCCCATAATATTGTCTCTGTGATGCACTCAGCTAATGAACAGCATGGTTAGGTGTTGAAGTCATTCAGATCAGCAGGCTGTGTGGAGTTGGCATGCAGCCTGAGCTGCAAAGAAGGGGTAATGCTCCATTGAAATACCCACAACCATTTTCATGGATTATCTAATTTAACATTCACTGTATTTTTTTTAAAACCCATCCCAGTCAGGTGAGGGGTAAGTATTAAATGAAATTATCCATTGTAGACTTAAGGACCTCGGTATACCCTAGTTAATGCACTGTTTATAACAATGATATAATGCTCAAAATATTTTTTCAATATAGATTCTCAAATTGTGAAATTGAATATTTTGTTCTTACATGTGAATATTGTCATGGAAACATAATATTAGTGCTCGTCAGGCTGAGAAGTTACATTGCGAGGCACTCTTTACCTACTCAATGAAGATAGATATCTATCCCTAGGTATCCTGCCTTTGTTCATAATACAGCACATTACTGCAAGAATAACAAGAATAAGAACTAGAGATCATATCAAGCCAATGCTACAAAGAGTGAAGCAACGTCATTACGGATTTACTAATAAGGTTCCTGGTGAGCTTGAAATGAAACATTAGATATTTCTCATCACTACTGATGAATGACAATTTCCTTCCCCTCACTTCCCATGTAGCATCCTGAATCTAATCATCGAGTAAGGCATCCAATTTATTCTGAACAAAACTGTGCCAAAAACTCAGCAACTTTATCTCTGCATGGTAAAAGAACAATAAAAATATACCCTTACCAATACAACAACTTGCACAATAAAAGAGAAAATATTAAGGCAAATAAACTGTATGTAGTACTGCTGGTTTTGTCTCATCAGAGCCCTGTACAATTTCACCAAAACATCTCCACTTTTATATCCCATTCCCCTTGCAATAAACATTTAATTTGCCTTCCTAATCATTTGCTGTAGCTGCCTATTTATTACATGTGATTCATGTACCAGGATGACCAGACACGTCTGTACCATAGAGTTCTGCAATCTTTTTCTCATTAAACTAGTATTCTGTTTATTCTGCTTCACTACTCTCCCTTTCTATATCTGCTGTAGATTCCTTACTAACTCTTCACAACTTACTTTCCTATCCACCTTTGTATCACCAATAAAGTTAACAACCATACTTTCCTTCCTTTCATCCAAATTTTTGATATACATTGTGAATAGTTGAGAACTCAGTTCTGATTTCTGTGGCACTTCACTAGTTACTGGTGAAAATGAAGCAGTTTTCCCAACTTTCAGCTTGCTGTTGCCTAACCAATCCACTGTTCATGCTAATATCTTACACCCTACACCATGTTCTCTTATTTTGTATAGCAGCCTTTGATATTAGGGCTTATAAAATGCCAATTGGAAATCTAATCCTCCTCTCCAGCTTCCTCTTTTTCTATGCTGCTTGCTTCTTCTTCAAAGGACTCTGATAATTTAGTCAAGCATAATTTCCCATTCACAAACCATGTTCATTTTGCCCAATTAAATTGAGATTTGCTAACAGATTGGCGATAAACTCTTAAATAATAGATTCCAGCATTTGTCATATGACAGGTATCATATTAACTGGTTTGTAATTTCCTACTTTCTGTACTTCTCCTTTTTTCACTTTTTATACCAATCTAAAGGTTTGTAGTGGAATTCTCTACAGCTATGTATTAAGGCTCCTACTTTTCCTGATATGTGCTAGGTAATCTTAAAGTTTTGCAGATAGCACAATTAAAAATTGTGATGAGGACAGCATAGGACTTCAAAAGGCCACTGACACATTGGTGGAGTGATCAGATAGATGGCAGATGAAGTCCAATGTCGAGAAGTATGAGGCGACCCAAAGAACTTAGGCAAAAGTATAAAGTAAAATGTTTTTTCTTAATTATTCATTCATGGGATGAGGGTGTTGCTGACTAGGCAGCATTTATTGCCCATAGGACAGTTCAGAGTCAGCCACATTGCTGTGGGTCTGGAGCCACATGTAGACCAGACCAGATAACAATGGCAGTTTCCTTCCCCAAAGGACATTAGTGAACCAGATGGGTTTTTCCACAACAATTGATTCATGGTTATTGTTAGATTTGTAATTCCAGATATTTATTGAATTCAATTCTACCCTCTACCATGGTGGGATTTGAACCCTGGTCCCCAGAACATTATCTGGGTCTCTGGATTAACAGTCCAGTGATAATACCACTGGGCCATTGCCTCCCCTACAGGAATAGAGAAACCCGGATGCATATATACCAAAATCATTAAAGGTGGCAGGACAGGTAGAGTGAGCTATTACTAAGGCTTACAATATTCTAGGCTTCATAAATAGAGGCATGGAGAAAAAGAGCATGGAGGTTATAATGAACTTATGTAAGACACTGGTTAGATCTTAGTTGGAGGACTGCACACAGTCCTGGGTGCCACACTTCTGGAAGGATACAAATGCAATGGAGGGAGCTCAGAAGAGGCTTACAAGAATTGTTTGAGAGTTGAGATATTTCAGTTAAAGGAAAGATTGGATAAGTCGGGGCTGTTTTCCTTGAAAGGAGAAGGGAAAGGGGAAAATTGATTGCAGTTTACAAAATCAGTAGAAGTCTAGAAAGAATGGAAAAAGAAATAAAAAAATCCGTTCCCTCCCTTAAACAGATTAAAAAGTAGAGGGCACAGCTTTGTGGGATATTGTATTATAGGTCTCTTTACTAACTCACTCACCAGCTCGCTACATTTACTAATACTGCATTCCCATTCATTCATTCATAACTCACTACTAACTCGCCGTTTATTATAATTCATTTTCGTTCATTCGTTCATAAAACAGTGACTTTTGAGATGCATTTTACTATTGTGAGATGGATTAAATTATAACATTGCTTCCAAACCCATTACTGCTTCTTCACACCTTCAACCCTTATTAGACCTATTTACATCAAAAGCTACCTCTGAATAAATATCAAAGACTACTAACCCTATTCAGAGACAAAACCCTCCCCATGACCCGAAACTATGGAAAGATTATTAAATTAATCAGCCCTTACCAACTGTCTCTCAGGATCTGAATGGATAACAGAACATTAAACAGCTTTCTCAACCAGAATGTCCTTGTTAAATATATTAAACTTACCATCAAAACAGCGCTTCTGTGAAATTGCATGAATGAATGAAACTCACACTGGAAAATAGTAAACAAACTCTCACAACCGGGTAATCAATTTAATATCCTTTATACTTTTATTTAGTGCATGTGTAATTTATAACTTATTTAGATCATTTAGGCCTACTTTTTTTACTAACATTTACTAACTTAAAACATAAAAGGACTAACACATCTCAATTATGCAAGCAGACCAGACAGACACTCTCATCTGAGTAGCAGCTAGCACTTAGCAAATATCTAAAAATCTCCTGCTTCCCCAGGACAGATGTCACACAAATAAGATAGCAGGAACTGTCAATGATGGAGTCTGAGATAACAAGGTGCAGAGCTGGATGAACAAAGCAGGCTAGGCAGCATCAGAGGAGCAGGAAAGCTGATGTATCGAGTCTGGACCCTTCTTCAGAAATGGGGGAGGGGAAAGGGGCTCTGAAATAAATAGAGAGAGGGGGAGGCGATGATAGAAGGTGGATAGAGGAGCAAATAGGTGGAGAGAAGACGGACAGGTCAAGGAGGCGGGGATGAAGCCAGTAAAGGTGAGTGTATGTAGAGAGTTGGGATGGGGGTTGGTCAGTGAGGAGGGAGGGGCGGGAGGCATACATACACAGACACTCACTCCCACAAACACACACACACACACAAAGATAGAATCACTATCTCCCACACAAACAAACACAGACACACACACAGACAAACACACACAAACACACAGACACACTATCTCTCTCCCACACAAACACAGACACACATACACACACAGACACAAAAAGACAATCTCTCTCACACATACACACACACACGCACACATAAAAACTCACAAACACATTCTCTCTGTTCCACACACACACACACATTTTATCTCTCATACACACTCTCACACACACACACACACAAACACACTCTCTCTCACACACACATACACACTCAAACTCACACTGTCCCTCCCAAACACACACACACAAACCAACTCTCTCTCCCACACACACACAAACCAACTCTCTCCCACACACACACACACAGACACACATTCACACAGAAACACAAAGACAATCTCTCTCACACACATATATGCACACAGAAAAATGCACAAACACATTCTCTCTGTTCCACACACACACATACACACACACACACACACACACACATTCTATCTCTCACACACACTCACACACATACACAAACACACACATACACACACATACACACACAAACTCACACTGTCTCTCCCAAATACACACACACACAAACCAACTCTCTCTCCCACACACACACACAAACCAACTCTCTCTCCCACACACACAAACCAACTCTCTCCCACACACACACACAAACCAACTCTCTCTCTCACACACACACACACAAACCAACTCTCTCTCCCACACACACATACCAACTCTCTCTCTCACACACACACACAAAAACCAACTATCTCTGCTGCTCCCCCACACAAACCAACTCTCTATCTCTCTCGCACACATGCACACACACAAACACACACACACGAACTCTCTCTCTCTCACACACACACACACACAAACTCACTCTCTTTCTCCCACACAGGCACACACACACAAACAAACACAAACTCAGTCTCTCTCTCACACCCACAAACACACACACACACACAAACTCACTCTTTCTGTCTCTCTCTCACACACACACACACACGTAGACACACAAGCTCTCTCTCTCTCTCCGCCACCCCCCAGACAGACACACACACAAACTCACTCTCTTTGACCCACACACAGACACACTCACACTCTCTATCCCATACACACAGACACACACACACAAACTCACACTCTCTATCCCATACACACATACACAAACTCACTCTCTCCCACAGAGGCACACACACAAAGTCGTTCTCTCTCTCTCTCACACACACACACACACACAAACTCACTCTCCCTCTCCCACACACACAAAATCATCTCTCTCCTACACACACACAAACTCACTCTCTCTCTCCCACAAACACACACACACACACACGCACAAGCACACATACTCACTGTCCCCCCCCACACAAACAAACTCACTCTCCCTCTCCCACACACACATACACAAACTCACTCTATCTTTTCCACACACACACACACAAACTCACTCTTTCCCAAACACACAAAACACAGACAAACTCACTCTCTCTCCCACACATGCACATATACACAAACTCTCTCTCTCTCCTACACACACACATAGACACACAAGCTCACTCTCTCTCTCCTCCTGCCAAACAGACACACACAGAAATTCAGTCTCTTTCACCCACACACAAACACACTCTCCCTCTCTCACACACAGACACAAAATCATCTCTCTCCTACACACACAAATTCACTCTCTCTCTCCCACAAACGCGCACACACACACATACTCACCTTCCCCCACACACACGAACAAATTCACTCTCCCTCTCCCACACACACATACACAAACTCACTCTCTCCCACCAGACACATACACAAAGTCACTCTCTCTCTCACACACACACACACAAACTCTGCTACATAGACACAAACACACTCTCGCTCTCGCACACATTCACACACACACACTCACATATTCACTTTCTTTCCCCTACACACAGACACACTCACACACAGATAGACACTAAAGCTCATTCTCTCTCCCATGCACACACACAGAAACTCACTCTCTCTCTCCCACACACACACAAACTCTCTTTCTCCTGTACTTACACACGTACACATACAATCTCACTCTCTTTTCCACACATACACATACACACACACACACAATTCTCCCACATAGACACAAACACACACCCTCTCTCGCTCACACTCAAACACACACACACACACCCACACACAAATGCACTTTGTCTCTCCCAGACACACACACACACAAACTCACTCTCTTTCTCCCACACACAGTTACACACACACACACACAAACAAACGCACACTCTCTCTCCCAGACACACACACATAAACTCACTCTCTCTCTCCCACACACACATAAACTCACTGTCTCTCTCCCACACACACACAAACTCCCTCTCTCTCTCCCGTACTCACACACGTACACATACAATCTCACTCTCTTTTCCACACACACACACACACACACACACATACACACACACACACACAATTTTCCCACATAGACACAAACACACACTCTCTCTCGCCCACACTCAAACACACACACACACAAACGCACTTTGTCTCTCCCAGACACACGCACACACAAACTCACTCTCTTTCTCCCACACACACAGATACACTCACACACACGTAGACACACAAACTCACTCTCTCTCACATACACACACATACGCGTCCACACACACAAACAAACACAACCTCACTCTCTCTCTTTCCCACACACACACACAAACTCACTCCCTCTCTCCCACACAAACTCGTTCTCTCTCTCTCCCACCCGTGCACACACACACACACACGCACACACCCACACACAAACACACAAACTCTCACTCTCTCTCCCACACACATACAAACTTACTCTCTCTCCCACACACACACACACACACAAACTCACTCTCTTTCTCCCATACACACCCAAAATCACTTTCTCTCCCACACACACACACACACACAAGCTCAATCTCTCTCCCAGACATACACCTAGACACATAAGTGAGTTTGTGTGTGTGTGTGGGAAAGAAAGAGAGTGAGTTTGTGTTTGTTTGTGTGTGTGCGTGTGTTTGTGTGTGTTTTTTTTTCTGAAGAAGGGTCCAGACCCAAAATGTCAACTTTCCTGCTCCTCTGATGCTACCTGGCCTGCTGTGTTCATCCAGCTCCACACCTTGTTATCTCACACCTAACATGAGTTGTCTGACATAAAATGTCCTGCTTCTTTACACTGATAAAACCGTTTGTTCTCTTAGGGCTGTGACTTGAAAGGAATTTTGAATTTACATGTCATAGAATCCCTACAGTGTGGAAACAGGCCCTTCTGCCCAACAAGTCCACACCGACCCTCTGAAGAGCATTCCACCCAGACCCATTCCCCTATCCCTACATTTCCCTTGTCTAACCCAGACATCCCTGGACACTACAGGCAATTTAGCATGGCCAATCCACCTAGCTTGCATATCTTTGGACTGTGGGAGGAAACCGGAGCACCTGGAGGAAACCCACGCAGACACGGGGAGAATGTGCAAACTCCACACAGACAATTGCCCGACGGTGGAATCAAATCTGGGTCCCTGGTGATGGTGGCAGTAGTGCTAACCGCTGAGCCACTGTGCTGTCCCAAGTACATATTAATCAACTAAAACCTTCCAACTGGTTAAAGATTTAACAGCATCTTAGGTTTGTTTAATACATCCTCATCAGTGGTGTGAACCTTTGATCTGATACTTATAAATTCTAAGTCTAATACTGCCTGAAGAAGGACTGAGGCTCCGAAAGCTTGTGTTTTCAAATAAACCTGTTGGACTATAACCTGTTTTCCTGTGATTTCTAACCTCGCCCATCCCAGTCCAACACCAGCACCTTCACATCATAAAGAGTTTACTGTAAGAACTATGGTTTGGGATTTCATTGCCGCCTCGGACTGTACGATAGTGTATGCTCAATTAACAGGCTATTTTCGCCACTCACCGATTTCGTTCATCATTTGAAACATCTTACCACAGAATAAAATGTTTTACAAAAGGAGCAAATGTGAGGTGAAAAAAACCTTTTCACACACATGAGTATTCAGATTATGGAATGCACTCTCTGGAAATGTGGTGGAGGCAGGATAAATTGAGGTGTTCAGTAGTGTATTAGAGAATTACTTAAACAGAAACAATGTGTAGGAATATGGCAAAAGTGAGCAGAATGGCACACAGTTCAGAGACAAAAAATACTGCAGATGCTGGAATCCAAGGTAGAAAAAACAGGAGGCTGGAAGAACACGGCAAACCAGGGAGCATAGAGAGGAAATGAGCAGTGAACTTTTTATGTATAACCCCTCCTCAGTACTGGATGTAGGGGTAAGGGGAGCTGCAGATAAAGAGAGCGGGGGAGGGGTGGTAGTGGAATGGTGGTGATAGGTGGACACTAGTAGTAGGTACGACCTGGTGGGTCAATGGGAGGGATGAATCTGGTTGGTAGCTGGAAGGGAGGGGTCAGAAGGTGGAATGGAAGGGAGGAGGTGGGGCTGGAAAGGGAGCCAGGTGGGAAGGTTATTTGAAATTGGAGAACTCAATGTTGAGTCCTCCGGGCTGTAGTGTGCCCAGGCAGAAGATAAGGTGGTGTTCTTCAAATTTGTGTTGCAAGTCGCTGTGACACTGGAGGAAGCTGAGGACGGACATGTTGAAGGGGGTGTGGGGTGCGGAGTTGAAATGGGTAGTGAATGGGAGGTTAAGTCGGCTGTTATGGGCCAGGCGAAGGTGCTCGACAAACGGGCACCTAGTCGAGGTTTGGTCTCACTGACGTAGAGAAAATCACATCGGGAGCACCGAATGCAATAGGCTAGATTGGAGGAGATGCAGGTGAAGCTCTGTCTCACTTGGAAGGATTGTTTAGTGCCTTAAATGGAGGTGAGGGAGGTGGTGTATGGGCAGGTGTTGTATTGTTTAGTGTTACAGGGGAAGGTACCAGGTGGGTTGGAGTGGTTGGTGGGGAGTGTGGCGCGATCTAAGGTGTGGCGAAGGGAACAGTCCTTGCAAAAAGCAAACAGGGGTGGGGAGTGGAAGATGTTCTGGGTGGTGGGGTCTAATTGGAGTTGGCAGAAGAATTCGCCCCCTCCACAGCTCTTAACCACCACCCAAACCTAATAAAGATAGGGTCTCCCTTGTCCTCCCTTTTCACCCCATCAGCCTCCGCATCCAACGTATCATCCTCAAACACATCCCCAAACTCCAAGGACCATTCCCTTCGCCAATCGTTTGTTGATGCCACAGTCCCCACCAACTATTCCAAACCGCCTGGTACCTTCCCCTGTAACAGTAAAAGATGCAACACCTGCCTACACACCACCTCCCTCACCTCCATTCAAGGCCCTAAATAGACCTTCCAAGTGAAACAGAGCTTCACTTGCATCTGCTCCAGCTTAGTCTATTGCTTCCGATGTGGTTTTCTCTACGTCGGTGGGACCAAACCTAGACTAGGTGATTGTTTTGCCAAGTATCTTTACCTGGCAGATTACAGCCAACCTAACCTCTGGTCATCACTCATTTCAACTGCCCGCCCCACTTCCCCTCCAACATGTCCGTCCTTGGCCTCCTCCAGCATCTCAGTGATTTGTGACGGAAATTTGAAGAACAAAACCTTATTTTCTGCGTGGGCACCCTACAGCCTAGAGGATTCAGCATTGAGTTCTCCAATTTCAAATAACCTTCCCACCCATCCCCTGGCTGCCCTTCCAGCGCCAACCAGATTCATCCCTCCCATTAACCAAGCAGATCATATCTACTACCACTATTCACCTATCACTGCCATTCCTCCTCCCCCCTTCTCTTTATCTGCAGCTCCTCCAACCCCCACATCCAGTCCTGAAGAAGGGTTATACCTGGCACAAAGTTTAAATGTTCAGAGAACCGGTGCAGACATCATGGGATTATTCAGAGATAGTAGGAACTGCAGATGCTGGAGAATCCGAGACAACAAGGTGCAGGGCTGGATGAACACAGCAGGCCAAGCAGCATCATAGGAGCAGAGAGGCTGACGTTTCGGGCCTAGACCCTTCATCAGAAAAGGGGGAGGGGAAGGGGGTTTTGAAATAAATAGGGAGAGAGTGGGAGGCGGACAGAAGAGGGATAGAGGAGAGGATAGGTGGAGAGGAAACAAACAGGTCGAAGAGGCGGGGATGGAGCCAGTAAAGGTGAGTGTAGGT
>NC_063334.1:43546700-43559322 GCF_021869965.1 Rhincodon typus
ATGGTTCGCGACTGGGAGGTGCAGTTGTTTGTTGCGAACCGAGCGTAGGTGTTCTGCAAAGCGGTCCCCGAGTCTCCGCTTGGTTTCCCCGATGTAGAGGAAGCCACACCGGGTACAGCGGATGCAGTATACCACATTGGCAGATGTGCAGGTGAACATCTGCTTGATGTGGAAAGTCTTCTTGGGGCCTGGGACGGGGGTGAGGGAGGAGGTATGGGGGCAGGTGTAGCACTTCCTGCGGTTGCAGGGAAAAGTGCCGGGTGTGGTGGAGCTGGAGGGGAGTGTGGAGCGGACAAGGGAGTCACGGAGAGAGTTGTCCCTCCGGAAAGCAGATAAGGGTGGGGAGGGAAAGATGTCTTTGGTGGTGGGGTTGGATTGCAGATGGCGGAAGTGTCGGAGGATGATGCGTTGGATCCGAAGGTTGGTGGGGTGGTACGTGAGGACGAGGGGAATTTTTTTGGTTCTTATTGCGTGGACGGGGTGTGAGGGATGAGGTGCGGGAGACACGGTTGAGGGCGTTCTCGACCACCGAGGAGGGGAAGTTACGGTCGTTGAAAAACGAGGACAACTGAGATGTAAGGGAGTGGAATGCCTCATCCTGGGAGCAGATGCGGCGGAGGCGAAGGAATTGGGAATAGGGGATAGCATTTTTTTCACAAGTTTCAAAATCTCCCCTCCCCCTACCGCATCCCAAAACCAGTCCAGCTCGTCCCTGCCTCCCTAACCTGTTCTTCCTCCCACCTCAAGCCGCACCTCCATCTCCTACCGACCAACCTCATCCCACCCCCTTGACCTGTCCGTCCTCCCTGGACTGACCTATCCCCTTCCTAACTCCCTACCTACACTCATCTTTACTGGCTCCATCCCTGCCTCTTCGACTTGTTTGTTTCCTCTCCACCTATCCTCTCCTCTATCTGCCTCCCACTCTCTCCCTATTTATTTCAAAACCCCCTTCCCCTCCCCCTTTTCTGATGAAGGGTCTAGGCCCGAAACGTCAGCCTCTCTGCTCCTATGATGCTGCTTGGCCTGCTGTGTTCATCCAGCCCTGCACCTTGTTGTCATGGGATTATTCAGTAATGTTTCTGTGAATCTGTAATGCATATTAACAATCTGTATATGTTAGTAAGGTTACAGGACAATATGCTTTACTTAGAATCCCTACAGTGTGGGAACAGGCCATTCAGCCCAACAAGTCCACAGCGAACCTCAGCACATCCCACCCAGACCCATCTCCCTATAACCCACCTAATCTATACATCCCTGAACTCTATGTGCAATTTAGCGTGGCCAATCCACCTAGCTTGCACATCTTTGAACTGTGGGAGGAAACCAGAGCACCCGGAGGAAACCCACGCAGACGTGGGGAGAGTGTGCAAACTCCACACAGACAAGTCACCCAAGGATGGAATCGAACCTGGGCTCCTGGTGCTCTGAGGCAGCAGTGCTAACCACTGAGCCACTGAGATTGTACGAGTTCCAACCTTCCAGCAGAGTACAATCACACGACCACCAAGATCACAGTTACATCACAGCTGACCCTGGAGACTCAATACATGTTCATTTAACGCTATCTCTACAATTTATACACTAGATTCTTTGCTTAGGCAAAGAGAGGTTTAACAGTTGCTTTTGATTCTGAAAGCACAATAGAGACTTTTGAAGATGGAATCGCTTTTAGAATTTAACCTATGTGCTGAACTATAGAACTTTAGAAGTGCAGCAGTTATTACATACTGAGAGTTGGCCTATCCTCATAGGAGCTATTGAAAGTAACTTTTTTTTAAACATCATGCTACTAATAACAATCAACATCTCGCATTAAAAATTCTGGATGTGTTTCATAATGTGAAGCATTAATTGAAAGGGAGTTTTTCTTTTCAACTATTGATATCTAACCAACTTTTCTAGTCATTAAATTGCTGTTATTAGACAGCATCACGCTGCTGGCAGATATATCACAAGAGTGAAAAGGGAAGACTGTCTAAGATGTTAGTTGGCAATTGAGGCACTATTTAAGTTCCATGCCACTGCGTTATGCTCTGCATCTGTAGCTATGATGGTCAACTAATGCCTACAGAGGCTTAGATCTAGCAGGAAGACATCTTATAGTTGTGGTATCTGAGTTCAGAACAGCTGCAAATATTTTAAAGCACAGGAGAAGCCATCAGAAGTCATTGTGCTAAGTTCAAATGCCATTAAATCTTTTCAGGTCAAATGCAGGGGACAACTGCAACGTCAGCCAGTTTACATTGTGAGCATTCTTCTGGGAAATGAACATGGCACTGCAGAATGATTACTTGCCAGGTACAACCCATGCCCAGTATTTGACAACCTGACAACAGGCAATGAAAATCTGCACTTTGTGAAAATCAATAATTTGACAAAATCTATTACATTCTACCTAGATCCCTCATGATTTTGAATGCCTCAATCAATCAGCTCTCAGACTTCTTCACTCCATGGAGAACTGTCCAACTCCTCTAACTTATCCTCATAACTGAAACTTCTCCTCCCTGGAATCAGTCTTGCAAATCTCATCTGCAATGTTTCAAAAGCATGTGCATCCTAAAGTGCAGTGCCCAGAACTGTTTACAACAGTATACTGGAACTCATTGCCTGTAAGGTTGGTAGAAGTGGGAATAAATGAATGAGTGATTTATTGTCACATATATCTTGGGAGATACAGTGAAAAGTGTTCTGTCATCACAATACAGTGCCATTTTGAGGTACATAAGAATGAAAATAAAGTATTTAAATAGAGTTCATTGGCTGGAGTCCCAAATACAGCTCCAGGATTTTTGCAAGGTCCATGGTCCAGGCCTACTGCCATCAGGAGTGCCTGCTCCTTCATCTCTGCAGCCAATGCCTCACCACCAATTCCAGGAGTACACACATGGGCCCACAGAGCCAGGAGTCCTCTCTCCAGTCACTGCCAACACCATTTCAACGTCCCCGTGATGTCTGGAAGATGAAGAAAAGAAGAGAAGAAAAAAATAGGAAAAAGAGAAAAACAGGATGCAACAAAAGGCCTTGTTCAGATGGACCTCTTGCGTTGGTGCTGCCATCTTGAATAGTTGGGCTCACTCTCTCCTTCGTGCTGCACGGCTCATGCTTTCCTGCTGCTGCCGCTGCCACCGCACACTCTGCACTGCTGGGCTTGTTTAAATCACATCAAAGACACTGAAAAGGCCTTAAAAGACAAAATGAGGAAAGAGGGAGAAAAAGAGAAAAGGAAAAGAAAGAAACAAAGAAAGCAGATGGAGGCGAATGAGCTCTGGACCAGGAGCTGGAATGCAACGCTGCTACTCCACCAGCGCCACCATCTTTGCTGTGTGCAAATGCACTCATCCCAATCTCCTGTAAAAAGCATTTCCAGAATCCTTCTCTGTCAGTCAAGTCAAGATGCACAACATTGTTTGTGCCACACTCTCTGCTGTGAGGGTAGAAACCCTAATAATATTTAAGAAGTATTTAGATGTGCACCTGCAATACCAAGGCTGGAAAATGTGATTAGAATAGTTAAGTGGTTGTTTTTGGCCAATGTGAGCATGATGGGCCAAAGGTCCTTTTCCTGTATTGTAGATGTCTATGACTTGCGCAGGGGCTGATCTAGTGTCTTATACAGGTTCACCATTACCTCTCTGCTCTTGTACCTATGCACCTTTTAATAAAGCCAAGAATTCTGTATATTTTATTAATAGTTATCTCTAATTATACTTCCACCTTTAATGGCTAACGCACATATGTACCCAGGTTTCTTCCACTCTTGCACCCCTTTAGAAATCTATCCTTTATTTTATGCTGTCTCTCCATGTCCTTCCTCCCAAAATATATCAACCTCCACTTCTCTGTACTGAACTTAATCTGCCATTTATTGCCCACTCCTTCTTCTTTTGGAGTTCAAACCTGCTTTTTAATTCCACACATTTCAACCCAACACCCAGCAGCATTACCCATTGGAGGAAGGTCAGCAAGATAATAAATGAATCCATGTAGTTTGATCCAATGCATGACTGTGTTTGGCCACATGGCAAGTATATGGTAGTGTTTGTGAATGCTACACCAGGACGGGATCTAGCCCAGGATATATTCCATCTGTTATTCTCTGGTCCACATATTGTTGCTGAAAAATTGTTAAGGAAAGGTAATATTCAGCTCCTACTTAAAGCATTGGAAATAGATTAGCTTGAGTTTATTTAAACCAGGAAGGGTAGGCCCAGTCACAGACCTGTACTGGTTAAAGTCCACCATCCAAACAGCTTCTTAAATGAGTTAGTACATGAGTAATCTAACTGCAAAGAACAAGATTTTCGAGTGTTTAAACTACTGCCACTCATAAACAATCATTTTAAATAATGTTGCATAAGGTAATTTATAGCTCATGCTGAGTAACCTGTTCCAAGAAAATGCTGCTATTGAAATAAACAAGTTCAATAAATATTCAATAATCTATTACATATTCATAAAGAGAATTGTCAGCTCAGTTTTCAGACAGCAATTGCAATCTCTGTAGGAGCTTAATTCTAACATGCTAGTCCATTTCACAAACTGCCCCATTAGTTTAGCAGCCTTCCACTATTCACATTATTTTTTAATGTATATGTACTGTAAATTGGGATATGATATAATGACATTGTAGCATTTGTAGTGATTTAATGTTAGCATTGTTCAGGCAAAACGAAGGACATATTGCTGGTTAGTGACATGGGCTGCTGCTTTGAGAACATGACTGTTTGTACCTGGCTTGCACTCACCTCAATTTTAAAAAATGCCTTGCATCAATTTAACGGTTGGCAGCAATTGACCTATTCTAAAGGCCAATAAAATAAAAAAAAAATGGTATTCCATAAATTGCATAGTACAAAACCAAACCATTCAGTACATGTCCATGTTGGTGTTTATGCTCAACTTGAGTTTCTTGTGTTTATCTCGCTTTCCTGTGCAAGTTTTTAGCTGTATCTTGTGGTGCGGTGGTAGTTATCCCACACTTCTAAGCCAGAGATCTTGGGTTCTAGTCCTGCCTGCTCTAGAGGATATCATAAATACATCTGAACAGGTTGACTAAAAATGCCTACTTCTATTTTTATTGTTTGACCACTCTGTGCGACATTGAGTTTGAGAGTCTCAGTACTCACTGGTTTACAAAGATACTTCTGATTTCTCTATTGGATTTATTCGCATCTAAATTATGCTCGGTGTTATGAGTTCACATCAAGAGAACAAATTCAGTGAGTTTCAATATCATTCTAAAATTGTGGTCTGTAGATAGCATCTGACTGCCTTTTTTATAATGGGGCTAAGAATTCAAGTAAGTTAAGAATGTAATTAAGATAAGTTTCTGCAGCCTTAGGCAAGGTAAACAAGCGGGAGAGTGATGATTAAGTGATTAGGTAAAGTGGTGCAGTCTAGTTCTAGTTTGTGGCTACAAAGAGTATAAATACAAAGGTCCCTGTGAAGCCTGCAAGTGAATGCAGATTTCGATCAGAGTGAATTTAGTGGTTGGTGGATGGCAAATTGGAAAGTGGGTGTTTTCTTTCACCCCCCCATCCCCCCGCCCCTGCTTTTAACTACTTTCTTTGATATCCAGTGCTTGGCTTCTACTAGGAAAGAGTTGATGTTGAGGAACTGGTAAACAATTCTACATGTATAAATATTCCACACAGTTAAAATATGTCAGAGCAGTCTGGCTTCTGGAATGTGGGAAAGATATGTCATGTATCCAAGATATTCCGAAGTGTCACTGGTTGCACAGGTTTGAGCTTTGTGTTTTGGGATTTGAGTGCATACTGCTCATCCATGAGGCAGAGGACTAGGTTTTGTGTCACGTTCACAAATCAGCTTAGGCGTACGCAGGCAGATAGGAATGGGTAGCCATCAGGCAGTCAAAAACAAAAGCCAGGTAGCACAGGGATGCCCTGAGACAATTTCACTTACAAATTGTTTTTCCACACTGGATATTAGTGCAGGCAATGGTTTCTCAAAGGAGTGCAATCAGAGTCAGGTCAGTAGCTCAACTGAAAGGGAGGAGGGAGAAGCGTAGATGAGCAATATTAATAGTGAAATTTTTAGGGGAACAGACAGGTGTTTCTGCAACCATCAACATAGCTCCAGGATTATATGTTGCTTCCCCAATGCCAGCGACTAGAATGTCATAGAACAACTGCAGAGTATTCTTCTGAGGGAGAATGAACAACCAGAGGTCATGTTCCATGTTGGTACCAATCACGTAAGTAAAAAAAGGGTCAGGTCTGAAAATGGATTTCAGGAAGCTAGGATAGAGATTGAAAATCAAGATCTCTAAAGCAATGGATTAGTTCCAGTGAGCATAGAAAAAAGAAAATTGATCTTTTTAACATGTGGTTGGAAAGCTGATATAGGAAGGAGAGCATTATTTTTCTGAGGCAGCATGTAAGGAAGTTGGAGCCAGTCAAAGATGGACAGGTTGTGTCTTGGAAGGGCCAAAAATAACAATCCCAGCATCCTAACTCCACAGCAAGATTTGCTAGAAGGGGAGACTTTAAACTAATTTGCCAGAGGCAAGGAAACCTAAGAGGGAGCTCAGAAGCAAGAGAAGCGAAAATAGTAAAGGGGGTAGAGTAGGATGTAAAAATAGAAAACAGAAGCACTGGCAAACATGAAATAGGATCAAAATAAAGAATAATGTTTAAAAAGGCTAATTTTGTTGGGAATCCACAAATCATTTGTGAAAAGGTTGATGATTTGAAAACTCAAATTGAAATAAATTGTTATGATGCAATTGCCATTACAGATACATGCCTACAAGGTAGCATTGGGAACCGAATATTCGAGGATATTATATATTTAGGAGCGATAAGCAAACAGGAGAAAGAGTTGGAGAGCACAAAGAGTAATGGATGACATTAATACATTACGAACAGGGAGTCTTCGGTCAAAGGATCAAAATAAAAGCAGTTTGGATAGAGCTAAGAAACAGCAAGGAGGCAGCAAGCATTGGTGGGTGTTGTTTATCAAACACTATACTGTAGTGCTAACATTGGCATAGTATGAATCAGGAAATTAAAGACATAGGGTGATCAATTTGCATATAGACTGTGTTAACCAAGTCAGCAATAATGCTGTGGATGTTGAATTCCTGGACTTTCTCCAAGATGGCTTTCAGGAACAATAAGTTTAAAAGTCAACTAGGGATCAGGCTACTTTGGATTTGCTGTTGAATAATGAGAAAGGCTTGATTGATAACATTGTAGTAAAGAAAGCTTTGGGAAATAGTGACCATAAAATGAAAGAATTATACATGAAATTTGATGGTGAGATAATTCATTCTGAAACTAGGGTCTTAAACCTGAGTAAAGGAAACTATCAGGATCAAGTTGCCAGGGTGAATTAGGAAAATAAAGTAAAATATTTGATGGTGCTGCTTAATACAAGTGGGGTTTATGACTGAAGGAGCAGGTTTTTAAAAAACTTTTTAACTCACAGAATGAGGGCATCTCTAGCTTAGGCCAGCATTTATTGCTCATCTCTAATTGCCTGGAGGGCCATTAAGAGTCAACCACATTGATAGAAGGCATGGTTAGTAAGTTTGCAGATTATAACAAATTTGTTGCATAGTAGACAATGAAGTAATTTTCTAAGATTACAAAGGGATCTTGATCAAGTGGGTCAATGGGCTGAAAAATGTCAGATGGAGTTCGATCTGGATAAATGTGAGGTCTTGCATTTTGGTGCAACAAGCAAGGGTGTGGGCTTATACAATTAATGGTAGGGCCTTGGGTAGTGCTGTAGAACAGAGGGACTTAGGGGTGCAGATACATAATTCTTTGAAGTTTGCATCACATAGAGACAAGGTGGTCAAAAAGGCATTTGACATGCTTGCCTTCATAGCTCAGTCCTATGATTATATGAGTTAGAAAGATATGTTGAGGTTGTACAGGACATTGGTGAGGCCTCTTCTGGAATACAGAGTTCTGAGGAAGGATCACCGGACCCGAAACATTGACTCTGATTTTTCCTTCACAGATGCTGCCAGACCTGCTGAACTTTTCCAGCAACTTCTGTTTTTGTTCCTGATTTACTGCATCTGCAGTTCTTTTATTTTTTTATATGGAATACTGTGTCCAGTTCTGTTTGCCCAGTTTCAGGAAGGATGTTACCAAGCTAGAGAGGGTACAGAAGAGATTTATCAGGACGTTGCCGAGTACAAAAGGTTTTAATTATAAAGAAAGACTGGATAGGCCGAGATTCTTTTCCACTGGAGCGAAGGAAGGTGAGAGGTAACATGATAGAAATTTATAAAATAATATAAGTTTATAAAATAGTAAGAGATATAGATAGAGTTAATGGTAATTGTCTTTTCCCTAGGATGGGGGAGTTCAAGACAAAGGGGTGCATTTCTAGTGTGAGAGGAGAGAAATTGAAAAAAGACATAAGGGAAATTTTTTTAAATAGAGGGGGTTCATGTGTAGAATGAACTTCCTGAGGAATTGGTGGATGTGGGTACATTTACTATACTTAAAAGACATTTGGCTAGGTATATGAAGAGGAAAGGTCAGGAGGGATATGGGCCAGGAGCAGGCAGGTGCAGCTAGTTTAGTTTAGGATTATGTTTGGCATGGACTGGTTGGACCAAAGGGTTTGTTTCCATGCTGTATGACTCTATGAATCTATGTAGGAATGGAGTCACATGTAGGTCAGACCACATAAGGATGAGCAATTTCCTTCCTGTATTGATTGGAGCCGGGACCAGGCAGATTTCGTTGGCTATGAGATCCTTGATTGGGGTTGTTGACCTGGGCCATTCAGGGAGCCTTGGCTGACAGATATAAACAGGAGATCCAGAGACTTTCCTCATTCTAGGGACTGCTACTGAATGGGCTGGTCACTGCCCATGTACTGTACACACGTATGTAAAGGGTGATGGGATACCGGCCTCTGTGCAGTTATTTCAGAGATGATGAGAGAAAACAGTGAGCTCCTGAAGAAAATTTGCTCACAACAGTCACCTTTGAGTTAACAGCTTTAATTAAAAAATGTTATGACCCCAAGACTGAATAACCCTGAATGAGACACTGAGAGACCATTTGGTATGTGGGATTAATGGCGCAACCATGCAAAAGAGCCTTCTAGTTGAAGCCTAACTGAACTTCAACCTGGTAGAACAACTGGCTTTGTCATTAGAAAACGCAGCAAGTGGAGCATGTGAGCTACAGCATCCCAATGGAAGTGGATACCCTCATCTGTCTGACTGAGCTTGGGGAACACCACTTGAGTGAATGTAACTGCAGAACCTCACGTAAGGGATATCCTGAACAGAGAGATCAGCTCACAGTAAAACCCCAAAAACAAAGCCAAGCCTCAGCCAAATAGCTAAAATATTCTTCAGGAACTGGGACAGCAAGCCATTGTAGTTACTGCCAGTATGTGAATTTGAGACAGCTAGGAAGACCTGTGAAGCCTGACTTAAATAAGAGAGCTCTTCGGCCAGTATCAAAAGAGTGCACATTTTAGAAAGTCTGAATCATAGAATCCATTCAGTGTGGAAGCAAGTCATTCAGGCAGCAGGCCCTCTAAAGAGCATCCCACTCAGACCTGCCCAATCCCTGTAACCCTGCATTGCCCATGCACCAAGCCTGCACATCCCAGAATGCTATGGGCAATTTACCACAGCTAATCCACCTAATATGCACATCTTAGGACTATGGGAGGGAACTGGAACACCCAGAGGAAACCCACACAGACAGAGGGGCAATGTGCAAACTCCACACAGACAGTCGCCCGAAGCTGGAATCAAATCCAGGTCCCTGGTGCTGTGAGGTAGCAGTTCCGGTCTCCGATGAGAAGCAGTTGCTGCAGTTACTACTGATTGTAATAAAAGGCTCGGGCCCCAGCTCAATGGGACAGAATTGATTGAAAAAGATTCACCTTGATTGGCTCAATATTTTTCGATTGGAACATGGCTGCCTGAGGGATGTCCTAATTAAATACCTAGAACATTTTCAGGAATGGCTAGGGACTATCAAAGGAGCTAAGGCCACCCTACATGTTGACAAGGAAGCAGTTCCAAAATTCTGCAAGGCCCACCCAGTGCAATTTGCCTAACGGGCAAAAGTAGAGGCAGGAATCAGGAGGCTGGAAAGCAAAGGAATCATCAAGCTATTGCAGTTTGCGGAATGGGCAGCACTGATCATGCTGATTGTGAAGTCTGACGGATTGGTTCAACTTTTTGGGGGTGTTAAGCATGTGGAATTTTTCTCATCGCTGGAAAAATACACAATCCCTTATAAAGATCTCGTGAGGGGACTGTCCTTCACAAAACTGGACATGAACCATCCACACCTGCAATTGTAACTAGATGAGGGGCCCCAGAAGTAATATTGCAATTAGTACCCGTAAGGGTTTGTACCATTATACAAGATTGCCATTTGGGGTATCATTAGCCTGCATCCTTTTCCAAAAGATAATGGAGAAGATTATACAAGATCTAGACCAGAATGCCATTTATCTGGATGATGTCAAAGGTTTTAGAGTAGATTTGTAGCTCAGGTTGTGGATGTTGAGGTTGGTTGGCTCGCTAAGCTGGTTCGTTGTTTCGCAGACATTTCATTACCATGCTGGGTAACGTCATCAGTGCAGCCTCCGATGAAGCACCGTTGTGTTTTCCCGTCTGTTATTTAAACTCTGGAGTCCATTGAGCTGGATTACCTCACTTCCGGTTTTCCTTCGCAGTGGAGTGTATATGGGGTCAAGCTCTATGTATTTGTTGATGGCTTTCTTCGTGGAGTACCACACTTCTAGGAATTCCCATGCTTGCCTCTGCTTTGCTTGTCCCAGGATCTTGGTGTTGTCCCAGTCGAATTGGTGGTTCTCCTTATTCATGTGGATAGAGATGAGTGAGTATTGGTTGTGTCTTTTTGTAGCCAATTGATGTGTACCCTTGTGGTTAATTTCCTTCCTATTTGTCCAATATGGTGTTTGTCACAGAGGCTGCAGCAAATCTTGTATATGACATTGGTCCTGTCCATAGTGGGTAGTGGGTCTTTGGTTCAGATGAGCAGTTGTCGTAGGGTTGATGTGGGTTTGTGTGCTACTCTGATGTCCAGTGGTTGTAGGAGTCTTGTGGTCAGTTCATATGTGTTCCTGATGTAAGGTAGCGTGATGAATGTGTCAGGGCATGTAGTATCTTCCTGGTGTCATTCGTGTAATAGACATTTCCTGACCCAGTTTTTCGGATGTACATTGTCTTTGAATACTTGGAAGAGGTGCTCTTCTTCTTTTTGGCGTAGCTCTGTGCTGCTGCAATGTGTTGTTACCCATTTAAATAACGTTCTCACGCAGCTTTGTTTGTGCATGTTAGGGAGGTTGCTGTTGAAATTCTGTACTTGGTCAGTGTGTGTTGCTTTCCTGTGTGCCTTTGTTAGGAATTCCCCATTGGTCCTGCGTTCTACCATGACGTCCAGGAATGCTAGCTGTTTGTTCTTCTCCTATTCTCTGGTGAATCTGATCCCGGTGAGAGTGTTGTTTATTAGTTCGTGTGTCTCCTCTAGTTTTGTCCATTTAATACTGATGAAGGTGTCATCCACATAGCGTATCCATAGTTTTGGTTGGATTAGGGGAAGGGCCGTACTTTCCAGTCTCTGCATCACGAATGATACAATCTCCATAGACAACATGCTGAAGCTACTGGACCTATGCCTCACCACCCACTTCACCTTAACGGCCAAATATATAAACAGATCAACGGGACACCCATGGGATCATCTATCTCTGGACTAATAGCCGAAGCGGTGATGCAGAGACTAGAAAGTATCGCCCTTCTGCTAATGAGAGATATGAGTTAATGGTCGTTGTCTTTTCGCTAGGATGGGGGATTTCAAGAGTAAGGGACACATTTTTAAGGTGAGAGGGGAGAGATTTAAAAAAGACATAAGGGGCAATTTTTTTACACAGAGGGTGGTTCACGTGTGTAATGATCATCCTGAGGAATTGATGGATGCAGGCGTGATTACAATGTTTAAAAGACATTTGGATAGATACATGAATAGGAAAGATTTGGAGGGACATGGGCCAGGAACTGGCAGACGGGACTCATTTAGTTTGGGATTATGTTCAGCAATGGACTAGTTGAACCAAAGGATTTCTTTCCATGCTGTATGACTGTATGACTTTATGACTAAATAGCCTTTAGTGAAGTGAAAATGCAGCACCATCATTTAAGGTGTTGGCAAACTACGATCCCAAGTGAGATGCATTGCTGACATGAGATGTCTTCCCATGCAGTATCAGTGCAGTGTTGGCTCACTGGTGGTCCAACGGAGAGGAATGCCTGATAACGTATACATTCCGGACTTTGGCTGATGCCAAACGCATATATACTCAGATAGAGAAGGAAGGCTTAGTAGTCCTCTTTGGTGTGAGAAACTTCCACCAAAACATTTACGGATGTAAATTTATAATAGTAATGGACCACAAACACCTGCTAGGTCTACTCAAAGAAGACAAGGCTGTGCCACCCATAGATTCTATTCGAACTCGGCGGTGGACTGTTATTCTCAGTGTGTAGAACATAGAACATAGAACATTACAGCGCAGTACAGGCCCTTCGGCCCTCGATGTTGCGCCGACCTGTGAAACCAATCTGAAG
>NC_063334.1:43559722-43577086 GCF_021869965.1 Rhincodon typus
ACATAAAGATCAAAGCCAAAGGCTCTGCAATCTCCTCTCTAGCTTCCGAGAGAATCCTAGGATAAATCCCATCCAGCCCAGGGGACTTATCTATTTTCACACCTTCCAGAATTGCTAACACCTCCTCCTTATGAACCTCAATCTCGTCTAGTCTAATAGACTGTATCTCAGTATTCTCCTCGACTACATTGTCTTTTTCCTGTATGAATACTGACGAAAAATATTCATTTAGCACCTCTCCTATCTCTTCGGACTCCATGCACAACTTCCCACTACTGTCCTTGACCGGCCCCAATCTTACTCTGGTCATTCTTTTATTCCTGACATACCTATAGAAAGCTTTAGGGTCTTCCTTGATCCTACCTGCTAAAGACTTCTCATGCCCCCTCCTGGCTCTTCTTAGCTCTCTCTTTAGGTCCTTCCTGGCTAACTTGTAACTCTCAAGCGCCCTCACTGAGCCTTCACACCTCATCTCTACATAAGCCTCCTTCTTCCTCTTGACAAGAGATTCAACTTCTTTAGTAAACCACGGTTCCCTCGCTCGACCACTTCCTCCCTGCCTGACAGGTACATACTTCTCAAGGACACGCAGTAGCTGTTCCTTGAACAAGCTCCACATTTCAATTGTGCCCAGCCCCTGCAGTTTCCTTCTCCATCCTATGCATCCTAAATCTTGCCTCATCGCCTCATAATTGCCTTTCCCCCAGCTATAACTCTTGCCCTGCTTTATATACCAATCCCTTTCCATCGCTAAAGTAAACGTAACCGAATTATGGTCACTATCACCAAAGTGCTCTCTTACCTCCAAATCTAACACCTGGCCTGGTTCATTACCCAGTACCAAATCCAATGTGGCCTCGCCTCTTGTTGGCCTATCTACATACTGTGTCAGGAAACCCTCCTGCACACATTGGACAAAAACTGACCCATCTGAAGTACTTGAACTATAGCGTTTCCAGTCAATATTTGGAAAGTTAAAGTCCCCCATAACAACTACCCTGTTACTTTCGCTCCTATCCAGAATCATCTTTGCAATCTTTTCCTCAACATCTCTGGAACTTTTCGGAGGCCTATAGAAAACTCCCAACAGGGTGACCTCTCCTTTCCTGGTTCTAACCTCAGCCCATACTACCTCAGTAGACGAGTTGTCATCAAACGTCCTTTCTGCCACCGTAATACTGTCCTTGACTAACAATGCCACACCTCCCCCTCTTTTACCACCTTCCCTGATCTTACTGAAACATCTAAACCCCGGAACCTGCAACAACCATTCCTGTCCCTGCTCTATCCATGTCTCCGAAATGGCCACAACATCGAAGTCCCAAGTACCAACCCATGCTGCAAGTTCACCCACCTTATTCCGGATGCTCCTGGCATTGAAGTAGACACACTTCAAACCACCTTCCTGCCTGCCGGTACACTCCTGTGACCTTGAAACCTTATTTATGACCTCACTACTCTCATCCTCCTGTACACTGGAGCTACAATTCAGGTTCCCACCCCCCTGTTGAATTAGTTTAAACCCTCCCGAAGAGCATTAGCAAATTTCCCCCCCAGGATATTGGTACCCCTCTGGTTCAGGTGTAGACCATCCCGTTTGTAGAGGTCCCACCTACCCCAGAATGAGCCCCAATTATCCAGGTATCTGAATCCCTCCCTCCTGCACCATCCCTGTACAATTACAAGTTGGAACATCATCCAGGAGACCACGTGGCAAATGCAGGACAGCGTTCCAACTTGTAATTGGAGAACTTGGACACAGTCCTTAAATGTTTCTCCCAAGTGGGAGTGTTCCAGGCACCCCAAGTGACCTACTTGGCCTACAGAGTTGACAAGACCAGATTACACCCGTTGGAAGAGAAAGTGAGGGCGATCAAACGTGCCCTGGCTCCCACGTCTGTACCGGAGCTTAGGTGTTTCCTTGGGTTGGTGAATGATTACGAAAAATTCATACATCACCTAACCCCCATCTTGGTACCTTTACACCCGCTATTGAAAAACGGTCAGCCTTGGAAATAGTCATGTAGCCAAGAAGTAAGCTTCTTGGTTTCACTTTAGCTTCACTCGATACCAAACTATCCCTGTTCCTGTTTGATTGTAGGACCACCACTCACACATCTACAAGGGTAGCTCCAGCAGAGTCGCTGATTGGGAGAAGACTTCGTATCCGGCTAAACCTGATATTCCCGGATCTAGAGGGGTGAGGGTGAAAAGGCAGCAAGAACACTAATGCTGGCCACGTGCCTCCTCTAAGTGAGAGAGACAGTTTACTTCAGGGGACAAAGTTTGGTGTTCAAACTATTGAAATGGCCTTGTATGGGTATGTGGTGAGGTCAACGCAAGGTCAGGTCCTGTGATGTGAGGCAGTCCTGAACAAACATATGGATCACATGAAACCTGCTGCTTCGCAAAGCGAACAGGAGCAAAACATATCTGGTGCTTCAGAACAGCCAAAAAGGCTGTCAGAAACTTTGGGTTCTCCCCCTCTGTCTAGCATCGAGAAAACCTCAGAGTCCGAGATGGATGCAGCTTCAATACCATTACTGCCTGAAGAAGACGCGGAAATTCTCGTGAGATGCTTCGGACGCAAAAGATGGGCTATGGGCCAGTACACACTGTCTGTGTCTTGAGTCAGAGTCAGAGGAACTAGACTAAGGTGAAAACGTTCCCAGAGAAGCTACAAGAAAAAATAAAAGGCCTATGTCCTTGGACATTGACTGTGAGATTTTTTTTATTCATTCACAGGTTAAGGGTGTCATTGGCTAGGCAGCATTTATTGCCTATCCTGAATTGTCCAGAAGGCAGTTAAGAATTAACCACATTGCTGTGGGTCTGGAGTCACATGTAGGCCAGACAAGGTAAGGCAGTTTCCTTCTCGAAAGGAAGGACATTAGTGAACCAGATGGGTTTTTCCAACAATCGACAATGGGGTCATCATTAGACTTGTAATTCCAGATATTTATTGAATTCAAATTCCACCATCTGCCATGGTGGGATTCGAACTTTGGTCCCCAGAACATTATCTGGGCCTCTGGATTAACAGTCCAGCAAAAGTACCACTAGGCCATTGCCTCCCCTACTTTCTGGGATTGCTAATCTGGACCAATCATCAAGCCCTAGCTGACAGATATAAACAGGAGATTCAGAGAGTCTCCTCATTCTAGGGACTGGCTCTGAGCGGGCTGGTCAGAGTTCAAGTACTGTGCATATGTAAATAAAGGGTGGCTTGGTGACAGGATACCTGCCTCTGTGCAGTTATTTCACTTCCTTAAGGAATATTAATGTACCAGATTTTTTTTTAAGCCAACAATTAGCAATGGTTTCATGCTCATCATTGGACCATTAAATCCAGATTCTTTGTTGAATTCAAATTCCACCACCTGCCATAGCAGGATTTGAACCTCCGTCCTTGGGACATGAGGTGAGATTTTGGATTAATTATCTAGCAATAATCCTACAAAGCCATTGCCTCCTCTGTTGAAGTTGCTTATAAGAATGTCAGAAATTCTGTAAGCCTGAGGATTGGGAATAGTTTAGGATTCAGAAAAGAAGGATCAAAAAAGTGATAAGAAAAGGGAAACTAATGCAAACTAATGAGGAATATAAAGCGGACAATAAAAACATCTTTTGATATGTGACAGGAAAAAAAATAGCAAGGTTAAATATGGGTACATACCAGTTAGGGGCAGGAGAATTTATTGCGGAGAGCAGGGTGGAGAAATTATATTATGTCTGTCTTCACGGAAGAAGACACAGAAAATCTCCCAGAAATATTAGGCAATCAAGCGATTTGTTTAACTGAAGAATCAAACCATCTCCCCTTAATATTAAATGGCATTATTATCCCTGAATCCCTGCCATCAATGCCCCAGGGGTGACCACTGACCCTAAACTGACTGGGCAGCCATATACCAAGAAGCAATAAATGCCAGTGATGCAAAAATCCTGTGAATTAATAAAAAATAAGTAATGTTATGGACACATAAGCAGGTCAGAAGTTTGGAGTTCTGTTGCACACCTCACCTCCTGACTCCTCAAAGCACGGTCACCATTTGTATGACAGTGGTCAGGAATAAGATGGACTATTCAAACTCCAAGACTCCAAAAACACTCAAGCAACTGGACACCATCCAGGATGAAGCAACCTGCTTGATTGACATTCCATCTAACACCTCCAGTATTTACTCTTTCCATGACTGACATATAATGGCACCGGTGTGTGCCATTCATAAGATGCATTGCAGTAATTCACCAAGGCTGTTTCAAGAGCACCTTTCAAAATCACAACTGAGATACTACCTGGAAGGATAAGGACAAGAGACACATGGGAACACCACCACCTCAAGCCACTCACCATCCTAACTTGGAAATATATTGCCGTTTCTTCAGTGCAGCTGGATTAAAATCTTGGGGAGTCTGACCCTAACAACACCGTACACCACATGGACTACAGCAATTTCAGAAGTCGGCTAACCATAATCTTTTCAAGTATAATTGGAAGGACAATGACATCCACATCCAATTAAAGAAGAAGAAAAGATGTTCAGTACCTCCTGCTACTTGGAAAAACTAGAAATTATCCTCAGGTGGTTGTCAGGCATTGCCCATATGCCAATAAATCTCAGCTGAAGTTCTATCATTTCTGAGTCAGAATATTATGAGTTGAGGCCTCATTCCTGAAACATCGGCCACATAATCTACATTGCACTTCATGTTTTGACATTATAACAGTGTCTACACATCAAAGTGTCTCATGAGTTATAAGAGGTTGTGCTGAAGTTGTTCATGGTCACTCAGATACAATACTTTTTCCTTCTTTTCTGAATATTCCATTGTAAGTATTTTCAACAGTTGCCTTGTTCATTGACTATTGATATTTTTCTATCTCTGGCCTTCTTTATCCCTATCTTCATTCCCTCAGAATTCTTTTTTATTCTATCTATTTTGCCAGCCTTTATGCTTTCCAGAATTATACACAATCATTATTATCTTCAAGCTAGTATGTGTTAACAGAATTATACTAAATTCCTCTGTAAATGTTAACAAAGATATCGAGATGTCTCTTTAGAAACAACAGACAAAGGATTCTTGTGCAGACTCATTAACAAACTCTGGTGCTCATACTGTACATTGTGATTTCACATTGTGTTCTTATTTATAAAATATAATGATACAATAAGAGCTCAAAATGCAGAGAAATCTGTCCTCCATTGAAGAGAGAAAAGTCAACTTAATGATTTGGCAAAATAGATCCTTCAAAGAAGCTTTCTTACATCCTTGTTGATGTTGACAGATTTACTGTGTATTTGCAATAGATTTCACATTCCAAAATTTGCGGTTAGTCAAGAGTAACAATATTGATCCCAACATGATTTTATTCATCTATTTGTATCAGTGACAGAAATGGCATCAGGCAATTTTTCCAGTTAATGAATGCAAATAAGCCACAATCAGCCTTCCTTACCATTACAGTGACAGCCTGACACTGAGTGTTTGCAAAAGTTTTGATTTTATTTTATTCACCTTTATTTTCTCCGTTGATTATTCTTATAAGAAAAGAGATGTTTTTATGCTTATGTAAAAGTTATATTCTATTTTCTTCTCTCTATCTTGGCCACTAGAAATGAAACTGGTGATATAAATGAATTGGTATTTATTGATTAGAATGAGACAGGACAAGTTTCAAAAAGACTGAACAAAAGCATATTCAGAGACTTAAAAAAGCATGTTTCAAAATAGTCAAATATTCACACCACTTTACTGACAGTTTACAATGCCATCAGAAAGGAACCAGGCTTTTTAGCAAAAAGGCTAATGGAGCCAAGCAAATTAAGCAAATGTGAATTATCCAGCTTCTGAACCATTGATAAAAATCCAGGCAAGAAGCCTACCACTCGACCCCTGTCCACACTTCAGTAAATCAGATCATAACACTGTCTTCCTCCTCCCAGCCTACAAGGAGAAGCTGAAACAGGAGGATCCTTCACAGGAAGTCATACAATGCTGGCCCCGAGGCAGCGGAAGACAATGTCCACGACTGTTTGGAATTGGTGGATTGGACTGTAACCAAGTACTCAGCGGAAAAGCTAAACAAGTATGCCACTACTGTCATGAACTTCATTAGCAAATGCCTGGAGGACAGCGCGTTGAAGAAGTCAATTCGGGTGTTCTATAAATGGAAATCTTAGCTGAACTGGGAAATCCACTCCCTACTGAAGACCAGGCGTGCAGCATTCAAGTTGAATGACCCAGACTGATACAGAAAATTCAGATATGACCTCCGCAAAGCCATCAGAGATGCCAAGAGGCAGTACTGGATCAAGTTAGTGGCCTAAACCAACCATATGGACACCTGCCGCCTGTGACAATGCCTAAACAGCACAACGGGATACAAAATGAGGCAGAGCAAGACAGCAGACAAAAACACATCAGAGATAGTAGGAACCACGGATGCTGGAGTCTGAGATAACAAGGTGTAGAGCTGGATAAATACAGCAGGCCAAGCAGCATCAAAAGAGCAGGAAAGCTGATGTTTCGGGTCGGGACCCTTCTTCAGAAATGGGGGAGGGGGAGACAAAAACACATCCCTCCCTGATGTGTTCAATGCTTTCCATACTTGGTTCAAGCAGTATGCCAGTGGTACAATGTCAATTGCCCCGACAGCCCCGGATGCACCTGCCCCCTCTGTTGCTGCTGCAGATGTCAGATCGATCTTCCTGAGAGTCAATGCAAGGAAACCAACAGGCCCGGATGGAAACCCTGACCATGCACTTAGATCCTGTGCAGATCAGCTGGTGGAGGTATTCACAGACATCTTCAACTTCTTCCCTCCTACAAGCCGTAATACCTACCTACTTCAAGGAGGCCATCATCATCCCAGTACCAAAGAAAGCATATGCAACATTCCTTAATGACTATCGACCAGTGGCTCTGACTTCCATAATCACGAAGAGCTTCAAGAGGCTGGTCATAGGCCTCATCAACTCAAACCTTCCAGCCTGCCTTGATCCCCTGCAATTTGCCTACTGACGTAACAGGTCCAGAGTGGATGGAATTTCCCTAGCTCTGCATTCATCCTGGAACATCTGGACAAATAGGACACCAATGTCAAACTCCTACTCATCAACTACATGTCTGCCTTCAGCACCATAATCTCAAAACTCTGAGACCTAGGTCTCAGCACTGCCCTCTGCAACTGGATCCCCAGCTTCCTGACCCACAGACTGCAATCAGAGAAGATAGACAACTGCACCTCCTCCACGATAACCCTCAGTACTGGAGCCCCCTCTCCCAGGATGCATTCTCAGCCCCCTACTGTACTCCCTGTACACTCACAACTGTGCAGCCAAATTCTAATTGAACGCCACCTACAAGTTTGCTGATGACACCACCGTGGTAGGACAGATATCAAATAACAATGATTCAGAATACAGAAAGGAGATAGAGGGCTTGGTGTTGTGGTGCAGTGATAACAACCTCTCTCTCAATTTCAGCAAAACAAAAGATGTGATCATTGGCTTCAAGAAGAAAGGAGGAGAACATGCCCCTATCTACATCAACTGAGCAGAGGTTGAGAGGGTTGAGAGTGTCAAGTTCCTAGGAGTGAAGATAACCGACAACTTGTCCTGAAGTTCCCACATACATGCGATAGTCAAGAAGGCACAACAATGCCTTTTCTTCCTCAGGTGGCTTAAGAAATTCAGCATATCCATTAGTACCCTCACCAACTTTTACAGATGCACCATAGAAAGCATGCTATCTGAGTGCATTATGGCCTGGTACAGCAACTGCTCTGCCCCGGACCGTAAGAAACTACGGAAGGTTGTGTGCACTGCCCAGACCATCACAGAAGCCAACCTTCCATCCATGGACTCCACTTACACTGCTCGTTGCCACAGAAAGGCTGCCAACATCATCAAAGACTCCTCCCATCCCAATAATGCTCTCCTACAACCTCTTCCATCAGGCAGAAGATACAGAAGCTTGAACACACGCACCAACAGGTTCAGGAACAGCTTCTTCACTGCAGTTATTAGACTGATGAATGGACTGTTTAACTTCAAATAATGTTGATCTTGTTAATATTGATCTTTCTCCATGCATCTCTCGTGCAGTGCAACGTGTATGCCTCACTCTGTCTAAACTCCCTATGATCTGCCTATGCTGCTCACAAACAAATATTTTCACTGTATTTACCTGTACGTAACTACCATAAATCAAATCAAATCATTGAGGCATTGGTGGACTTAAGCCAATGGACTCAATTGCCTTGGGCAATGGGCTCTGGCTGAGAAAAGGATAGCACCAGCCATGTTATTTAATCATTTTTAACAATGGACTTGGAGCCAGCTTACTATGACCATGTTTGTGTAACTGACCCATTTGTGAGAGGAGAGAACGTTATGAGTTATATGTTTCAAGAAGGAAAGTGTGCTGACAATGCCAAGATGACTGGCAAAGATAGCTGCTAGTTACCTGCGAATGAGCTATTGCCAATAATAACATCGCACCACCACAACAGAGACTTCTGGCTGCCCACTGGGACATCCCACTGGCTAAGGCTTACTCCCTTCCAGCTGGGGTGTGCTGACACTTCCATCTCACTGCTGAGTACAACCGTTGCTACGTAGCATGCCACATCAGACTTTATCTGAGCATTCCACATGATGCACCAATTAGGAGTGACATCTGCAATAAACACCATTGTTAAAGAAACTTGTTTTCAAGCTATTCAGAAAGACTCTGAGTTGGTACACTCCCTGTCTAGCCAGCCTTTAAATTTGTGTCCTGCTTACTGTTTGATCAGCTACACACATACACACAGTATCTTAAATATAAACAGAGGCTGATGACTCTAGAAGAAAGGATTGAAATTATCCATCATCATATTTAAATTGTCTTGATGCAAAGTCTGAAAGAACTATTGAACCCAGTCTGAAGCCATACAAGCCATCAATCTACAGTAATCTATGTCAATTTACAATTAACATTTCTGGACACAAATAATAGAATCCCCTACAGTGTGAAAACAGGCCCTTCAGCCCAGCAATTCCACACCGACCCTCAGACCATCCCACCCAGACCCATACCCCTAATCTACACATCTCTGTACACTACAGGCAATTTAGCATGGCCAATCCACCTAGCCTGCACATCTCTGGACTGTGGGAGGAAACCAGAGCACACACATACAAACACGGGGAGAATGTGCAAACTCCACACAGAGAGTCACCTGAGGGTGGAATCGAACCTGGGTCCCTGGCACTGTGAGACAGCAGTGCTAACCACTGAGTAACTGTGCCACCCTATTGTAGTCTACTTTCCCACTATGCAATTTACATACTTGTGTATGTATATGTGTACAATTGTATGTATGTGTGCATGTGTGTACATGTGCCTGTGAACAATTGAGAGCATGTGAGAGTGGGAATTGGAGCAGTTCAATTAGTTGGCAATTGGCATTTGAATTCATTTAAAAATTCAAAAATTGGAAAGACGGGGCCATTCTACCACTTGTCACCTGACTATAACAGAAAACTGCATCATTGATGTTGAACATGTCCACAATATCTGTAACAATATGAAAATGATGATAACTGCCCATGCAACAAGATAAAATACAGTCTAATTCTATTCAGTCGAACTTCAAAAGCTTGTGAGAACAGATGGATGGCAACACCAGAAAAGTGTGAGGTGATACACTTTGGAAAACACAACAAGAGTACTCAATGAAATCGAAGGGCACTAAGAAGGTCAGAGAAACAGAGGAATTTTGGGGTCTTGTCCAACGAATCCCTGAAGGCAGTAGGACAGGTTATTAGATTATTAGGGGTACTTGTCTTTATCAGTTGAGGCATAGATTATAAGAACAATGAGGTTATATTTGAGCTTTGGTTAGGCCTCAGCTGGAGTATTCTGTGCAGTCTGGCCACCGCACTGTAAGAACAATGTGATTGCATTGGACAGGACGTTGCCAAGAATGGAGCATTAGTTATGAAGAGAGGCTGGATAAGCTCAGGTTGTTTTTTTTGAAGAAGGGAAGCTTGCAGGGACAGCCTGATAGATTGAGGAAAAATAATAAGAGGTATGGTCAGGATGGGAAGAAAGCAACTGTTCCCATTAGTTGAAGGGTCAATAAAAAGAGGTACACTTTTAAGGTGAAAGGCAGGAGGTTTGGAAGGAAGTTGAAGAAAAATGTTTTTACCCAGGTGATGGTGAGGGTCTGGAATGCTTTGTCTGCAAGGATAGTAAGGCAGGTAACCTCATAACCTTTAAAAAGTATTTGGATGAGAACTTGAAATGTCATAACATTCAAGGCTATAGGTCAAGTGATGGAAAGAGGGACGTATGTAGGTTTTAATGTAGTTTGGTGGCATAGTTTTGATCAGCTGAGTGTCCTCTTCTGCGCTATATGACTCTGTAATTCTATAACAGGAATAATAGGCCAAAGGGCATGTGATAAGGCAGACATTTATTTGAGGAAAAGGACAAAATGTTATTGACATTCTTTTAAAAGATTGCAATGCATCAGCACAATCCTTATGTTTGTGCCTAATATATAGCACTTTCTCTTACATTTCAACAGTACAGTTTTCTTTCCCCTTGTTATTTTATAAATTTACCTCTGCTTCTTCCTGCTGCCCCACCATGCTTCCCCCTATCCCCAAACACACTGCCTTCCGGGTATACCTCATGTACCATTCACTAACTCAAATGATGAACATTTAGCATTCTCAGAGTTGCAACTAATTCTAATGCAAAAATAAACCCGGCTGATTCAACCAGCAACTTTCTGAGCAAGCAGGGAGATAACTCCCTTTTGCTGCAGGCTTTCCGCAAATTACTTAACTGGGGAACATAGTCTGAGAGCAGACACAGCCTGTCACCTACTGCTCCATGATGAGGTGCTTTGGGCATTAATACACTGTAGCATCAATGCACCAATCACCAGCTCATGTGTGTACCTCAACCATAAGTAATTGCATAAGTTTTGGATCTCTGCTTCTGTAAAAATCAGCTTTTGGCTCATACTTTAATTTGTTAACCATATGTTCTACTTAGGTGTTAATAGGAGGCATACCGTGGGAAGGAAATGTGATCCTATCTCCTGCAAACACGATGACATGACTCATTCACACTCATAGAGAGAGGTTTACCTGCAGCATTTGCTTGTCAAAAATAAAAGTACCATGATATGAGATTTGTCATAAAATGTAATTACCAATGATACATCATAAAAAGCCAAGATTAGAAACACTGTCCTCCACAAATCCAGGGAATGATTTGAGTGATTCTTAGTGTTGTTACAAGAAGACCTTGATGTTTTTCCCCATTTTATTCGGGTTCCAGATTGGACATCCCAAAATCATGGAGCTTCTGGTAGAGGTGGCATGAACTTGTTCCTATTCTTTATTTACCCAGCCCTACATTTTGTCTCAGCAAGGTTAATTGTATCAACAAGGATCCTTCCCATTATGGCTACCTTTCTCCCAGACCCAAATGAACTTATCTTTTAAAGAAGCCAATTTAACCAGGAGTTCCTGAGTTAACAAAGAGTGAGCACCATAATTAATAAATGTGAGAAGATTCGTAATGAGTCCAAATGCGCACAGGGTAGAAATGAGAGGTCAGTTCAAGAATGAGACCAAGAAGTTAAAGAAAATTGGATGGATGGATCAGTCATTGACTGAGATTGTGCCATTTGAGGGAATAGGCAAAGCCTAGATTAAATGCACAATTTGAAAGATATAACAGTCCACAGTGCAGTACGTCTTGAGACAGGAAAGATGCTGACATATGTTGAGGTGCCACAATTTTTTGAGGACAGCACTGAAAGGAGCTGGTACAAGACTAGCACTTTTGATTATCTGGAAATGTTGTTAGAGGTTGGGACAACAGCAGGAGACTAGTTGAAATACCATATATGTGTGCCCAGCTTAAATGAAGCTCTGGAGTCAGTGATCTCCTGAGGTCAGACTTGAACCCACAACTTTGTGCCTCAGAGGTTTGAGAACTACAAATGGAGTCAAAACTAAGAGTCTATGCAGACATTTTCCTCACTCTGGTGTGGTATGAGTAAATAGTGACAAAATATGGTGAGAATTAAAAAAACAAAATTTTTGATATTGAGAAAAATTCTCGGCTTTCCTCTCAAACCTTAAACAGCGGCTTCAGAATCTTACCCTTATTTCCATGTATTGATATTTCATTAAAACCCCAAGTTGCCTAATTTACATTGCGCTTCCAATTCTCCTTTCCTTCATTAAGATACATGGTACAAATTCCTAGCAGATAAAACCAAGCTTCACCAAATGTCTACCCTAGCCATTATGCAACAGCTTCTTTTGTACAATGTCCCTGTTTGCTCCATGGCCACCATCTTCCATCACACTTCATTTGCACAAGTCAGCATCAGAAAACTACCAGTGTCAGCACAGCAGTGTGCCTGCTTTAAAACTAACTCTATTAACACTATTTCAGCCCTTCAGCACCTTACTTTGGAGCTGAGGGACATCTATGAGTTGCCTACACTTGTCAGGTCATTTTGTATGCAGGGAGAGCCATGCATCTCATGCATTTTTGCAGGATCCTTCACCAATGCATCAACACATATATCTTTTGGAATGTCGCTAGCTTACCTTAGCATTCATTAATTTTAACACTGAGTTACAGACTCCCAAACTCTGTGGTTTGCTTTTAAATGCAAAGGGAGAGACAAGCAGCTTGTGACATTTGTGAGAACTGAGCAGTCAATCTATCAGACAAGAATTGAGCATGTCACCATATGGCATTGTACTGCATCATCTTCAGAGCTGCACTTCTACCAGCAGCTTACTGGCACACAGCATGTGCTTTAAGCAATGGAGATGTGTGAAAGTTAAGGGGGAAAGTCTTTAGAGAGGTGAAGTGAGTTTACAGTCAGTCATGGAGTTTCACCTCAGTCGGTCAAGGGGTTTGTTCAATAACACTGCATAGAGTAGCCACATTCAGTCTGCAAATCAAGTTATTTCATGTATGTCAATCAAGGTGCTGTGAAAACATTAGGCTGGGGGCTGGGTTAGCTTTTCCTAAACTGTGACAATGGGAGGGACTGAGTACAATGGAGGCAGATGGAAGATCAGTTAACGGTGATGCAAAAGCTCTCAGGAGAAGTGGTGAGATGGCCACAATTTTTGTCCAGGTTAGTGGCATAGTCTTCTTTGATGGTCAGTAGGAGATTGGACTGCTCTCTTCTCTACCACCAGGTCCACCAGCAACTCCACATCCATGTCCTGGAAGCAAGAAGTTAGCTTTGGTGGAAATTTGGGTCATCCTTAAACCTTCTATATTTAGTATTTCCTGTTTAGCAAGAATCCTCGCTTAAGTGTGTCACATTAGTAACTGGCCTTAAACAAACCTCTAGTGTATACAAACAGATTCACTTCTAAGACTTATCAGGTGGTACCTTACTTCATTATCAAGATGGTGCAATGAAAAATAAGAAGATTTTGTTCTTGGAAGGAATGAAACTAAGCTTTAAATGGAGGGCAAGGGAACAACAGTCATCCTGGCATCGAGCAGTTGCCTGTGGTGCTTGGCCAAGAGGGTTAGGCAGGTGATTTTTATGGCAGAGAAGGCCAGCCCCTAAAATAATGTATATCAGGAGGAATAGATGGGGAAAAATGGGCACAAGAAAGAGCAAATACTAGCCACCATCTTCTTGAAAGATGACCAGAAATTCCCCTACAACAACCTGAGAGAAGAACAAAGACTATTAACTCCAAAGATTACTACAAAAGACTGCAAAGTTTCTGGGGAATGCGAGTCTGCTGCTTCCACCTCTCCATTCTACAGAATGACTTTAGGGTCAGTGAAGCATTCTCATCTGTCATGATTATATATTTTCTTAATCTAATAAACTAATGTTGCTTCTTAACAAACTGAAGAAACTATCAGAAAATTGCTACAAATCATTGACTACCTATATTAGGCAACTGCGATCACAAACCCCATAAAATTAACAGTTTGCCTTTCCTTTGAGACATTTGCAGGGCTCAGCACACAGTTTGAGAGTTAGTTCCGGTCTTACTGAATCTGATGCGGGCTTTAATTGTGGTGTCAGAAGCCCAGAAGACAGGTTTCGGCACTGGTGAATATTTCCACAACACTGGCAAAGAAATTTCCTGGGAAACAGTTAAACTGCTCAATCGTGTAATCAATGGGGTGAAATGTGGAAAATTGTATGAGAAAATTCATCACTGGATGCCAGAATTTCACTCTGCACTACACTTTAACTGCAATTGAAAAATGCAGCACTGTGTGTCAAACCTATTAAATCACTGGACAAGACAGTAATGAACTGGTTAAATAGTCTGTGAACCTGCATAGTTTTGTACCTGTCATAGGGCAAGTCATCATCACCAATCTTAGTGGCATATGTGGATGGATTGGACTGTGTCAGAATTGAATAACTAAACAGGTTTCAATATTCCATCATTGACCGTATGAAGGCTCAGGGGGTTACTTAAACTGCTGATTGTTTTAAACAACATCAAAGTTGCTTAGTTATTCCCAATGCTTGTTAGCTTAATGGCTAGCTGGCTAGTTCTTTTGTTCAAAATAAAGGAAATTGAGAGGGGTTTTATCCCTACTCCAGCTGAAGTAGACTTGGGAACTGTCACACCTTACTGCTGCGTAATAAAATCCCACACTAAGTGATAGTTCAGCTGGTTTTCCACACTGACGCACCGTTAAGTTCACAGAAGGCAACAAAAAAAAATACAAACATGTTTTTCAATTGCAATAATGTTTGAAGCTAAAATGAAATAACGTCTCATTTTGACAACATATCTCAAGGTCATATTTCTGTATCATGTATTTGTGTTCGTGTATTTCTTATTATTTCAACAATTTTCTTTTTTGCTGTTACTGGCTTTATTTTGTTGGTGAGATAATATAAGTGAGACAATGACAAAATCACCTAGAAAGACATATATCCTTTAATCCGAAATACCATTCAGAAAATGGTTTTTAGTATCTACAGTAAGATACAACAACTGTGTTTTTCAGGCCTTAACCTATTGGCACCAAAATTAAAACATTAAAGTAAGTTGGAATGCAAGACAGCACCAAATTCTTCTTTAGAAAATTTCATGCTTAAGGTGTGTGTACATACAAATTTGTGAAAACCACAACACAGTGCTAAACACTCTGTGGAGTAAAACTATGAATTGTGCATTATTTTTAGGGCATGTTAACCTTTTCTCCACACAATAACTTTGGTAAAATTATAAATTTCACTATTCTAATGATTAACATTAACAGCCCATTCTGCTGTAATGCAATAGTTGTATTCCTACGCAACATTACGTTATAGAAAATCACGTTAAAGAAATAACAGGGCTTATAGCAAAAGCGGGGTTGGGGCAGACCACCAAAAAAATCACTCAAAATCACTCATAAATCACTCAAAAGCCTAACACAAAGGATAGCACAATTTGAATAAATGTTTAATTCTTATCTAATAATGAAATTGAAGTAAATTTAACACATTACCTTGAAAAAAATGTCAAGATGAGTTGATAGGAGAGGAGGTTTTGAGTTTGCTCTGCTGTTAATGCAGGGACTGAGAGTCATCATCATGATCATCTTCAGGTACAGTTGTGGTTGCAGTGCTGGAGTGAAAAATGATTAATTGAGAAGTCAATGGTTGCGGTTCACTGTCTTCTGACAGTTGCTTAGGGTTAGCTTAAAAAAGACATCCAGGTTTTGCTGCTTTGCCCTTTTTCTTCTTTCATGAAGAAGCTGTTCGTAGGATGCCAAATAAGATCTTATTCCACGAACTGCTTCCCTGCTGCATTCTGCATTGTAATTGTTGTCCTCTAAGAGCTGCAACTACTTCCCAGTTTTCCTCAGGATAGAAGACAAAACAAAAGTAGAACGCTTTCCAAGTGCTGCATCCTGGACTTCCTCTTCTTCATCTCCAGCTTCCACTTTCCCCTCAGCAACAAGTATTTGTAGATTAGCTGTAGAGAGGTCTTCACGGCGGGATTCAAGCTGCTCTTCAACATCCTCACTTTCCACGTCTTCAAATCCAACTTGTTTTGCAATATCAACACAATGTTCTAATGCTGAAGAAGGGTCTAGGCCCGAAACGTCAGCCTTCCTGCTCCTCTGATGCTGCTTGGAACACTGTCCTTATCCACTTACCCCGCAACCCGTGCCCCCACCAAACGCCCACCAGTGGCTGCAATCAGCCTTTTAAATGTGTGGCTTAAATAGTAAGCTTTAAAAGCTGCCAATGCACCCTGGTTCATGGGTTGAAGGAGAAAAGTTGTGTTTGGGTGTAGAAATAGCAATTTGTTTTCAGCAGGGTCACCAATGGGGCGAGGATGGCTTGGCACATTATCCAAGATGAGGAGAATCTTGAAATCCAAATTTTGTTTTCCTGCAAAACTTGCAAAAAACATCTTCAAAAATATCAACAATAAAGTCAGAAAAAAATGTGCCCCGTCATCCAACTTCTTTCACTTGATCTAAAGTAGACGCGTAGGGTAGACTTAAGGTAACAGTTTGGCAGAGTGGTACACTGCCACAGGCTTAAGCTTTAAGTCTCCACTGGCATTGGTACTCAGCAGGACAGTCATATGATCCTTTGCCACCTTAAAGCGTGGAGCATGTGCTTCATTCATAGAAATGTAGGTTCCAGTACAAAGCTGTCTCATCCAAATTGAAAATTTGATCTAAATTGTAGCTTTCTTGTCAATTAATATTTTTACTACAGGAGGAAATTCAATCACATGCCCCTCATCTGCAGTGGTAGCTTCACCATTTAACTTTATGTTATGAAAAGCGTAGCAGTTTTTAAAACCAGCAAACCAACCAGTGGATGAACTGTTTATCCACTTCACTAACACCTTCCACCCCAACCTTAAGTTTACCTGGACCATCTCTAACACCTCTCTCCCCTTCCTGGACCTCTCTGTCTCCATATCGGGCAACCACCTAGAAACCGATATTCATTTCAAGCCCACCGACTCCCACAGCTACCTAGAATACTCCTCCTCCCACCCACCTTCCTGCAAAAATGCAATCCCCTATTCCCAATTCCTTCGCCTCCGCCGCATCTGCTCCCAGGATGAGGCATTCCACTCCCGTACATCTCAGTTGTCCTCGTTTTTCAAGGACCGTAACTTCCCCTCCTCGGTGGTCGAGAACGCCCTCAACCGTGTCTCCCACATCTCCCGCACCTCATCCCTCACACCCCGTCCACGCAATAAAAACCAAAAAAGAATCCCCCTCGTCCTCACGTACCACCCCACCAACCTCCGGATCCAAAGCATCATCCTCCGACACTTCCGCCATCTGCAATCCGACCCCACCACC
>NC_063334.1:43577486-43581886 GCF_021869965.1 Rhincodon typus
ACCTTGTTGTCTCGGATTCTCCAGCATCTGCAGTTCCTACTATCTCTCATAGCAATACCAACTGTATTTATCTCATACAGGGTTAAAAATGATTTCATGTGTGATTTTTATGTGTAATGATGGGAGCAACACTTTTACCATGCTATCTACCCACATACTGTGGGCATAACATTATCCATATCATATTTAGCATATGGCCCACTTGTTTCAAATTGCTTCCCACAAGAACATGAGCTGCATGTGGGTTAATTTTTTTATTTGTATAGATGTGGAAGCAGTTGTAGTTCAATCTTATGGCTAGCAATTCATTCAGATGACACTGAGAACAATTTTGATGCCACGAGGAATGGATCTATCAGAAGTTCAGTTTAGGGGATTGTCAGGCTTAGATGGTCACATTCACAACTTAAGGCACTCCTCATGTTCCACTTATTAAGCAACTGACCGCATCTTCCCTGACTCGACCTTAAGCCATTGAGGTGGATATTGACCATGAATGTGGGGTGGCTCCTGAGCAATGTTGAGCAACAGTATTACTGAATAGACCTGGGTGAGTGAAGCAGTTCAGTGTGCATTGACTCTACTGCTCTAGCTGGCACCCGCCAGTTTACCTCTGAGATTCATTCTTGTCTTGACCTTGGCTCCAGTGGTCTCCCAATGTTGGCAGGCTGGACTCTGCAATATTCACACGGTCATCCTGTTAAAACAAAATCTTCAACTTTAAAACATGCGAGCAAATGCCGTCAAGAAGGGGACCAAACTCTAGCCACTGCTCCCATCCAAGCACAAATAACTCACTTGAAATCAACATAACTTAGAAATTAGGAACAAACATAACAATCTGTGCTTCTGTCATATTCTTTTTTCTTAAACTTATTGTCTATTAAATTGTCTACTAAATTTCCTGCTTATTTCATATATAATTTCACAGATTTCTCCTTCCTAATGTTTTTATTTCTAGCATAGTAAATGTTGATTTGGGAATATGTTTTGCTTTTATGATCTCCCCTATTCTGGATATAATATCATAGTTTTTGTGAATGGGCACCATGAAAACTCTAAGGTCATTCCTATCAAGCAGAATCTCTTTACACTTAATGAACTTCCAATTCTAGTTTCCAAAATAGTTTTCAATCCCTTTCATTAATTTAATATTAAATTAATGAGCCACAATTTTCCTACAAAGCCCTACAACTATAACTTTTTTAAATGTCTTTGAAAATATGTATGAACTATGCCCACCTGTTAAAATTAGAGCTGAGAAATTCTGGAGAGACAATAAGAAGCATTCTTTTCACACAAATGACTGAATTTTCCCACTTCTTGACTGAATCATTTTTGGGAAGTTTGTCTTCCTCTGTTCTACCTCCTAGCGAAATCATTCCAGTATGGCTACAACACCAGCATCTAGCCAACAATGGGGAAATTTGCCCAGGTATGCCCTGTACTCAAAAAAACGAACAATCCAACTTGGCCAATTACCGCCCATCAGTCTGCTCTTGATTATCAGTAAATTGATGGAAGGTGTCATTAACAATGCTATCAAACAACATTCACTCAGCAATAATTTGCTCATTGATGCTCAGTTTGAGTCCTATTCGGGCCACTCAGGTCCTGACCTCATCAAACATGGAAGAAAGAGCTGGATTCCTGAGATTAGATGACAATGACTGTCCCACCATCAAGACTACATTTGACTGGGTGTAGCATCAGGTAGCCCTACTACCTGCAGAAAACAGTCCTCATCTACTTGACACACACAATAGTAAACACATTTAAATGACAAACGCCACCTCCTTTCACTAACTGAGATTCTTGAATCTTGGCTAACCAGCCCTCTATTCATTTATTGGAGACATATATTCACTTCATATAAATAACTTCCTCTAATCTGTACAATTCTGTTAAAACTGGAAGTAAATAGCTTGGAGGTGGATTTTTAAAAGTTGTTTATTGGATTCTTAATTGCCCTTGAGCTAAGTGGCTTGCTGGGCCATGTCAGGGGGCAATTAAAAGTCAACTGCATTTCTTGGATCTGGAGTCACAAATAGATAAAGATAATGTTACCATACTCTTACCAGACCATAGGGTTGCTCCCTGAATAGTTTAGCCTGACAGTTACCATACCTCAGACAACAGGGAGAGGTTGAGGTGGGAGTCATTCATGGTAACTTCAGGCAGTGAACTCACACTTTTGGCATCATTCTGCATCTCAAACCAACTGTCCAACCAATTGAGCCTACTGACCCCCTCCCAAGTAGATAAGATCAGGCACAGATGGTAGTTTCTTTCCCTAGAGAACATTAATGCACCAGATTTTTTTTTAACAACAATGAACAGTAATCATTAATCAAACGTTTCATTTCAGATTTTTAATTGAATTCAAATTACACCATTTAAGCAGTTTGACCCATATCATCAGAACATTTGTCTGGGTTTCTGAATCTCTGTTTCAGAAACATTACCATTGTACCACAACCACCTCCTTACATCTGCGGGTCCTTAAGGCTTAACATTGCTGCTCAGACTCAATTTTCCGAGTGATTTATTTCAGTATCTTAATGGGGAGGCGATGGCATAGTGGTATGATCATTGGACTGTTAATCCAGAGACCCAGGAAATGTTCTGGCGATAACAAGGTGTAGAGCTGGATGAACACAGCAGGCCAAGCAGCATCAGAGGAGCAGGAAAGCTGACATTTCGGGCCTAGACCCTTCTTCAGACCCAGGTTTGAATCCTGCCAAGGCACATGGTGGAATTTGAAGTCAATAAAAATTTGGAATTAAGAGTCTAATGGTGACTGTGAATATGTTGTTGATTGTCAGAAAAAGAAAACATCTGGTTCACTAATGTCCTTTAAGGAAGGAACTGCCATTCTTACCTGGTCTGGCCTACATGTCACTCCAGACCCATAGCAATGTGGTTGACAATTAGACTGCCTTCTGGGCAAAAAAGGCTGGGCAATAAATGCTAGCCTGGCCAATGATGCCCACATCCCATGAATAAGAAAAAAATGCTTAAATTTGCTCACACTCCCCTTCATTCATTCTGTGCCTATCTAGATTCTTTGGCAAACTCTGCCCAAAGTTTCACTTATATTGATGCAAGAATCAGCAAATTAATTTGCCTGTATTTGAGAATGGTGATCTATTCAAATGTTATTGCAGATAGCAGGATACATACGACTATTTTGCTAGGTACCTGTTAGTAGTACCAGTACTCTATGTAGCAAGTCCTCAACATTACAATGGCTCAGTTAAGATGTTGATAGTTTATGTTTGGTTTCAATCTCTCATATGCTGAAGTAATATTAATTGTTTACTTTTACATTATTTCAAAATCTAGAACCAGATGTCACTATTCCAAAGTATGGGGTCACCAATTTGATACAAAAACACACAGAGGGATTCTTTGGAATTCTCTTCGTCAAAAGATGGAGAAAGCAAAGACTCTTTTAATAATTTTAATGCAGAGGCAGATAGATTCTTGATAAGCATGGAAGTGAAAGCTTAGAGATGGTAGTGATAATATGGACTAATCAATTCAGTATCTTATCTTATTGATCTTATTGAATGATGGAGTGGACTCAAGGGGCCGAGTGGCCTGATCTTGCTCCTAATTTGTGCATTATTCATTTGTCTACATCTTAGACGTTTATGCAAACTCATCAGAAATATAAATTTGGACTGATGTTTAAGGTAAGGTAGAGGGGAAAAGCCTAGACATAATCAAAGAGACAGTTGAATGTTATGATGGGGGATCAAATCACCTCTTTCAGCTGGATCCATCTTCTTCCCTATCCCCCTAAGTGTGAGATCTTTGCTCTCCTGAATGAGTCTATTTTCTGGTATTTTTCAAGCAGGTTTCATCTACTCCATAGGGATATGTAATTGCAAAATTATGTAATAACATTGTGAGTGAAATGGTTGTCTATTTTCTAGTATGCCTTAACCCATTCAAAACAGATGCCTCCCTGTAAAAGTGTTTTTTTTTTAATTCATTGTATGCCCTTCCCTAAAGAGCATTAGTGAACCAGATAGGTCTCTCCCAACAATCGACAATGGTTTCATGACTACCATTAGATTCTTAGCTCCAGTTTTTCATTGAATCTGCTATGGTGATATTTGAACCTGGGACACTAGATCATTTCCTGAGTCTCTAGATTAATAGTCTACCAATAATACTGCTAGGCTAACATCTCTCCTGCATTAGTATTCTAATGATAAATAGGCCACAATAATTTTTAGGTTATTTCAAAGCTTGTTTAACTATACAGTTAGTTGCTGAATTGTGGTTTCAGCACAAAGATACTTATTTTCTTTGATAATAAGGTGTAGAGCTAGATAAACACAGCAGGCCAGGCAGCATCAGAGGAGCAGGAAAGCTGACGTTTCAGGTCC
>NC_063334.1:43581986-43597431 GCF_021869965.1 Rhincodon typus
GGACCTGAAACGTCAGCTTTCCTGCTCCTCTGATGCTGCCTGGCCTGCTGTGTTCATCTAGCTCTACACCTTGTTATCTCAGACTCCAACATCGGCAGTTCATACTATCTCTTTATTTTCTTTGTTCTGCATTCTGAAGAAGAATCATACCAGACTCGAAACATAACTCTGTTTCTCTTTCTGTGGATGCTGCGAGACCTGCTGAGTCTGTCCATCATTCTCTTAGATTTCCAGCTTGCACAATATTCTGCTTTTATTTATTTCCTTACCGAGTGCACTTACTGAATGTGGGAAAAGCTAAGCATTAGGCCACAGGCTGCAAAACTAAACTGCTCTGACCTGATTCATTTAAGTACACAGAAATATTTTCCAACAGCAGATGGAAAATATTTCTGTGTACTTAACTGTAAAATTAACAACTAAATGTCGTGAATTCATCACTGAAGCTGGCCTAATTTAAGGGTTCATACTCCGTAATTTATCTTACCCTGCAGCTTTGAATATGCCAGGAAACAATCAACTCAAATTGTAATCCACTGTTGGACAGTCAGAAATGTAGACGGATATTCATTTTCAATCTCCATTTCTTATTTAAACTGAGAATTTAAGAAGCCTACATGTGAAAAGTCCTTGGATTTGTTTAGTGTTCAAAAATGCTCATTTCTCACAACTGTTTTTGTGCTGTCAATTGTGTGTCACAGAATCATGGAAATATTGTGGAGCAGGAGGAGGTCATTACCTCGTGCCAATCTCCTTCTTTTTCTCCATATCCTTGCGTACAGTTTTTGTCCAAATAACTATCAAATGTCCTTTTGAATGGCTTAAGTGAACTTACCACCATCATATTTACAGCAAGTGCATTCCAGACCCTAATGATTCACTGAGTGAAAAAGTTTCACTTACCTCACATCACTCTTAATTCACTTACACATCCATTTAAAATATATGACTTGTCCTTTTTTTTCATTCATTTGTGAGTTGTGGGCATTGCTGGCTGGCCAGCATTTATTACCCTTCCCTAGTTGCCCTTGAGAAGGTAGTGGTGAGCTGCAGACTCGACTGTGGGTTGACCCACAATGCCATTCAGGAGGGAATTCCAGGATTTTGACCCAGCAACAGTAATGGAACAGCCATATATTTCCAAGACAGGATGATGAGTGACTTGGAGGGGAACTTAAAGGTGGCAGTGTTCCCATATATCTGCTGCCCTTGTCCTTCTAGATAGAAGTGGTTGTGGGTTTGGATGGGCTTGGAAGATCCTGTATGAAGACCTTTGGTGATTTTCTGCAGTTTGTCTTGTAGATAGGACACTCTGCTGTTACTGAGTGTCAATGATGGAAGGAATAGATGTTTATGGATGTAGTGCCAATCAAGCAAGCTGCTTTTTCCTGGGTGGTGTCAAGATCCTTGAGTGTTGTTGGACTGATACAGGCAAGTTGGCAGTTTTCCATCACAATCCTGACTTGTGCCTTGTAGATAGAGTCATAGAGTTCTACAGCACAGAGACAGGCCCTTCAGCCCATACTGGTTCATGCTGACCAAAATGTCCATCCACACTAACCCCACTTCCCTGCACTTGGCCCAAATCCTTCTAAACCGTTACTGTCCATGAATTTGTCCAAATGCCTTTTAAATGTTGTTAACGTACCTGCCTCAACCACTTCTGCTGGCGGTTCATTCCATATGCGTACTACCCTCTGTAAAAATATTGCCCCTCAGGTTCCCATGCATTCTTTCCCCTCTTACCTTAAACTGATGCCCTCAATTCTTCAACTCCCCAACCCTGGGAAAAAGACTGAGTGCATTCACCCTATCCATGCCTCTCATAATCTTGTAAACTTCTTTAAGATCCCCCTTCAGTATCCTACGCTCTAAAGAAAGAAGTCCAAGCTTGTCTAATCTCTCCCTATAACTCAGTCCCTTAAGTCCTGGCAACATCCTTGAAAATATTCTCTGCACTCTTTCCAGTTTAATAACATCCTTCCTATAGCAAGGTGACCAAAACTGAACGCAATACTCGAAATGCGGCCTTACCAACATCCTGCACAACTACAACATAACTTTCCATCTTCTATACTCAATGCTCTGACAGATGAAGGCCAGTGTGCCAAAAGCCTTCTTCATTGTCCTGTCTCCCTGTGACTCCACTTTCACAGAACTCTAAGGTCCCTCTGTTCCACTACACTCTTTAAGGCCCTACCATTCACCAAGAAACTCCTACCTTGATTTGACTTTCCAAAATGCAACACCTCGCACTTATCTATATTAAACGCCATTTGCCATTTCTCAGCCCACTTCTTCATTGTCCATGATACTGCTGCAATTTCTGACAACCTTCCTCACTGTCCACAATACTGCCTATTTTAGTTGCATCCGCAATGGTGGACAGGCTTTGGGAAGTCAGGAGAGTTGTTACTCACCGTAGTATTCCTGGCCTCTGACCTGCTTTTGTAGACATTGTGTTTATGTGGTGAGTCCAGTGGAGTTTCTGGTCAATGATAACCCTTAGGATTGAAAATTGGGGATTCAGTGATAGTAATACAATTGGATGTCAACGGGCAGTGGTTAGATTGTCTCTTTTTGGTGATGGTCATAGCCTGGCATTTGTGTGGCACAAATGCTACTTGCCACTTGTCAGCCCAAGCCTGGATGTTGTCTGGATCTTGCTGCATTAGGACATGGACTGCTTCAGTATCTGAGGAGTCACAAATGGTGCTGAACATTGTGCAATCATCGGCGAACATCTCTACTTATGATTTTATGATGGATAGAAGGTCATTGATGAAGCAGCCGAAGATGGCTAGGCCTAGAACACTACCCTGAGGAACTCCTGTAGAGTTGTCCTGGAGCTGAGATGACTGACCTCCAACAACCATGACCATCTTCCTATGTGTCAGGTATGACTGTAACCATGGGAGAGTTTGCCCCTGATATCCATTGATTCCAGTTTTGCTAGGTCTCCTTTATGCCACATTTGGTCGAATGCAGCTATGATGTCAAGACTGCCACTCTCACCTCATCTCTGGAATTCAGCTCTTTTGTCCATGTTTGAAACAAGGCTGTAATGAGGTCAGGAGGTAAGTAGCACTGGCGGAACCTAAACTGGGTGTCACTGAGCAGGTTATTGCTGAGCAGGCGCTGCTTGATAGCATTGTTGATACACCTTTCATCAGTTTACTGAAGATTGAGAATAGACCAATTGAACGGTAATTGGCCAGGTTGGACTTGCCCTGCTTTTTATGTACAGGACATACTTGCGTTATTTTACATATTGTCAAGTAGAAGCCAGTATTGTAACCGTACTAGAAAAGCTTGGCTAGGAGAGTAGCAAGTTCTGGAGAACAAGTATTCAGTACTATTGCCAGAATGTTGTCAGGACCCATAGCTTTAGCAGTATCCAGTGTCTCCAACTGTTTCTTCATATCACATGGAGGGATTAGAATTGACTGAAGACTGGTATCTGTGAATCTGGGGACCACCGGAGGTGGGCAAGTTGGATCATCCACTCAGCAAATGCTTTAGCCTTATCTTTTGCACTGATGTGCTGGGCTCTTCCATCATTGAGGATGGGGAGATTTGAGGAGCTTCCTCCTCAAATGAGTTGTTTAATTGTCCACCACCATTCATGACTGGACGTGGCCGGACTGCAAATCTTAGATCTGATCCGTTGGTTGTGGGATCACTTAGCTCTGTCTATCACTTGCTGCTTATGATATTTGACATCTCATCTTCAGTTATGCCTCATGCTGCTCCTGGCATGCCCTTCTGCACTCTCCATTGAACCAGGGTTGATCCCCTGGATTGATGGTAATGGTTGAGTGGGGGATATGCTGGGCCATGAGATTGCAGATTGTGCTGGAGTACAATTCTGCTGCTGTTGATGGCCCACAGTGACTCATCGATGCCCAGTCTGGAGTTGCTAGATCTCTTTGAAGTCTGTCCTATTTAGCACGGTGATTGTGCCACACAAAACAATGGAGCTTATTATCAATGTGAAGGTGGGACTTCATCCGACAAGGACTGTGCAGTGGTCATACTTACTGATACCATCACGGACTGATGCATCTGCAGCTGTGATATTGGTAAGCATGAAGTCAAGTATATTATTCCCTCTCATTAGTTCCCTCACCACCTGCTGCAGACCCAGTTTAACAGCTTTGTCTTTTAAGAGCAAACCAGCTCGATCAGTAGCACTGCTGCTGAGCCACTCTCGGTTTTGGACACTGAAATCTCCCACCAAGAGTACATTTTTTTCATTTATAAGTGGAAACAGCTTCTCCGTATTTACTCTGTCAAGCCCAGCATGTTTTTGAGCACTTCAACCAGTTCTTCTCTCAGCCTTCTTCTCTCCAAGGATACCTAACCTCTTCAACTTATCCTCAACTGAAATTTCTCAGACCTGGAACTATTCTTACAAAGAATTTGTGCATTCTCTCCAATGTATATGCAGTTTTCCTATACCATGGTCCACATAACTGTACTCAATACTCCAGCTGAGATCTAACAAGTGTCTTGTACAAGTTCAAGATCATCTCTTTGCTCTTGTGGTCTATGCCCCTATTAATAATGCTGTTTCATTAACTTCAGTCTATACCAGTTCTTTTATCTTCAATGATCTATCCACATATACACCTAGGTCTTTCTGCTCCTGCACTCCATTTTTTTTTAGTTTTTCAATGTTCTTTTGAACAAAATGCATCACATCACATCTCACTGCGTTGAACATTATTTGACGCCTATCCACCAACTCCACTAACTTGTCAATATCCTTTCAGAGTTTCACACTGTCCTCTTCACAATTTACACTTCTTCCAAGTTTCATGTCATGTGCAAATGTGGAAATTGTCCCCTGCATACCAAGATCCAGACCATCAAAATAAGGTAGTATAGCATATTCGATGAAACACCACCTTAAATCTGAAAAAAAACTTTCAACAAACCATACAAACAAGTAACCTTGAAATGAAGCTTTTGCAGTCGGACTGGAAGAGGTATCACTTTTAGCTCAATCTTGTTAAAACAATGGTGAGACCCTGGAAACATGCCTGTCATAATTGGGTAAAAAGTGCCCTCTTTTCCAAATTAAGGATAATAAAAGGTGAATTCTCTCACATTGGAGATTTAATACAAAGGTAACATCTTTCTAAATTTCTGCTGGCAGTGGGGGAGCTGTGCATGACAGATCATGCAATGATGTTCCAATGGAAACCTTTGGTATGCAAAATTATCTACCAATCATGAGTATTTGAAAAATAAGTATTATTCACTAGGATTTAGGAAGTATGTGTACGTGTAAGCCACTTGACCCTTGGAGACCGTTCTGCCATTCAATTAGACAATGGCTGAATTGATAGTGGCCTCAGCCTTTGACTCCCTTGTTAATCAAAAATCCATCTAACGCCACCTTGAATAAATTTAATGACTCAGATTTTACCGCTTGCTGGGAAGAGAATTCCACAGACTAATGGCCCTTACATGAAAATAATTTCTTCTCATTTCTGTCTAAAAGGGAAATTTTTTAATCTGAAACTATGTTCTATAATTCTAGTCTACCCACAAGAGGAAACAACTTTCTATTACCTACCTTATCGTGTACCTTCAGAATCTTAAACGTATCAATATGATCACCTCTCACTCTTCAAAACCCTAATGGCATGGGGCCCAACCTGCTTCACTTTTTTCTTATAATCTGTATAGTTACTATTTTCGCTCATTCACCACACATAACCAAAGGCCAAAACAGACTTCATCCGTATGTTAATGCTCGATACTTTTCTCTTTTGTGTATGACAAGCCGTATGTGGTTTATCATGGGCCATTATTACTACATATATCAACTATTTATTTTCATTCAGCTGTGGCAGCCCTAATCCAAATCCAAAATATCAATCCATATCTTCTGCCCTCAGCAGTACGGTGGCATGGTGGTTCGCACTGATGCCTCATAACACCAGGGACATGGATTCAATTCCAGCCACGGGTGACTGTTTGTGTGGAATTTTCACATTCTCTCTTTATCTGCATGAGTTTCCTCTGGGTGCTCCGGTTTCCTCCCACAGTCCAATGATGTGCAGGTTAGGTGGTTTAGCCATGCTAAATTGCCCATAGTGTCCAGGTAGATGTATAAGTTAGGTGAAATAGCCATGGGAAATGCAGGGTTACAGGGATAGAGTAGGGGTATGAGCCTGGGTGGATGCTCTTCAGAGTTTATGTGGACTTATTGGGCTGAATGTCTCATTTCCACACTGTAGGGATTCTAAAAAATATCTCCATAGATATCCTGTGTACTGCTGACATTTCCAATACAATGGCAAAAGTTTGGCTTGCCCATTATGGGGAACTTAATCAATTACCATGGAGAAGGTCAGGATCAAACGACACCAGGCTATAGTCCAATAGGTTTATTTGAAATCACAACTTTTTGAAGCTCTGCTGCATCATCAGGTGAAATGAAGAGAAGCACGCAGGCACAGGATTTATGGGCAGAGAGATCAAAAGATTACAGGTGGTATGACTGAAGTGTTGAATAATAAGTCTCTGCAGGTGATCAAAAGTGTCAGACAGTGTGAGTAAAGTGTCAACAGCTGACTAGTAAGTGAAGGGGCTGATCTATAATCCAATTAATTGAAGCGGAGCAATAATTACAAAAATAAATTAGGTGGTGCTGCAAACAAACCAAGCAGCTGGAATAACATGAAAGGTATAAGTGTCATATGTTAAGGGCCTAACCAAAGTAACAAGTAATCCAAAACTGTACAAATTAATTAAAGTAGAAATATCATAACAAGTTATCAGGTTGATGGTGTTAAAATAGAACAGTAAGGAATATTTTACAAATGCAGAACAGTATAATGGGGTTACATGTGGTGCAACATGAACCCAAGATCACGGTTGAGGCCGTCTTCATGGGTAGAGAACTTGGCTATCGTTACCATGCAGGAGAGAGATTAACCAATTTCCCTTGGCATTACCATCTCTGATTGCCACAATATCAGGACTGGATGTCACCCTGAACCAGAAGTTGAACTGGACCAGCCACACAAATACTTGCCTGTTAGAGGAGATGAGGGCCTTCGCATTATGTAATTATCAGAAACTAAGAACAGATAGAAAACAAAGTGGATATTTTTAGTTCAGAGAAAATAGTTGAATTACAACAGAAAGATAAAAAACTAAAGCAGTTGTATCAAAAAGCATATACAGAAGAAGAATCTGAGTATATCCCAGAATATTACTATCTTAAGAATGAAGTCTTGATGAGGACATGGAGACCATTACAATTTCAGGAAGATGAAAAATGGGCAGAGGTTCATTAAGTTATATTACCAGTGGGTTATAGAATGGAGGTATTGCGGATAATACATGATGTACCAGTAGGAAGTCATTTGGGAATAAGGAACTCAAAACAAAATACAAAAACATTTTTATTGGTTTGGACTGCATAGAGATTTGGTTGAATTTTGCCAGATATGCCATACGTTAGCTAAGAGGAAAACCTTCGAGAGTGATAAAACCAGCACCATTAATACCTATACTAGCATTTCAGAAACCTTTTATAAGAGTCTTAATTGATTGCGTAGGACCCCTCCTGAAAACAAAAAGTAGGAATCAATATTTGTTGACTATAATGGACGTGTTTGCTAGAGTTCCAGAGGCCATTCCATTACACAGTATCACAGCTAAAATTATTGTAGAAGAGTTCCTCAATTTATTTACAAGGCATGGATCACCCACAGGAATACAATCAGATCAAGGATTAAATATTACATCAAATTATTTAAGGAAGTTAGGAACAGTTTTGATTGAAACAATTAGATTTGCAAGGAGAATTAGAATATTGGCATCAAACTTTGCAGACCATGTCGAGGGCTTATAGTCAAGACTGTCCAGAGGATCGTGATAAAGGAATTCCATTTGTACTTTTTGCAATTAAGAATACACCTAACGAATCAACTAAATTCAGTCCATTTGAATTAGTTTTCGGACATGTAGTGAGACGACCACTGAAATTAATTAAGGAAAAAATGGTAAGTCGGAGTTCAGAGACCACATATTCAGACTAGGTGTCAAATTTTAGGGAAAGTTAAAATAGATTAGGTGAGTTGGTTGGACGGCATTTGAAAGTAGCACAGCATGTGATGAAACAGGAAGCAGACAAGAAATCAAGAATTCATAGTTTCACTAGAGGAGATAAAATGTTAGTATTACTACCAGTGGTAGGTGAACCTGTAACAGCAAGGTTTATTAGACCTTATCAAATCAAAAGGAAATAGACTGAAGTGAATTATTTGGTAAGAATGTCAGATAGAAGAGAAACTCACATAGTGTGTCATATGAATATGCTTAAATGGTATTTTGATAGGGAAGTAAAGCAAAAGGAGAATGTGGTACTTGTTACAGTTCAAAGTGAAGAAGCAAATCCAGACTAATTTGAATTTAATATTCCTCATATTAAATTAGATAATGACGAAGTTCTTAAAAATTCTCATAAATTATTGAATAACCTACCAGAAGAAAATCAAAATGACCTGAAAGATTTATTACAATGATATAGAGAGATTTGTAGGAATAAATTGGGATGTACTGATGTGATAATGCATGATGTAGTTATAGGAAATGCTGTTCCAATTAGGCAACATCCTTATAGACGCAACACTCTAAAATTGGCATAGGTTCAAAAAGAGTTTGAAAGCATGCTCAAATGCAATATAATTGAAATGAGTTCCAGTGGACGGAGCTCACCCACAGTGAAAGTGCCAAAACCAGATGGTACCCAATGTTTATGTGTTCATTACTGCAAAGTCAATACAGTTACGAAATCTGATTCATATCCTATTCCATGGTTGGAAGACTATATTGAGAAGGTGGGAAACTTACATTTCAAAAGTGGATTACTCAAGCATGCTGGCAGAAACCTTTATCCGAGACAGCAAAGGAAATTTCTGCTTTCATGACACTGAATGGATTTTACCAGTTTAAAGTTATGTTATTTGGCAGGAAAAATGCACCAGATACATTGCAAAGACTAACCAATAAAGTGATTTTGGGATTACCCAATTGTGTGGTTTACCAGATGATCTGGTGATTTTTAATCATACACAAAAGGAACATTTGCAATGTCTATTCATGTTGGAAATTTTTTGATTGACTTCAGAGGGTGAGCTTGGTGATAAACCTGGCTAAGAGTGAGTCCGCAAAGTCCAGTCACATTCCGAGGCCATATCATTGGACATGGGCAGATGGTCCCATGGGATGTGAAAACAAAGGTCATTGGGGAGTTTCTCATACAATTGACAAAGAAGGAAGTACTACAATTTCTGGGATTGAGTGGATTTTATCAGAAATTTGTACAAAATTCCAGCATCTGATGACTTGTTGAAAAAGCGCAGAAAATTTCAGTGGATGGAGGAATATCAGAAAGCATTTGACAACTGGAAAGCTGTGTTGACCACCACCCCAGTGATAGCCACACCTGATTATGTAAATCCTCTCAAGGTGGCTATCAATTGGAGTGATATGAGTGTCGGTGCTGTACTCTTGCAAGAAAACGATGAGAAGATTAAAAAATCCATTGGGTATTTTCCAGAAAGTTGAATATTCATCAACAGAAGTAGTTCAAAATTGAGAAGGAGACTTTGAATTTAGTGTTGTCATTGTAAAATTTCAACAATTGCATTGCCAGTAATGAGTTTCAAATAATTATATATACTGATCATAATCCCTTTACGTTTTTTTGGAAAAATGTAAAGATAAAAATATCAGACTGTTTAAATGGAGTTTATCATTACAACCAATTAATTTGAAAATTATGCACGTGGCAAAATGAGAGAATGAAATTGCTGATGCATTGTCACAACTGTGATGAAGGAAAAGGGAGGTGATCGCTGACATAAAAATATGAATTGAAATTAACTTTAGAATTAAATGTTTGCACGCTTAGAGTCAATATAATGTATATGTATTTTAATATACTAATAGCATAAGATTAAAGAATCTTTAAAATGAAGCCATCTTTGTATATTAATGGCTCATTTTTTAAAGGAGGAGGTGTGACATTACTATGGCTTTTACAGGTGTATTTTGTTCTGGTTTCTTTTTGAAGAGAAGTTTTGAACTCTTTGTGATGAGCTGTCTCCTCCAAGCCAATAAAGTAAACAGCTTGTGAGGCCTTGAAATTTTGTTTTTAAATTTAGAACAGTAGAGGCATTATGAATGGGTGGAGTCAGGCTCCCACAGAACCAGGGTTTTTGTTTAGCTTTCAGCAGTTGCTAGGATTTTTGAAGTTGGCTGTGGAAGCTATTACATTGCTCTCTCTGTTACAGCTAAAAGCTTGGGTTCTCTTTTTGTTGCCAGAATCACATGTGAGACAATCTGTTTTACTGACTTTGCCTTTGCGCAGTGTGTGTTTATGGGATGTTACTACATTGGAGCAGTTGCTATTTAGTCATTAAATAATTAATTATTCTGTTAAATTTTCAAGTAGAGTTAAAGATATACCAATTCTTCTTTCTTTTGTTTGTATAATAACTGTGCTTAAGAATATAGTGTGTTTTGCTTAAGGCTGAGTAGTGTGACAAATCAAATTACATCTGGAACACAGAACCTTACACTTTCCTGTAAATAAAATAAAAGTTAGGAACTAGGTTATCTCCTTGATAAATTTGCAAAGTGTTCAGCCTGGTCCATAACAGTGGATTCACTAGGTATCTGTCATTCATGTTGGGAATTCCCAGCCTCTAGTTTCCACCCAGTGCTGTTCGAATGTAAATCTGTATATTAATAGACTAAGATTAGGTATTGGTGAGGGTGACACTGCTTGTGGTTTGTATTATAACCCGAAACCATTTTGCTGTGAAACAAAATGTGTTCCTTGCCTGATGTTAATGTTCCCAATTATCTTGCCAGCAGTAATTGTGTATTGGCTTTGTGTTCAACATCTCAGGATTTCTCTGCATTGTAATTTAATACAGCTATTACATGATGCATTAAACTCCAGTGCTAGTTCTATGTTGTTGTACATAGTGCAGGTCTGACCCTTTCCCTGAACCAGTGCCGCTGCAGTCACGTGAGCCATCTTCCACTTTATCTGGCAGTCTAAAATGGACTCTGTCTGCAGGGACACCATGTACAAAACCCAGAATAAAGGAGAGAAGAACATACCCAATGCTGCCCTCATCCTGATTGCCACCTTTGTGTGTGGCTGCATCAAACTGTGTGTAGACCTTAAGTACGCAAACACCAAGTGCCAGTGTGTACTGAGGTTCTACCAGTCCTTAGTGTTGTAAAGGATGGGACTGATCTTGGCGCCGTGGAACACTCCAAGTAATTGGACCCTTCTGTGTCACCTGTCTTTCATGGAAAAATTTGTCAAGAAAAATACCTTTGACCACGAGTCTATCAGGAACTGCATAGTGTCCTCATGATCATGTGGAAAAGGAGAATGTAGATCTTGTTGCGTTGTTCCCTGAGCACACTGTCAAAGTCATTTGGCAGAATTCCTCATCACCAAAACTTTCCAACAAGCACCAAGATATAGCTTGGCTGATGGTGAGAAGGGCACTGCCCGTCAGATCTTTCATGTACACCTGGGCTCTCTGCACCATACACACTGCCCTCAAAGTGGCTGTGGGGGATTGGGGGTAGAGATTGTCACACATCTCCTGCTGGAATGTGCCTTTGCAAAGGAACCTGGAGAGCAAAATTCAGTGGTTTTTGTCAAGGTTTGTCCTGAGCAGCTCTGTGATGCAGGACTCTGCGCTCTGTGGTCTGTTCCCCACGGCACAGACCAAGACAAACATCAACTGCACCTGGAGGATCATCAACTCGGTGAAAAACACTCTTTGGTCTGCCCAAAACTTGTTAGTCTTCAAGAGCAAAGAGTTGATCTCGACTGAGTATTGCAGACTGGCACATTCCAAAGTCCTAGACTACGTGCTGAGGGATGCATAAAGTTTAGGGCAGCTGTTGCCAAACCACAGTGGGGAAAGACTACCGTCTAAGGTCTTTCTGCCGAAGTATAATGGAAATCCATTCAGGTACCAGGCCCTCCTGGTACCTCAGAAGAATGTAAATATGTCTTCTATAAGTAAGAAATGCCTTGGGTTTGTGTCTTCCCCATATGTAAAGACTGTACAGAACTGAATCGCTTTAGTGACTATGAATAAACTATGTTTTTGAAATTTAAAAATATACATATATAAGGTTAAAAACAAATTATTCATCAAATTTGATTCATCATTATTTTATATGTACTACAGCTTATGCGGTAATGAGTTGATTAAATCCCGTGAGGTGTTAACCATAATCCCACAAAATTAAACAGAATGTGAAAACCTATTGCATTCAATACAGATTTATAATTAATAAACACGGTATTCAGGCAGTTGAATTCTAAAGTCGAACATTAATATTGCTAAAGCATTTATAAAAACAAATTTCCAAAAATTAATCAGTTTTCCAAAAGATTTTTTAATTCCTCATTTGAAGGTCTTATGAAGGGATGTGATTTTATTTAAAAGGTTGTGTGGGCCCACATAAATATATCTTAAACTTTTAAACAAAGGACACTTTTAGACTTTTAAACAAGAAGCAATGTGCTCGGATAGAGTTATACAGCCCGTATGACTTTCAGAGAAGATCACCCATGGCCCAGATTTGTGGGTGAAATGAAACGATTGCATTTTTGAACTGATTGAGAGAGAATTTGACCTGTCTGAAGAGGGACAGTCCATTGTTCCCTCTCTCATTCTTTTCAACTCTTATCAGCAAAGTGCATGAGCTCAGAAACCAGCAGAAGTTGTGTTTGCTTCTTGCAGATGACTCTTGAAGAGGATTCATTGGAATCCATATCACTATCTGAAGCAAATTCACCACAGTAGAAGCCGTTTGTGTGAGCAGAATAACTTCCTAAATAACACAATTTGGAATGACTCATGGCTTGTCCTTCTAACATCAGTTTTATTATTATTTAATCTTTATAACTAGAAACTAGAGTGTAAAGTTTTTTTATTTCTCCTCCTCAGACGTATATGGACGTACCTGTGTGTTTATTTTAAGAAAGGTAGAAATATATATATATACATATGCATAGTTCAAAATGTTTGTCAATAACCTCTGCATCTTTCTTTAAGTAAGATTGTTCTTGGTAGTACAGTTATTTATTGTTAATAAAAGAAACATGCTGACTTATTGTTTCATTCTGAATCTGACAGTTTGAGCCCTTTACAATTGGCCATAACACCAATCTGATTGTATTTAAAATTTGTCCTGATCAGTAGAGAACTGGGCCTAGAAAAGGAAGCATTGACCCTTAGTGGTGATCAAGTCCAAATGGGGCTTCTTGATGTATACCAAGTGATTGTACAATAATTGCAATTTACATGAAAGGAGTCATTCAGAAAAATAATCATATAGCTATTTCTATAAAGTTGTTTATTTGCTGCTAAAGTTATATACCTGGTGTATGGAATCATTTGTCCTCAATTCTCAACAAAATTCTGCAAACCTGACACAGGGTGAAAATGACCCAGAAGTTGGATTTATTGTTCTAGAATGGTATGACTCACTGGGGTTTGGGACAAGCAACTTGAAAATGAAAGCAATAGCTGCTGATTACAACAACCAACTAGGTAGTACGCCTGTCTCTGCCCTGGCACTTTATTGAAGTTTCAAAAGAATATATAAAACAGGCTTCAAGATGTCACCACTTACACAACCTTACCCACACTTCTTACTGTCCATGTCAGAGCACTCCATCTCATCCCTCTGCACTCAACCCGCATGGCCTCTTATAAACTGCATGTTAATCTTTGTTCCACAACACATCAGATCTACTTTACTAATCTATACCTCTCAAGCTACATTGTACGGTACATTTTACTTTTATTGCCAACCTATGCTCCTATACCCAAGAACCTTGGCTCTTATGATATTTTAATGCCAACTCATGTCAACTTATCCCCCATCCATCACCCTTTGCCCTTAAACCTATTACATCTACTCACCTAATATCCACATTGTGCCTTAGGACCCAAGAAAAAAGAAAGAGATAAAGTAAAGTTATATAAAATAAAGTTCTCCATGTCTATTGCTGACCTCACATATTGAGAAAAATACTCATAAAAAACACATTTACATCATTAGATACTTTCAACTAAATAAAGCCTAACAACAACAAACATTTCATTCAAGTGCATAATCATTTACAACAACAAGCATGATATCCATAGCGTAAGAGCTCAAAATATTAACTCTGCTTTCTTCCTACGACAGATGCTGCCAGACCTGCTGCGTTTCTCCATCAATTTCTGTTTTTGCTGTGGAATTCATAGTCCCCACTTCAATAAGTTTATAACCACTTGTAATTGTCAATTAACTTAAAAGAACAGACATCTTACCATGATAAAGTATCATTGTAAAATCAGCCATGAAGCAGGAACATAGTAATGGAAGTCTTCAGGCTTATCTCATCAGTCAGTGAAGTTGCAAATTCTATCAATTCAAACATTGGCTCTTTGAATTAGAAATCTGGTACTACTACACCATTATTTAAAAAGAGTAGAAAATATTCACTAAGAAACTAAGGTCTATTAGACTAATGTCATTTATGGTGCTACTGTTATAGTTAGGTGTCATTTAGTCAGAAATAAACAAGTTGCCCACTTGAGAGGTAGCTGCGTTTGGTTAACTAAGGGGCTACCTTAAATTGTTTTTTTTGTAGCCAGCAGTGCTGACTGATCTCTGTAGAATTTTGATAAGCTCATAAAGACAATAACTTATCATCGAGTTCAGCTGAACACAGCGTGAGCTTGGGAATTTGGTCAGGAAGAGGATTTGAAAATCCAGTCTAATATATCTTTTAGCAATAACTGTAGTCTCTGCCTTGATAAATCTTGCCAAAGGTTTTCTTTTCTATAGAGCTCTCAAATGATCAGCTCCCCCAGCTGCAGGCTGCCTGCATGAGCAGCCTTCTTAAAGTTGTTGCTGAAGAATTTTCAGGCTTGCACCATTTCTATCACTTAGCATGCTGCTAACTGAAGTCCTCACTGCTTGACACCAAGCTGCATGCCCAATCCATACCAATGCACACAACGTTGGATGAGCTATCTGATAGAACTGCTGCTATCATTCCCTTCTCTGACAGAGATCAGCAGGACCTGACTAGTCTGGTGTGGTGGAGGAAAACCATTTGGCAATCTACTAAGAAGAGGCTTTTTTTAAAAACAAGAACTACAGTATCACATTATTGAAATTAAATAGAAGGTGCAACAATCTGAAATTAGGTGGAATTTTCTGTTCCCTCAAGCAGTGTAAGTAATGACAGAAAAGTTGGGAAGATCAGGTGGGAATGGAAAATCAAATTCCTGATGTTGGGAGAAGAAATTTCCTCTCTTCCCTTCAGAGATAGTAGGAACTGCAGATGCTGGAGAATCCGAGACAACAAGGT
>NC_063334.1:43597831-43643486 GCF_021869965.1 Rhincodon typus
GGTGGTGGGGTCGGATTGCAGATGGCGGAAGTGTCGGAGGATGATGCGTTGGATCCGGAGGTTGGTGGGGTGGTACGTGAGGACGAGGGGGATTCTTTTTTGGTTCTCTCTTCCCTTGATGGTTTAATGGTGTATTTTGAATCACACGAACGAGCGGCAAGTTTGTTACTTCCATGCATTTCAACTTATTAATAACTAATCTCACCTCATTTCTATACAGCTTCTGATTCTCCCCACCTTTCCCAAGAAACTGGATGGTGTCAATTCCCAACATAAAAGTCTGAACAGCCACCCGGTGGCTGCAGCTTGCTATTCGCGTGTCCAGGATTTCACACAGCTCCACAGTTGCCAACATTTCTCTGAATGCTCTATTGGCAATGCTGTTTTCCATTTTCATTGCAAGTGGGTATTGCCAGACCACCAGCTTCACCACAGCATCTCTCTGGCCAGCTCACACACTACTTCAGCCATTCAGGATCTGCATGTTTCAGCTAGGTTGTTTTGCGCACAGGGATGCACATGCATTTTATTCTTCCGCACAGGAAGAATTAAACAAAAAACACGAGATTTTAAAAAAGTTATTTTTCATTCAGTGTGCAATTTTAAAAAGCACAAAACTGAAATGTCATGGCCTTCACACCAGAGTGTTGTGGGGGCTAGATCACTGAAAGTTGATACAGAGGAGGTAGATAGAGTTATGAAATATTAAGAGTTGAGGGCTATGAGGAGCTGAGAATGGAGTTCAGGCTTAGAGCAGATCAGCCATTACTTCATAGAATATAAATAGCCATGTCAGAAAGTGAATGGGAACCAGTCCTTAGTGAGATCAAATACCTGTTGGCAGGCACCGTCATACTCAGTCAAGAGGCTCAACCAAACTCAGTTCCTAGGTTTGACTACAGTTAAAAGGACATAGGAAACAGGAGCAAGAGTAAGCTATGGTTAATGCAAGGGTTTGGTGTATTAATGGGCAGTGGGCTCAATAGGGGGCAGTTCATGGAGTCCTGAGATAAGTGGGAAGCTCAAGTCTGGGATGTAGGGGGGACACTGTTGTCACAAGCTACAATCCTTCTGGCCTTAACTTAAGGAGAAGGATTGGCCATTAAGGACATAACGTTTCACAAAGTCATGATCTGGGGGATAAATTCAGGACGTAAACTATTATATAAAGAGGTAGAATGACAATGGTGGGAGTAGGGGGTTAGTGGAGGTTGAAAGAACACAGGGAAAGTAACCAAAACAGGGAATATGAAGGATGAGGGAGCGGAAAATCAATATTCATTTCAGGTCAAGCCTGCAAGTCACTCAGAAGGACAATAAGCTGAAAACTTGGCATTGTTGCTTGAAGCTCAACTGTGTAATAATGAGATAAAATGACTGCCATTGCATGCAGTGTGCCTGGAGTTAGTAACTGTTTTTCTCTTCACGGACACAATATAATTTCTTACATGTAAGATTTTTCTAGGAGCTTGCAAGGTCTTCAGGCTGTGCAGAAACGGCTGTTGGAAGACAAACTAGCCCCTCTAAACATGGCATAGTAGGTTGAATGGCCTCATTCTGTTCTGTAACCATTCCCCAATGCTGATTCCATGAAAAGACTGTTTTTATTGAAAAGCAAAAGTGTAGAGAATTCAAAACACCTTATTTCTCTGGATAAGGAATAGTTTGGGAGATAGAAGACAGACAGCAAAAATAATGGGTACGCACAGTGCGAAATGGCAGAACATGATAAGCCGTGCCCCCGGGAACTATGGTTAAATCTCAGTGTTTTCATTATATTCATAAATTATTTGGATAACAGACTACAAAGCTGTATTTATAAGCTTGTTGATGACACAACACTGAGTAACTCAATTTACAGTATGCATTTTTCTTGATGGTGAACAGAGGCATTGATCAATTTAGTGGCTGGGCAAAACCGTAAATGGCATCCTACGTGGAAGGTACAAGGTCATCCACTTTGGATTCATGAATGTTTGATCCGAGTATTTTCTGCTCTTTATTTGATTAACTGGGACCACATTCAGTCACCCCACAGTCATCTTACAAAAATGACCCATGTTACAGGAGCATAATCAATAAATATTTATGCAGGAGCAAATTACTGCAAATGCTGGAATCTGTACTGAAAACAACAGGTGCTGGAGTTCACAGCAGGTCAGGCAGCATCCATGGAGTGAGAACAAGTTAATGTTTCAAGTCTCAATTACTTTTCATCAAAGCTGAAAATTGATGGAAACTTAACTCAGTTTAAGAAGAATTCTATTACCTGTGTCTGCAATGCATTCAAGTCCCTGCAGTGACTACCAATGACAGGGGAACAAAATATTTTCCTAAACAATGATTAGAGGGATTGAGGAGTCAACGCACAGAGATCATTAAAGCTAATGGCATTGTATAAAAATATTAACAAGGCTAAATTAATATTAGTTTTCATCTCAAAGGGTGGAATACAATGGGTGAATGCTCTGTCACAGCCGTATACAGGTTTGTTTAGAACACATCTGAAATATTGCATTAAGTTTTATATACTGTACCTCAGGGAGGAAACATTGGACTTGGAGGCGATGCAGTACAGGTTCACCAGAATGATACTGGAGCTAGAAACATGAGTTATGAAGGCAAATTGCGTAGAGCATTCTATTGAGTATAAAACCTTAAATGGTGATCTATTTGAGTGTTTGAGATTGAGATAATTAAGACATTTGAAAGGAGTTACGAATCGTTCTAGTACCAAATTAAACAAGACAAGTGGAGAATGTTGTAACTGTGGAGCTGCTCAGAATCTACTCTTTCATGGGATGTGTGCATTGCTGGCAAGACCAGCACTTGTTGCTCATCCCTTACTGCCTTCAAACTGAATGGCTTGCTTGGCTATTTCAGTGGGTAGATAAGAGTCAGTCACATTGCTGTTGGTCTGGAGTCACATGGAGGCCAGACCAGGTAAAAATGACAGATTTCTTTTGTTCATGGAGATTGAAGGTAATTTTATGGTTACTGAGACTACCTTTAACTGTAATGTTCTCGTTCACTTAAACAACAGCAGATACCATGGTGGGATTTGAAACTCCATTAAAATTAGTGTGGGTCTCCAGTTTACTGGCTATATGACATTATCATTATACAATCATTTTCCCCCTTGGGACAGCAATTATTCTGTCAGAATGTTTAGATTAGGTTGGGAGAAGGACAAATAACATTCTAAAATAAAATTGCTGAATGGACAAACGTGACTTTCATTGATGCAAGGAAGCATTTGGTCATGCTAAACTGTAGTCAAAGATTGATAGACAGAAATATAATGGAGCAATGGATAACCTTTAAAGGATAACTCACTTTAGGACAGTCTAGGCAAATTTCACAAGGGAGAGCAGGAGGGAAATGAAAGTTAAAACTCATTGAGAACGACTGTCTTAGTAAGATGAAACAGAAAAAGGACGATATGGTTGACATTAGCTTGATAATATTATGCAGAATCAGGTGGACATAAGCAAATTGAAGAAGTGAAAGCGAAATTAAGAAGATAAGAGACAGTACAAAAATAGATCAGCAGATAACACAGAAGGAAATCTTCTGTCGCTAGGCTGTAATTAACAGTAATCAGAGGAGCTATGGGACTGAATAGCAACTAATAGAGAGGGATGTATCAAATCCCAACACAATCTCTTGTTTACAGAAAACAAAAACAAACACAAACAAAATCAACAGAGGCTGAATTTCATCCCGACAATTCAAACTAGTTTCGACATCACAACCAAAGAATATTTTTGGAATGCAGATAGATGTACAGGTGAATTTCCTAAGAGGTTAACATTAGGATCCATGTGATTCCAGCATAGATTAATGGTTTCAACATGGGAGTTCAGGGCACAATTTAAAAATCTGCAGAAAGCATGAAACTTAGAAGTGTAGTAAATAATGAGGAAGCTTGGGATCGATTTCAAGAGGAGATGAACAGGCTCTTTTGAAGAACAATCATACTGGGCTTGAAACATTAACTCTGTTGCTCCCTCCACAGATGCTGTCAAACCTGCTAAGTTTCTCTGCATTTGTCAACTATCCATCTGGGTAATCAGAAACTGTATAAAGTAAGAGATTTTTGGGAAAATTCAGTGCAGTAGATGGTGAAAAAGTACTTTCACAGGAGACTTTAATCAAACACTCATCAATGGTTGTAAATGTTGTGTGAAGAACTGGGGCACTGAGAAGACAAGTTGAAGAAAATTTAGGAAAGAGCTATTTGCACATTCATCATATTTTATCTGGGCAGATAGACACTGTTTGCTATGGTTGTACAGTTTCAGCTGTACAAATTAGCGCATTATGTTCTTTCTTAAACTCTGATTAGCTCAACAACCTGCCACTTTGGTTGTACTCAATCCTGATTGATTGTTTAGGTAGTGATAACTCTCAAGTATCTTTCAAGATCAAAGACATTGTAACTTGAAGGAGTGAATAATGTAAAGATATGGGTTAAGCGTGGGAGTGGGATTAACTGAACTGCTCTTTGAAAGAACGATCGAAGATTTGTGGGACTTTTGCAGTGTTTGTCTTTTAGCTATTTCAGTACCATGCATGAAGTGTCGTACAGTCATTGAGATCTACAACACAGTAAAAGGCCTTCAGTCTATTGCATCTGTGCCAGTCAAAAACAACGACCTTCTAATCTATTCTAATCTCATTTTCCAGTTCTTGGCCCATAGGCTTGTGTGCCTTGGCATTGCAAGTGCACATCAAGAAATTTCTTAAATATTATGAAGGTTTCTGCCTCTATCACCCTTACAGGCAGTGTGTTCCAGATTCCCACTACCCTTGGTTGAAAAATATTTTCCTCACATCTCCTTACCTTAAATCTATGCCCCCTGGTTACTGATCCCTCCAGCAAGGGGAAAACTTCTTTCCTGGGTACCCTATCTCTGTCCCTCATAATATGGCCCCTCTTAATCTCTTATGCTCCATGGTAAGCAACATCAATCTGTCCAATCACTCTTTATAAGTGAAACTCTACAGCCCATGCAACATCCTCCTCAACATTATGTCCAATGCTATCACATCCCTCATACAATGTGGATTCCAGAACAGCAAAAAATACAAGCTGTGGTCTGAACAATATTTCACACAGTTCGAACATAATCTCTCTGGACTTAAACTCTATGCTTCGACTAATAAAGGCAACTGCCCAATATGCCTTCTTTACCACTTTATCCACCTCCCTGATACCTTAAGGGACTGGGACACAAAGCACACCAAGGTCCCTCTGATCCTCAATGCATCCCAGGGTCCCACCATTCATCATGCATTCCCTTGATTTGTTATTCTTGTTTTAGCATCACTTCACATTGATGTAGATTGAATTCCATTTACCGCTGATCAGTCCATCTGATCAGTCTGACTGTTCCCTCATGTAACCTAAGGTTATCTTCTTCATTATTTACCACCCCACCAATTTTTTATATCATCTGCAAGCTTACTGATCAAACCTCCCACATTCAAGTCTAAATCATTTATATAAAACACAAACAGCAAGCACCTCAACACTGACCTCCGTTGGAATGCACTCAACACACTCTTCAAGTCAGAAAACCCACCTTTAACCATATCTCTATGCTTCCGGCCACCCAGCCAATTGTGGATCAGAATTTGCCAAATTTCCTTGAATCTCATAGGGTCTTACTTTTGCTATCATTCTTCCATCTGGGACCTTAGCAAAAGCTTAGCTGAACTCCAAGTAGACTAATCAAATTTATTGCCCTCATCTGCACACCTAATGACCCCTTTGAAAAGTCGTCAGACATAGCCTCTATTTATCAAAACCGTGTTAATTGTTCTTGGTTATGCCCTGCCTCTCCAAATACAGATTAATTCTGTCCCTCAGAATTGTTTCCAAGAGTTTCTCTCACTACCAAGGTTAGACTGGCTGACCTGAAGTTTCTTGGTTTATTCCTCGCTCCCTTCTTGAATAACAGTACCACATTAGTTGACCTCCAGTACTCTAGTACCTCTCCTGTGGTAAGAGAGGAATTGAAAAATTTCCAAGCACCCTGATATTTCCTCCCTTGCCTCACTTAACAACCTGGGATACATTTCATCCAGACCTGGGGATTTATCTACTTTTAAGCCTGCCAGACCACTCAGAACCTCGTCTCTGTCTATGCTAACTTGTTTAATTGTATCATAGACCTTCTCCCTGATTTCTGTACCTGTACCTCTCTCGCTAGTGAACATAACACAAAATATTCATTTAGAATCCTACCTATATCATCTGGCTCCAGTCACAAATTAGCACTATGGTCCAAAATGGGTGCTACTCCTTCCCTTGTTATCAGTATACCCATAATGGACCTGTAAAACAATTTAGAATATTCCTTTATTTTACCCACCAGTATACTTTCATATCACCATTTAGCTCTCCTAATTTCTTTTTAAGTTTTCTTCTTGCATATTCTACACTCCTCTAGGGCTTCTGCTGTATGAGCCCTTGGTATCTGCCAGAAGCCTTCACTTTTCTCATAATCCAATGCTATATATCCCTCAGTATTCAGGATTTATGGGATTTGATGGCCCCACCCTTTTTCTTTATAGGAGCATGTTGACCCTGTATTCTCCATACTTCTCTCTTGAATTCATCTCACTGTTCTGAGACAAATTTGCCTGCAAGCATTCGCGTCCAGTCCATTATGGTCAAAGCATATCTGATCATGTAAAAATCAGCCTTCCCTCAACCCAGAACTTAGATTTCAGGCCCATTCTTGACATTTTCCATGACGTTTCTGAATGTAACAGAGATAAAAGTAGAAATTGCTGGAAAAGTTCAGCAGGTCTGGCAGCATCACTGGAGAGAAATCAGAGTTAACATTTCAGGTTGAGTGACCGTTCCTCAGAACTGTTCTGAGGAAGGGTCACTCAGCCCAAAATGTTAACTCTGATTTCTCTCCACAGATGCTGCCAGGCCTGCTGAGCTTTCGCAGCAATTTCTATTTTTGTCTCTGATTTACAGCATCACAGTTCTTTTAGTTTTTACTGAATCTAATAGAGCTTTCATTTTCGTCCGTGTGATACACTCCCACTGATACCTCAATCACTTGCCCAGCTCTGTTATCTACAATTAAGTCCAGGAGTGCCCATTTTCTTGAAGGGCCTTCTATGGCTGACTTAAAAAGCTCTCCCGGATGCATTATCAGATTTTCTTTCTATCTGTAGCATTTTATAGACTTTGCATTAAATCTAGTGTGCTATTCTTTTGTTCAGCTGCATGTTTTGTCTAATACAATGCTGAAATTGGTTGCTATAAATTGACAGCTCCCCTCTCCCTTGTTTGAAACTGAACACATTTATTGAGTTTCCAAATCCCTGTTTCTCAAAGTCTGGTGTAAACATTTAACATACTTGTACTGGATTCCTGGAGCACTATTTTCAATCTGGCATTATCTCACTTATTTAATCATAAATCGATATCTCTTCTTCTTGCAGAAGCACATTTAATTGCCTCGCAAAGGCTTGTCTTAATATCCGCTTCAGTAGCTCTCTTCAGCAATTATTGTCACTGTAATGATAGAGCATCACTTTGCTTTGCATCAAAGTAATTCCATTGTATTTCTACTTTTAATTTGATAGCATTTGCAGATTTCTAACCTTAGGACAATTTTTAAACATTGATTCCCCATACATTTTCACTCATTGTATTAAAATAAAAAAAATGTTAGACAGTCATTGGTTGTTATATTTAACTTATATAATAGCGGCATGGTGGCTCAGTGGTCAGCACTGCTGCCTCACAGCACCAGGGACCCAAGTTCAATTCCACCCTCAGGCTGTGTGGAGTTTGCACATTCTCTCTGTGTCTGCATGGGTTTCCTCCAGGTGCTCTGGTTTCCTCCCACAGTCCAAAGATGTGCAGGCTAGGTGGATTGGCCATGCTAAATTGCCCATAGTGTTCAGGGATGTTTAGGTTAGGGGGATGGGTCTGGGTGGGATGCTCTGAGGGTCGGTGTGGACTTGTTGAGCCAAAGGGCCTGTTTCCACACTGTAGGGATTCTATGAACTCTAATAGGATGATGGAATTGTCACAGTGCAGATGGAGGCCATTTGGCCGTTGGTCCCCTTATTGGCCTCTCAATGAGCACCTCACCTAGCACCAGTGACCTGCCTCCTAACCATATGCCTGCATATTCTTCCTCCTCAATTCACCGCTTAATTCCCTTTTGAAGGCCACAATTGAACCTGTCTCCATCAAACTCTCTGGCAGTGCATTCCAGATGCTATCACTCATTGTGTGGAAATGTTTTCCTAATGTCACTTTTGCTTCTTTTGTCACTTACTTTAAACTCATGACCTCTCATTCTCAACCTTTCATGAATGAGAACTGTTTATCCCACAGCTATTCCTTCCACTTGCATTAGTAGCCTAGCCATTACATTGAATATATTTGCATTTGCCAAATTGTCAGTTTCTTGTTGGCTTGCATTTTGTTTATTCACTCATGGGATGTGGGCATCACTGGATGGTCAGCATTTATTTCCGGTCCCTAGTTGCCCTTGAGAAGATGGTGGTGAGTTGCCTTCTGGAACCGCTGCAGTCCACCTGTTGTGGGTTGACCCATAATGCTATTAGGGAAAGAATTCCAGGATTTTGACCCAGTGATAATGAAGAAATGGCAATATATTTCCAAGTCAGGATGGCGCGTGGCTTGGAGGTGAACTTGACAGTGGAGGTGTTCCCATGTATCTGCTGCCCTTCATTGAGGGATTAGACAGAGCTGTCTGAGAATCTTTGGTGAATAAGTGCATTACTGATAGAATCATTGCATCCCTACAGTTTGGAAGCAGGCTAACCGGCCCATTGAGTCAACACCGACCCTCCAAAGAGCATCCCACCCAGTCTTAATCCCTTACTTAATTCCTATAATCCAACATCTCCCATTGCTAATCCACCTACTTTGCACATCTCTAAACATTATGGACAATTTAACATGGCCAATCCACCTAACTTGCACATCCTGGGATTGTTGGAGGAAGCTGGAGCACCTGGAGCAAACCCATATAAATACAAGGAGAATGCAAACTCCACACAGACAGTCACACGATGGTAGAATTGAACCCGGGTCCCCAGAGCTGTGAGGCAACAGTGCTAACCACTGAGTCACTATGCTGCCCCATGTGGTTAGCATCTATTTCATAGCTCCATAGGGCTAACGTCTTCATTTTCATTGTAAAGATGTCATTTTGGACTATCATTTAATCTCTGTATGTCCAAAATGGTCTTACTACATCAGGAGTGTCCTTGATGACTTCAAACCATCTTTTCATCATTACTTTCTGTCAAACTTGGAAAGTTGCATCTTGCTTGCTTGATTTGAGGAAGACTTGTTCAGATTCAATGTCTTCGTTGAGGTGATAACTTCCATAGTGTGTTAAACGGCTGATACTTGTTGAATCTGTAAGGTTTCACTCTGTTGTAACATCCTCAAAGTTCTTCAGAGGGAGTGCTGCTGTCACAGTGGATTGGTAATATATATAGAATCATAGGATTTTACAGTACAGAAGGAGCCATTTTGGCCCTTCATGTCTGCAGTGGCTCACAAAAAAGCTACTCTGTTAGTCCCATTCTCCAGCCCAATCTCTTTCAGATATATATCCAGCTGTGTTTTGAAATCTCCCATGGAAGCCGCCTCCACCGCTCTTCTAAGCAACGATTCCAAACTTAACAATTCTCTGAGTAAAGACATTTATCCTCATCTCACTCCTAGCTCTGTGCTGACAGTTTCCAATTTGTGACCCCTAGTTACTGATGTATCAGCTGTGGAAACAGAATGTCTTCCTTTACCCTGTCAAAACTGCTCATAATTTTGAACACCTCTATAAGGTCACTTCTTCCCCAAGGAATATAAGCACAATTTCTCTAATCTTTCCTTGTATCTAAAATTCTTCATTCCTGGTATCATTGTAGCAAATCTCCTTTGCACTCACTCCGTGTCTTTAATATCCTTCCTGAAATAAGATGCCCAGACCTGAACACAAAACTCCAAATGTGGTCTGACTAATGATTTGTAGAATTGCAGCTTTCCTTGTTTTAATACTGTATTCCTCTATAATTCCAATGATACTATGAGTCTTTTTAATAACTGTTTCAGCTTGCTTGGCCACCTTCACATAATTATGCACTTGAGCCTTGAGGTCCCTCTGCTCCTGTACTCCATTCAAAGTTGTACTATTGAGCCTATATCGTCTCTCCATTTTTCTTCACCAAAACGCAAAACCTCACATTTGTCTGTATTGAAAATCATCCGCCAGATGTCGCCCATTTTGCCAACTTGTCTATGTCCCTCTACTCAGTGTCATCCTCATAATTCACTATTTTCTCTTGCTTAGTATTATCTACAAATTTAGAGATTTTGTCCTCAACATTCATCTCCAAATTGTTTATATAAATCAGAAAAAGCAAAGGTCTCAACATCAGTCCCTGGGAACACCACTTTAAACCCATCATATGTCTGAGAAATGCCCATTTTTAGCTACCCTCTGTTTCCTATCTTTTAGCAAACTTCCGATCCATGCTTGAGTTCTGAGGGAGGGTCACTAGACCTAAAATGTTAACACTGATTTTTTCTTCACAGATGCTGCCAGACCTGCTGAGGTTTTCCAGCAACTTCTGTTTTTGTTTCCAATCCATGCTGCCAGGGACCAGCGATCCCAAATTTCTAATTTTCTAACTAGCCTGTCATGTGGCACCATATCAAATGCTTTTTGAAAGTCCAAATATTCTGTCCATCATAGAATCATAGAATCCCTACAGTGTGGAAATAGTCCCCTCGGCCCAACAAGTCCACACTGACCCTCAGACCATCCCACCCAGACCCATTCCCCTATAACCCACCTAAACTACACATCTCTGAACACTACAGGCAATTTAGCATGGCCAATCCACCTACCTAGCACATCTTTGGAGGGTGGGAGGAAACTGGAGGAAACCCATGCAGACGCGGGGAGAATGTGCAAACGCCACACAGACAGTCACCCTAGGGTGGAAACAAACCCAGGTCCCTGGCACTGTGAGGCAGCAGTGCTAACCACTGAGCCACTGTGCCACCCATATATTACATCCACAAATATCTTACATCCATTACAAATATATTACATCCAAAACACTACCTATTCCACTGCCTGTGTCACCTCATCAAAGAATTCAATTAAATTTATCAGACATGACCTGCTGTTGACAAAGCCATGATGAATGTCTTGTATTAACTTATTTTATTCTAAGTGTATATCCATCTTTCCTGTATTATGGCCTCCATCAGTTTTCCCAATATTAATGCCAAGTTGACAGGTCTGTAGTTTCCTGTCTTATCGTTTGCCCTTTTCTTAAACAACAGAATCACATTTGCAATCTTCTGATTCCCTGGGACTAATCTTGAGTACAGAGAAGCCTGGAAAACTTCTGTCAATGGCTTCATGATTTGCTCCCTTACCAATCTAGGATACGTCCTATCTGGACATGGTGACTTCTCTGTGTGGAATGCTGTCAGCCTTTTCAGTACCTCCTCTTTATCTATCACTATACTGTTCAGTTGCTCAACACCCACATTTTCAACTGGGCTATGGTTGCCACTTTCTAATTTGATAAAGACAGAAACAAAGTATTTATTTAGTATCTCTGCCATACCTCCCCTCCCATCCCCACCACTGTTTCAGTGAGCAGTTAACCCTGCTTGCTCTTTATGGGCCCCATTCTATCCTTCGTTAATCTTTTACAATTAATATGTTTGAAGACCATTTTACTATTTGCTGTAGAGAAGCCAGCAATTCATTTCTCATGCTTTCTCTTAGCCTTCCTTATTCGAAACTTACTCTCTCTCCTTCATACTCTTTCTGTTTTCTATTGCTGTTATTATACCAGTATGCATATATGCCTCCTTTAACTATTTACTTGTATGTCTCATTCAGATGATATCTCTGCAGAACAGATGCATTCTTTGCATATGACCAGGGAGACAGATTTGGTTTGAGGAAAACACTTTGAAGTGGTTAGTGGCCAGACTCTACTGTTACTTTGTCTCTCACAAACAGGGACTGATTAAGCTGCTCACAAGCAAAGGGAAGAGTCAGGTACTCTCTCAAAGTGAACAAAACATCGATCAGTTTGCATTTAAAACTGGTTGTTAATGCAATTGATATCCATGCTGTACAGGGTTGCACAAAATCCTGCCTCACTGCAAGTGACTTCATTCTTGATGTATTATATCTAAATGATGAAGTCATCTTCCAATGAGGCATAATTTAATACACACACACACACACACACACACACACACACACACAAGTATACTCATATATAGATACATATATAACTACATATATCCATATACATATATAAGATGTATATTATTAACTCATTGGCATTTTCATCACAAGTTATTTGATTTTGCTAAAGGCTGCTCCCTGTTCTTTGTTCTGAGACAACTGCCCATCCTTAGCAGTGAGCTCAAGTGGAGGTTTACAAATCCAACAAATCATTGCAATGCTTTCACATCTGTGGTGCCTATACCTTTACTAAGCTCTCACCTTTCAGGATCTCGGCAAAATCCTTTTTACAGTCAGTATCTGGACTATGTATTTGACTTCAGGAATCTTCAATTGCACATATTTCATGCTCAGCTTCAGCAATCCCCATATTGGACTTGCACTACCTTGTGATTATGATTTGTGATGGCTTCTTCCATTATGTTTCTACATCCATCAACTCGAGCATCATCCACAATAGCTTCTTCTCTGGAAAGATCATAGACTACCTTGTGCTGACTGCATTAAATTTTTCTGGAGCATCATCATTGGCAGTCTCTCGCAGAGAAGGATGACTCTCTTCTACTCTCAGGGTGAGTCTGTAGGTGGCTGTATAGATCGATGCAGCCTCCTCAGTCTCTATTACACTTGATGCAGAAGATGGTTGCAGGAAGTGATGGGTGGTGCGTTGGTGTGGCACCACGCTCCTTATGCTGTTTCTACCTGGTTTCCACTTGTTCCCAATGGCAAGGCTCGAGGTGCACGATGCCTTCCCAGATGCTCCTCCTTCACTTTGGACAGGCTTGGGCCAGTGATTACCAGGTGACTGTGAGAATGCTGAACTTCACCAGTGAGGCCTTAAAGGTATCACTGAAGTGATTCTTCCATCCATTTGGGGCTCGCCTGCCATTTTAGAGCTGGGAGCAGAGCATCTGCTTGGGGAGTGTCATGTTGGTCATGCAAATGACATGCCCAGCCCATCGCAGCTGATCAAGGGTAGTTAGTGCCTCAACACTGGGGATGTTGGCCTGATCGAGGACCCTAGTGTTGCTGTGTCTTTCCTGCCAGCGGATTAGCAGGATCTTGTGCAGGGAGTATTTGTGGTACTGCTCCAATGCCTTGAAGTGTCTGCTGTAGACAGTCCATGTCTCAGAGCCATGTAGGAGGGCAGGAACCACCACAGCTCTCTAAACCATGATCTTGGTGTCGGATCTGACATTGTTGTCTTTGAACAACCTTTTCCTTATGCAGCCAGAGGCAGTGCTGGACCTCTTTATCAATATTTGCTTTGGCTGACAGGACACTCCCTAGGTATTGGAAGTAGTCAATGTTCTCTAAGACCTCCCCATGCACCTTGATGTTTGGGGGTTTGGTCTACAGTGCTCAGCCAGGCTAGTGGAGTGCCTTTGACTTATGGATATTCAGGACGATACCCACGCTCTCATATGCCTCCAGAAAGGTGCTGATGATGGGCTGGAGTACATCGTCTGAGATTGCAAATACACAAGCATCATCTGCATACTACAGCTTGATGACTCTGGTTGGGGAGAGTTTGGTTCTGGCTTGAAGGTACCAGAGGTTAAATAATTTCTCACTGGCTCTGCAAGTTAGTTCCTATCCAGCAGAGAGCTTGTCAGGAGTAAGGTGAAGCATTGCAGCCAGGTAGATCGAGAACAGTGTTGGGGCAATGATGCAGCCCTGCTTGACACTGGTCCGAATGGGGAATGAGTCAGTGGTGGAGCCATTTGTCATTACCATGACTTCCATGTCACCGTGGAGGAGGCGATGGATGATAACAAACTTCTTGGTGTAACCATAATGCTTCCCAATTGACAGTATCAAAGGCTTTTGTAAGGTCAAGGAAGGCTATATACATATGCAAATACTCTGCATTTCTCCTGCAGTTGTCATGTGGTGAAAATCATGTCCATTATGCCCCTCTGCAGCCAAAAGCCACACTACAATTTTGAGAGGATTTTCTCAGCCACAGGGAGGAAATGACTGAGGAGGACCTTGGCAATGACTTCTCCAATGGTCGACAGCAAGAAGACTCTCCTGTAGTTTCCAGAGTCAACTTGTTTCTTTTTTGAAAATGCTTACGACTGTATAATCTCAAAGTTCTCCTGGGAATGCTCTCCTCCTACCAGGTAAGACAGACAAGGGCATGTAGCTGCAGCCAGAGCTCTTTGTCTCCACACTTCAATGCCTCAGCAGGGACAATATCTGCCATAGCAGCCTTGTTGATCTTAAGCTAGTGACAGCCTTCTCTACTTCGTGTTGTTGAACTCGTGCCATGGGATACACTCAAAGATACTCGGATCAATGACAGAGCCCTAGTTGAGGAGGTCTTTAAAGTGCTTACCCCCAGCATTGTTTGATGGCTTCTTTAACTTTGATAAGATCATAGAACCATAGAGTACCTACAGTGTGGAAACAGGCCCTTCGGCCCAACAAGTCCACACTGACCGTCAGAGCATACCACCCAGACCCATTCCCCATAACCCACCTAATCTACACATCCCTGAACACTATGAGCAATTTAGCATGGTCAATCCACCTAGCCTGCACATCTTTGGACTGTGGGAGGAAACCAGAGCACCCAGAGGAAACCCATGCAGAAATGGGAAGGACATGCAAACTCCACACTGACAGTTGCCCGAGGATGGAATTGAACCTGGGTCCCTGGCACTATGAGGCAGCAGTGCTAACCACGGAGCCACCGTGCCACCCCAACTTCGTCCTTGGCCAGCAGTGGGGTGGGGCCCTGGGTGTTTGGTCTGTAAGTAGACTTGATAGCTCAGAAGAAACTCTGCATATGATGGTTGTCGGCCATTCATTGGGCCTCCAGTGCCTTCTCCACCCACCACCTGTTCTTTATGTCGCAGGTTTGTTTTTGGACCTTGGACTTCAGTCATCTTTAGACCTGCCTTTTGTCTTCTGAGTGCAGTTGTTGGCTTTAAGAAAAGTCATGTGCTTACAGCTTTTCAGTTCTTTGATTTCCTGATCATTCTCACCAAGCCAGTCTTGGTGTTTCCTGGTTGATTGACTGACCGAGTTTTTGCAAGCATTGATAATGGCAGTCTTGAGGCAGACCAGAGGCTGTTGGGATTCTGTGATTTGGCTTCGCTGAAGGTCACTAGGTTTGAAAAGAGGAGTTGGTTGTATGAAAATACTTTTTCCAGGTCTTTGAGTGTCTCGATGTTGAACTTCTTGCGGCACTGCTTCTGTTGTCTCTGCTACGGCACGGCTATATTTATGTTGATCTTGGCTTGGATCAGGCGATAGTCTATCCAGCACTTTTTGGCTCCTGTCATGGCATGGGTGATTTTAATGATCCCTCGCTCTGACGATGACAGTGTTTGGAGCATGAGTGCCACCACATTGTCCTGTATTTATCATTGTATTGTGTTGGTGATGAGGAGGTTGTGTTTGCAACATCTGATTAGGAGAAGGGTGCCATTGGAGTTTTGCTTCCCTACTTCTTCTTTCCTGATTACATCATCCCAAAAGTCTGTACTTCTGCTGATTCTGGCATTGAAGTTGCCAAGAACAATTATTTTGTCCGCTGCAGGGACCCATGACAGAGATTGGTCAAGGCTGGAACAGAATGGTCGTCAGCTGCTGCATCAAGCATTGGTGCATATGCACTGAATACTGTGACATATTGGTTCCAAGCAAAGGTGAGTTGGAGTGCAATCAGGCATTCACTTATTCCACAGGGGAAGTCTTTGAGTTGGTCCACCAGTTTGTTTTTTTTGCTGAAGCAAACTCCATGGATGTGGTGCTCTTCTTTGGCCTTGCCTTTCCGTCTCTTTTCTCTCTGAGCTGTCCTTCCTCTGCCTGCTGGGTTTCACTCAGGGTGGTGATGTCAATATCATAATTCTTGAATTCCCGGGCAACAATGCCAGTGCACTGGCGGGACTGTCCATAAAGGTCCTGATGTTTCAGATCCCATACTTCATCCTGAGGATGTGGAAGGAGCCTGTACAAAAGTTCTTTTAACACAGGGAAACCTTTGTACACTGGCTACCAAATGGCCTTAGCAGCACAAGGTCTTGGTCCAGTGCTGAGGAGGGTCCAAGAAAACTGGAGACCAGGCTCTGCTGTTTGGCCCTATATTACCTGTGGTGAAGTGCAGATAAACAGTTCGGCACTGAGTACTGCCTTCTGCTGGGGTAATGCAAGATCCAAGGTGAGGAGAGTGGGATAAAGGGGAAAGGATAAGAAGGATAGCACAGTTGCCACCATTGCGCTGATCACACTCAGTCTGTGATTATAAAATCACCAGGCTGGGGGTGAGGGTTTGTAAAATCACTGATCTGGGGGTTGGGGGGGTAGTTTATTAAAAACATTAAACTGGGTTGGGGAGTTTACAAAATCACTTAATTGGGGGTGTTTAGTTTATAAAATTACTGGGCTGGTAGGACTTTATATAGGCATTGGTTTGGGAGGTGTTATAAAGATTACTTGGGGAGGTTTAAAAACACTGGGCTTGGATGGGTTATATAGATATTGTTCTGTGAGGTTGTTATAATATTACTGGACTGTGGGGTGTTATAAAATTACTGGGAGGTTATAAAAATACTGGGCTGGGGAGTTGTGATAAAATTACTGGGGGATATAAAAAACCCCAGAGGGATTATATAAGCACTTGGCTTGGGGGGTTGTTATAAAATTATTGGGGGTTATGAAAATACGTGGTTAGTGGATTGTTATAAAATTACTGGGGGTTACATAAACACTTAATCGTGGCTTATGTAAACACTGGGCTTGGGTGAGTGGGGGGCTCTGTTATAAAATTATTTGAGCGGTTGTATAAACACTGGGCTGGATGTAGGGGAGTATTACAAAAATCTCACTGCAGCTGAAACAGGAACAGGAGCTCTGGCAAGTAGGTGGTTTGTGGGCACTTCCTGAGCAGTGGAAATGCCAATGGCATACATAACCATCTGTATCTCCTGAATGACATCCAGTAGGGAGACAAAACGCTGTTGGTTTCATTCAGTTTCATTTTACAATGACCTTACTTCGCATCTCGGGGTAGCAAAGATCTTTGCTTTGGCAACAATAGAAACTGCTGGAAAAGCTCAGCAGGTCTGGTAGCATCTGTGGAGAGAAATCAGTGTTAATGATTCTGAGGAAAGGTCACTCAACTCAGCACAGATGCTGCCAGACCTGCTGAGCTTTTCTAGAAATTTCTATTTTTGTCTTTGATTTACAGCATCCGCAGTTCTTTCAGTTTCCATGCTTTGGCAAGTTGTGGTAAAATCTGTCCAGTGGTTGGCATGGATAGTGAGATCTTTTGGAAGTTTTATTGAAATCCTATGGATCTATGCATATTCTCAGTTTTCCAGTTTTTTTTAACTGCAACCAAAGTGCTGATCCAGCCTGTAGAAGTTGTCACTTTCTTGGTTCTTCTTTCTTTCTCAGCTCTTTTAACTTTCAGGCTGGACTCAAAGGAAGACTCCTCTGCAGGTAGTTGCTCTCACACTCTCAACCACTTCGAAATGATACTCATCAGGAAGGTATCCAAAACCTTGAAAATATTTTTGTAATCTTCTAGCATCTATTCAATAGTCAATGATCAGGTGCCATGTGAAACATTACAAATCACCGCTGGTACATTTAAAGTTATCAGTCCATGTTTAAGACTTATGTCAGCTGAATTGAGTGAATCTTGCTTAAAACCTATAATCTGGGTCTCTAGATCTTCACTTGTCCCACTGCATTTGTCTGTATTTGTCATCTTGGTATCAAGATCATTCTATTAAATAGCCTCAACCTTACTCTTGAGGGTTTCATTTTCAAACACGTCTTAAGCCAATTTGCACAGGCCTGTAAATCTCATGATGGGAGGGTTGTTGACACAGGTAACCTCATAACTTCTAAAAAATACTTGGATGAGCACTTGAGGTGTCATACAATTAAAGCTACGGGCCTAGTGCTGCAAAGTGGATCTAAAATATATTTAGTATAATTGTGGTGATGCAAACTCAATTGGCTGAAGGGACTCTTCTGTACTGTATGATCCTATGATTCTCATTTAAATAAAAATGAGGAAATTATTTTTCGCACAGAAGGTTGTGAGTTTTTTGAATCCCCTTCCTCAAAATGCAGTTTTTAAGGCAGAGGTAGATAGATTTTTGATTACCAAGGTGATGAAAGATTATTGGGGATATGCAGGAATGTAGAGTTGAGGTTAAAATCAGATCAGCCTTTGTCTTATTGAATGGCAGAGCTGACTTGTTCATATGTTTGTGCTCTCACAGCAGGGTCTCATTTGCTGAAATGTCAAAATCTCAGGATTCTAGATGTGTTAATATGGTCATTGACTGATCAATAGACTCCCTTTCCCTTGAGTTCTAACATTGAACACATAGCATACATAAGTAACATTAAGATGGTTTGCAACACGTATCATCGAAGCCTTTAAAATTGGTGTTTTTCTGCTCCTCATTAAGATTTAGGCTGTAATATATCTTATGCCTTCTTTCCCCACAACTGATAACAGAGTTTCTACTCTTATGTGTTCAAATTTTATGATTAATTAAAATATCAATAAAGCAAGATGACTACCATTACGTCAAGAATACAGTTGTGCCTCCAAAATGGTGTTCACTGTGTATAGATGCTTTATTTGTGCTGACTGAGCCACTTTGGTGAGAACTGTAGTGTACACACAGAGTAGGCAGATTTAACACCAATGAACAACACTGATTTCATGACAAAGGCAAAATTTTGGAGATCGATACTCCAGACCAAATCTTCCCTTTGCCCAGCTAACAAAGCCTTCAGCAGCAGGTATGTCGCGCCACCAAGCCTATTTCTAAGATCATCAACTACATTTAGCTGTTCAGTACAAAACAAGGGGATGTGTTAAAATTAGATAAAACACTAGCTCGGCCACAGCTGGAGTTCTGCTTAGGGAAGGATGTGAAGGCGTTGGAGAGAGTTCAGAAAAAGTAAACAAAAGTGGTTCCAGTGTTGAGGAGTTACAGTTACGAAATTAGATTGGAGATGTTGAAACTGAGGGAGAAAGCTGAGAGGATTTAAATGATCAAAATCATGGGAGGTAGAGGCAGGATAAACAGCAAGAAAATGCTCCCACATGTGAAAAGGTCAAAAAGAGAGGACATGGATTTGAAGTATGAAACTAAAGTAATATGAAGAAAAAAACTTTTCACACAGCAAGTGGTTAGGATGAGAGAGTGTTGGAGTCAGGTTCAATCCAGAAATTAAAAACAAAATTAAGCAGTTATCTGGAAAGGATGAATACCCAGGGTTACAAGGAAAAAGGAGAACCTCACTAGGTGAGATTCTCATTGGAGAATCAGCACAGACATGATGGACCAAATGGTTTCCTTTAGCACGACAAGAACTTGGTCATTCTGTGATTTTCTGTTGGTTGATTGGTGAGACTATTCTGCCTCAGTTCTGGCTGCCCCTGTACAGGAAAACACCCCTTGCTCCAGGCCAATCTCATATCCCCCACCAGTTAAGTTCTGCTGCCTCTGGTTATAAGCCAAATTATTTTGCAGGCATGTCAGTGTGTATGGTTCTATGATGTGTTATGTGCAGACTCTGAGCTACACTTGTGATACACGCAACTGCACTACAGTTGCAAAGCAAGGTGAAGCTGTTAACACAACTCAGTGATGGGTATATGATGTGTTGAGTAGTGTTTTAGGCTAATAGCACAGGTTGGTGGGATGTGACATTTGGCAATGCATTCATTGACTTTGATCACTATTGTGAGGTTATTGAACTTCTTGCAGCACTGTATCTAGGTTCTCATGCCGGGATTCCTGGTTTTGATCATCGCAGCTATCTGGTCCCACTACCTTCTCAAAACTTGTCTAGAGCGATTTCTGTGAATTTGTAACATTCCCCACTACATGAACTAAATAATCCAGTGCAGTATAGGAAAACCTTAGAGCCTAGTGTCTGTCATTGTGTTAGAGACAATATTAGTACAGTGTTGCCCTTTCATTGTGCCTTTTCCATTCTTTTACAATGACATTCACCACCTGCTCCGGGCAATAGTGCATTTTCCCTTTAAGAAGTCGAGGTTGGCTTTACGTGACACAGGCCGATTTTAACTGTTATTAGCATCAATTGGTTTTGTACATCCTGCTCAAACGTGTAGCCATCCAACAACAGAATTGGCACAGCCTGCATACTGCAATCAAGTCAAAAGAGTATGAAGTTTATGCTCTGCCTGTATTGAAAGCAAAAGTAAAGCAGAAATACTTAATTGTCCATAATAATCTTTACACATTTTTAGGAGTTATCCAATTTTGTAGTTTGTATATTTGATCTGAAATTCCTGTTAACGCACACACAAAAAGAACACATCCAGTGGACAAATGTGCATTCTAATAAATGCCACAGTAATATCAAGTTTGCCATCATCCTTCCTAAGTATCTGCCCCATATTATTCATGTGGAAAGAATTTAAAGGAGATATAACTGCAATGTTGAATATCTTCAAACAGCAATCAAACTTGAGCCCAGGTTCTACCCACATATCATAAAACTCTTGAGTACACTCATCTATTGCTATCTTCCAATTATACAAATAAAGTTTACTTCAAGAATTCCCTTGGTGGTGCCTCTCCAAAAACAGATATTGACCTTCAGCAGTCTTTGAGCAGTATTTCTCTCCTTTTACCAAAGAAGATTACATTAATTGAGTAAATTCAAAGGTTGGTTAACCTATTGACTGGTGTTTAAAGACTGGTGCATTTTTTCTCTCATTGCAGTTATCCCATATTTGGAACTATAAATAAGCAGAAACAAATATTATTTTCTTAATTATTCTGTCCTGCCTCCCTTATGCCACAATAGACAGCCAGATCACACAACGGCATTAATCAATAGTTACGTGGATTAAAATGAGAGATAATTCAAAGGCATGTCCCTTGATCTTTTTAGGAAAAAGAAAACTTAAGGGTTGTTTCAGACTGCAACTTGCATCAAACCTTCTTGAAAATGTGGGCAAAAATTTCAGGGAAAAAGTCTGTCTGAATCTAGTGCCTGACCATGTCGAATTTTGTTGTTGATATTATCTGCAAATGCAAGCTGCACTGGAATAAGCACAATGAAGAAATTGCATTAGTTTTATGTTAATAAGAAGTTAACACTGTTCAACCTGCTTCATTGATACTTTAGTTAGTTATAAAAAGTGAGTTACTTGTAGATGATTCAATTTGTTTAAATTGAACAATGATAACAGTTTTAATGAAAAAATTAAGATCTACCCACACATACTAGACACTTTATGAAAGCATGCATTCGTTCATATAAAGCAGCAGAGAAAGCAGTTTCACAAACGTGTAAATAATGCAGCACTGCCCTCTGCTGAGGTCAAGGCAGCATTTCAGTAAGATCATGTCTAAGGAAATCAACTTATACAGAGATGTTATAACCCACCTGTGAAGTAGGTGAGGCTGGAACCTAGGCCTTCTGGCTCAGAGGTACGGACACTACTTCAGTGCTACAAGAGCCCCTTTTGTCTGAAGTTAAGCTCCTATTATACATCCTTTCATTGTTATCTTTTGTCATTATTACACTGCAAAAGTAAAAGGGGCCTGATTGTCAGCAAAAACTGAGAGTTTGTGAACAGAGTTCAGTCTGAATAATGCAGGGGAGCCATGGGGAAAGATGCTAAGCAATGTGGCTCACTGGGGCATTTTTTTACATTTACTCATGCATCTTGAGTACATTGACAGCAAATACAAATCAAGCATATGAAAATGTTAACATAGCCATTGAGGTAGGTGCAGAGGCAGGCAAGACAGTAACTCCCACACTTCCAACATGCCAATCAAACACCTGCCTTTGGGGCATTTTAGCTCCATGGGTTGCCAATTGATGATAAAGTTTGGATGGGTGTTCTGTGGAATAAATTAGTTTTTTTTCTATTCATTTGTGGGATGTGGGAGTCACTGGCTGGCCAGCATTTCTTACCCATCTCTAGTTGCCCTTGAGAAGGTGGTGGTGAGCTGCCCCCTTGAGCCACTGCAGTCCTCCTGCTGTGGGTTGACCTACAAAGCTATTAGGGAGGGAATTCCAGGATTTTGACTCAGCAACAGTGAAGGAATGGCGATATATTTCCAAGTCAGAATGCTGAGTGACTTGGAGGGGAACTTGGAGGTGCTAGTGTTCCCATATGTCTGATGTCCTTGTTTGTCTAGATGAAAGTGATTGTGGATTTGGAAGGTGCTGTCTGAGGATCTTTGGTGAATTTCTGCAGTGCATCTTGTAGATAGTATACACTGCTGCTCCTGAGCGACGATGGTGGAGGGAGTGAATGCTTGTGGATGTATTTGCCAATCAAGCGGGCTGCTTTGTCCTGGATGGTGTCAAGCTTCTTGAGTGTTGTTGGGCCTGCACCCATCCAGGCAAGTGGGAAGTATTCGATCACACTCCTGACTTGTGCCCTGCAGATGGTGGACAGTCTTTGAGGAATCAAAAGGTGAGTTACTCGCCACAGTGTTCCCAACTTCTGTCCTGCTTTTGTAGCCACTGTGTTAACGTGGTGAGACCAGTTGAGTTTCTGGTCAATGGTGACCCCCAGGATGTTTATGGTGGTGGATTCAGTGATGGTAACACCACTGAATGTCAAGGGATGGTGGTTAGATTGTCTCTTATTGGTGATGGTCATAGCCTGGCATTTGTGTGGCACAAATGTCACTTGCCACTTGCCACACCAAGCCTGGACATTGTCCAGATCTTGATGCATGTGAACATGGACTGCTTCAGTGTCTGAAGAGTCAAATTTGTTTAATTGAAAAAGACCTCATTGTGGAAAAGCAACATTACACTGAATGGCCAGTAGTCTTAGATATGGCCCAGTGCCTATAGCAGGGGTGGGGATGAAAGTCCTTGGTTGGTAGGATTAGGTGCCCCTCACATTTCCCCCACTCCCTGGTCTGCTGCCAGCAGACTGTCTCCATCTCTTGGCTGTACAAATGCTTCAATTTCAATCACACTTAATTGACACTTCAGTTAGCCTAATGGGCTACCCATCACTGGTAACTTGTCATTATTCTGTGCTCCTGCATCTTTGTGAAACTTCCCATTGTTATTAATTGAATGACAAATGGGCATCCTAGTCGGGAACTGGCCTGCTTGTCAAACACCCCAATGGGGTGCCAGGCATTGACACAATGCAGAAGTGGTTCTGGAAATGCACCCAACATTAAGGTCCTGACATCAGAATAAAAATTCAGCCCTTGATTCATAATGATCAAGATGATGCAAAACCCAGGCTCAAAAATGTACTCTGCTATACACCTTGTGATGAGCTAATGTCCTTCAATCACCATAAAGAGTATTTGGAAACAGTCCAGAGTGATGGAATCTGGCCCAAATCTTAGCTGAGCAAAGATTTGACAGGCACAACCCAGTTTTCACATGCAACAAAGCATGAATGAATTTCCATTAAATTAGCAATCACAGTCACATTCAGTTAGGTTCTGTGGGAATTTGAAGTGACGCATTGATTCAGTAAAGGATGCTTTTCTGAACTAGGTGTTGGATTCATGTCAAGTGAACTTAATTCTACTTCTCACCCCATTACTGAATGTGGAATTGCTTAGTTGTAACATTGATATTTAACAGTAGACTGTCAAACTTTGATTAAATACAAAATGATTCTAGATTAGAAATGAGATCTTCTTTTCAAGGCACAGGGCATAACTGAGGTATTTCCTGAATACTTGCAAAAGAACATAAGAACTAAGAGCAGGAGTAGGCATTCAACCCCTCACGCCGTTTCCACTATTTGACACAATCATGGCTGATCAAATCTCGGCCTCACTTCACGTTCCATAACTCTTCAACCCATCGCTAATTGAAAATCTGCCTATTTTTTCCGTAATTTTTCTTAATGGCCCAGCATCTGACACACTTTAGATTGGTGAATTTGACAAATTCATGATGCTTTGAGAGAAACAATTTTTGCTTGACTCTGTTTTAAATCTGCCACTGCTTATCCTAAAACAGTGACCTCTTGTTCTAGATTGCCCCAGATGAGGAAACTCTTTTCTGTGTCTACTTTGTCTTATGTACCAACGTTTAGCATCTTATTATCTCAATTACGTCTCCTCTCATTCTTCTAAACTCTAGAGAATATACACCCAAACTGACCAATCTCTGAACCCCTCATCTCTGGAATCAATCTAGTAATCCTCCTCAGAATTGCCTCCAACATAATTACATCTTCAAGTAAGTAAATCAAAATTGTTTGCAATGCTCCAGATGCAGTCTCCCTAATGCCTTGTACAGTTGCAGCAACAATTTTATACTCTATTCTTTTAACAATAACTGCCAAAATTCCATTTTCTTTCATTGTCACCTGCTTTGTCTGCACACTAGTTTCCTGCAATTCATGTACAAGCACACCCATAAAAGGTCTCTGAAGTTTCTCCCCATTAAAGCTTTATTAAAGAAGCAAGATTTTTTTAAAATTCAGTTGTCGGATGTGGGCATTGCTGGCTGGCCAGCATTTAATGCCCATCCCTTGTTGCCCTTGAGAAGGTGGTTTTGAACTGTTGCAGTCCACATGCTGTAGTTGATCCATAATATCCTTAGGGAGCGAATTCCAGGATTTTGACCCAACAATAGTGAAAGCAATATCCTTCCAAATCAGGGTGGTGAGGAGCTTGGAGAGGAACTTGCAGGTGTTCCTATGTGCCAGCTCCCTTCTCCTTCTAGATGGTAGAGTTTCTGGGTTTGGAAGATGCAGTCTCAGAATTGTTGGTGATTTTCTGCTATGCACCTTGTAAATGGTACACACTGCTGCTACCGAACATTGGTGGTGGAGGAAGTGGATGTTTATGGATGTGTTCCCAGTCAAGCAGGCTGCTATTTCCTGAATGGTGTTGAGTTCTTGTTGGAACTGTTGGAGCTGCACCAATCCAGGCAAGTGGGCAGTGTTTCATCACACTCTTGACTTGTGCCTTGTAGATGGGTGGTCAAGCATTGGGAAGTCAGGAGTTCAGTTACTCGCAGCAGTATTCCTAGCCTCTGAGCTGCTCTATAGCTATTGTGTTTATGTGCCGGATCCATAGAAACATAGAAACATAAAAGATAGGAGCAAGAAGAGGCCATCTGGCTCTTCAAGCCTGCTCCACCATTCTTCACGATCATGGCTAACAGTCCAACTCAATGCCTAATCCTGCTTTCTTCCCACAACCTTTAATCCCATTTGCCCCAAGTGCTATACCTAGTCGCTGCTTGAATACATTCAATGTTTTGGCATCAACTACTTCCTGTGGTAACGAATTCCACAGGCTCACCACTTTTTGGGTGAAGAAATGTCTTCTCACCTCCATCCTGAATTGTCCACGCTGAATCCTCATACTGTGACCCCTAGTTCTGGACACACTCACCATCGGGAACATCTTCCCTGCAGCTACTCTGTCGAATCCTGTTAGAATTTTACAAATCTCTATAAGCTCCCCCTCATTCGTCTGAAATCTAGCGGAATCAATCCCAACCTAGTCAATCTCTCCTCATACGTCAGACCCACCATCCCCGGAATCAGCCTTGTAAAGCTTCGCTGCACTCCCTCAAGAACAAGAGAATCCTTCCTCAGGAAAGAGACCAAAACTGCACATAATATTCCAGGTGTGGCCTCACCAAGGCCTTGTATAACTATAACAACATATCCCTGCTCCTGCACTCAAAACGTTTCGCAATGAAGGCCATTTGTCTTCTTTACTGCCTGCTGCACCTGCATGCTTACCTTCAGCGACTGGTGCACAAGACTGCCCAGGTCCCACTGCACACTCTCCTCTCCCAATTTACAACCATTCAAGTATTAATCTACCTTCCTGTTTTTGCTTCCGAAGTGAATAACCTCACATTTATCCAAATTATACTGCATCTGCCATTGATTTGCCCACTCACCCAACCAGTTGAGATCATGCTGAAGGATCTCTGCATCCTTGTCACAGTTCACCCTCCTGCCCAACTTGGTATCATCTGCAAACTTGGAGATGTTACAAATTGTTCCTTCATCCAAATCATTAATATATATTGTGAATAGCTGGGGTCCCAGCACCAATCCCTGTGGCACCCTACTAGTTACTGCCTGCTAATTTGAAAAGGACCCATTAATTCCTAATCTTTGTTTCATCTCCATCAATTAGTTTTCTATCCATCTCAGTTCACTTCCCCCAATCCCACGTTCTTTAATCTTGCATATTAATTCCTTATGTGGGACTTTGTCAAACACTTTCTGAAATACTGCATCAACTGGCTCCCCCTTGTCAACTCTACCAATTACATCTTCATAGAATTCCAACAGATTTGTCAAGCATGATTTCCCCTTCATATATCCGTGCTGACTCTGTCTGATCCTGTCACTGCTTTCTAAATGGTCTGCTATAAAATCCTTGACAATGGATTTGAGAATTTTCCCCACTACCAATGTAAGCCTTACTGGTCTACAATTCCCCATTTTCTTTCTACCTCCCTTTTTGAATATTGGGGTAACATTAGCAACCCTCCAACCTGCAGGGACTGTTCCAGAGTCTATAGAATCCTGGAAGATGACCACCAATGCATCCACCATTTCTAGAGCAACTTCCTTAAGTACGCTGGGATGTAAATTATCAGGCCGTGAGATTTTATCTTTGTTGTGTTGTTCAACATGGAGGAGTACTGATTCATCAGCCGAGGGAGGATGGTGCATGGTAATCAGCAGGAGGTCTCCTTCCCCATATTTAATCTGAAGCCATGAGACTTCATGGGGTCTGGGTCAATGCTGAGGACTCATAGGACAACTATCCCCCCCCCCCCCCCCCCGACTGTATACCACTGCCGCCACCTCAGCTGAGTCTGTCCTGCCGGTGGGACAAGTCATTTCCAGGCATGGTTATAGTGGTGTCTAGGACATTGTCAGGTTTACTTCCATAAGTATGACAATATCAGGATGTTAATTGACCAGTCTGTGAGATTAATCTCCTAATTTCGGCACAAACCCCCAGATGTTAGGAAGAAGGACTTTGCAGGGTCGACAGGAAATTCCACAATCTGCCATGGCAAGATTCAAACCCGGATCCCCAGAATATTCACTGAGTTTCTGGATTAATAGTCTGGCAATAATATCACAAGGCCATTGCCTCCTCAAAAAGATGATGCCAAATTCACTGTAAAGGGAGAGATAGAGAAACTGATGAAGAATAAAAATAGATAAACATGAGGTACAGTGCATTAACGGTAATAGTGAACCATCTGGTTCACTAAAGTCCTTTGGAGACACAATCTACCACAATCTAGACAATCTACTCTGTCTGGTCTACATGTGAATGCAGACCTAAAGCAATGTGATTGACTCCTAATTCCTCTCTGAAATGGTTGAGAGAGATATTTGATTTCATCAAACTGTAATGAAGTCGAAACAAATGAGTAAAGGTCCATGCAGCACCAACCTAGGCACTAAATATTACAATAGCAAGCACAATCCTATCAATCCTGCTAGGTTCCTCTTACAAACATGTTGAGGATCGTATCAAAACTGGGGGGACTCTCTCATAGACATATCAAGCAACAGTTTGACATTGTCTGTAAAGTATGATTCTGTGAGAATGACTACATCCCAGACACTACCATCAACATCCCTGGAAATGCCCTGTCCAACCAGCAGGCTGTTGAATCAGTACTCCTCCATATTGATTGTCAATTGTAGAAATTGAGGGTGGCAAAAACACAGAATGTACTCTGGTTCAGAGACTTCAAAGTCCATCATCAAAAGTGCTGATCAAGCTAAAGACCGTTGCTGCTAGACAAATAAAAAACCCTGAAAAAACTGCAGATACTGAAAAAATGAAACAAAAACAGTAATTGCTGGAAAATCTCAGCAGTCTGGCAGCATTTGTGGAGGGAAATCAGAGTTATTGTTTTAGGTCCAGTGACCCTTCTTCAGAACTGATGCTGGTTAGGACACTCAGGCTGAGGTAGGTGGTGAGGGAATCAATAAGAGGGAAAAGTGGCCCTCAATCTCACCAATCTCCCTGCCAGAGACTCTGCCCATGGCAATACCAGTAAAAGTGACTACCACACAGACCTTGTGAAAACAAAGTCCCATTTTTACACTGAAGATCCCTTACATGATGTGTGTGGCACTATCATGATATTATATGGGAAAGACTTCGAACAGATCTAAATACTCAAGACTGCATAATTATGAGGTGCTGTGTGCCATCAGCAACAGTAAAATCATACGTCAGCATTCCATTCTGCAACCTCATGACTTGGCGTATCTCTCATTCTACCATTAGCAATTGGCCAGAGCATCAATCCTGCTTCAATAAAGAGTGGGGGAGTGCATGCTAAGAGACATACATAAAAATGGGGTATCAGCGTGGAGAAGCTACAAAGCAAACACTACTTGCATGCCAATCAACATAAGCAGCAAGTGATAGACAGAGCTAAGCAATTTGACAACCAATAAATCAGATCTAAGCTCTGCAGTTCTGCCACATGTAATCATAAATAGTGGTGGACAATTAAACAATACACTGGAGGAGGAGGCTCAACAAATATTCCCATTCTGAATGATGGGGGAGACCAGCATATCAGTGCAAAAGACAAAATGAAGCAGTACAAGCATCTTCAGCCAGAAGTGTTGAATGCATGACACATCTTGGCCACTCCTGAGGTCCATAGTATCACAGGTGCCAGCCTTCAGACAACTTGATTCAATCTATGTGGTATCATGAAGTGAATTAAGCCATTGGATACTGCAAAGACTATGGGCCTGACAACATTCCAGCAATAGTACTGAATATTTATGGTAAAATCTAGCTGAGCCCCTTGCTAAGATGTTCCAATGTACCTCATCATTGGTGGTTTCTTGGAATTTAGGAGGACATTTATTGGACTAAATGAGTCTTTAGATGACAGAGGAGACTAATTTTGTACCACAAGTCTTTCCACAGTAAGACCATGTTGGTACCTGGGGAAATGGATATGCAGCATTGGTTGGTTTAGTGATTTGTGCCTTGATATATCAACAGCTACCGTGGCAACCAGTCAGTGGCTTTCTCCTCCAAGAAGTGGGGTCAATGTCTTTGTGATTTAGGGAAACCTTGAATGCTTTCTTGTACCTTTTTCTTTGGCCGCTTTTTGAGCTTTTACTGACAGAGAGCTGGGAGAAAAAAACCTGCTAAGGCAGGTTGGTCTCGGGTATTTGGACACAATAGTATACCCACTGGAGTTAGTTCTTCAGGAACACAGCTTTGATGCTTTTAAATGCAACTTTATGAAGGACACTAAAGTTGGTCCAATGGTGCATCTATTTGATCCCCAATGTTTGATATAGACACCATGGCTGGAAACTTTGAAATGTGATGTCCCAGGACATCACTGCAAGAATTCCACAATGTAGTGTCCTTGGCCCAATTATCTACAGCTGCCTTATAAATGATCTTCTCTCTATCATAAGATTGGAAGTATGGGTGTTTGTTGATGATTGCACAATGTTTAGCATCATTCATGATGTTTAATACTGAAGCAGACCGTCTTCATATTCAACAAGACCTAGACAACATTCAGGTTTGAGCTAATAATTTAGCAGGTAACGTTTGCATCATGCAAGTGGTAGGCAATGACAATCTCTAGCAAGTAAGAATCTAACCATCACTTAGCTTAGTTTTCTTTTAGCTTTCTTAATGTCTCAATATAACTTCATGCTTGCCTTCCATGATTCATGTACCCAGATCCCCCTGCATCTCAGGGCTCACAATCGCTCACTATTTTGATCATCTACCTCCTTCTTTTAATGCTTTGCATGTTCAAACAAAGTTTTAATTTTATTCTCTAATATAGTATAACAGAAGCAAATTAAGCTTGATTCTCTTTGGTTAGGAGATAGAAATTAGTAGAAGTTTTAATATAGAATCTAGAAGTGACACTACCCAGGTATATATGTTCTCATACTGTTGTACTTTTGATAGGATTGGGGCAGCAATGCCCTAGTCGTATTATTGCTGGACTGTTAATCCAGAGACCCAGGTAATCTTCTGAGGACCCAGGTTCGAATGCCACCATGGCAGATGGTGGAATTTGAATCCAATGAAAATATAGAATTACGTATCTAACAATGATTATGAAACCATTGTCAGGTAAAAACCCATCTGGTTCACTAATGCCCTTTAGTGAAGGAAATTGCCATCCTTACGTGGTCTGGCCTATGTGTGACTCCAGACTTATGCAATGAGATTTACTCTTAACTGCCATCTGTACAATTAGGGATAATCAATAAATATTGTCCTAACCAATGATGGCCTCATCCCATGAATGAATAAAAGAAAAAGGTTGTAATCAAAAAGACTTTAAGTTATGACGGATGGCTACGGAGCTGTATTCCCCCTCAAAGTGTGAAAACTGGCCTTGCTTCCATGAAATAACGGTGGATTCAATCTCAGGAATAAATCAGGGAATTTAAATATTTAAATCTCTTGTTATTTCTTCTTTAGGCCTGGTTCTGTTCCATTTTCTTTTTGCCTCTTCTGCAAATTTAACATGTTTCTCATCCATTATTCTTGAAAGCACAACTTAGCATGTAATCGGATTGATTCAGTTCCATTAACACAACAAAGTATAGAGCAAAATGAAAAGTTCAACTAAGAAATCTAAATAAACAAATTACTAGTTTGTACATGTCAAACATATCAAATGGGCAGCACAGTGGCTCAGTGGTTCACACTGCTGTCCCACAATGCCAGGGAACTGATTCGATCCTAGCCTTGGGCAACTGTCTGTGTGGAGTTTACACATTCTTCCTGCATCTGCATGGGTTTCCTCCGGGTGGTCCAGTTTCCTCCACAGCTGAAAATGTGCAGATTTGGTGGATTGGCCATACTGAAGTTGTCCACAGTGTTCAGGGATGTATTAAGCTAGGTGCAATTACCATGATAAATGTGGGGTAATGGGATACAGTGGGAGCTGGATCTGGGTGGGATGCTCTTTGGAGGGACATTGCAGGTTTTATGGGCTGAATTGCTTCCTACCACACAGTAGCGATTCTATGATTCTATCAAACTGTATTAACTTTATATCCCCCTTTTGGTATGTTCTCCTGAGGTAGAGTGGCTGGACCCCGAAGTGGAGCAGGAATGGCCAGCAGACTGGAGGCCCGAGTGGAGCAGGGACGACCGTCTGGCTGGAGACCTGAGTGATGCAAGATGGACATCGGACTAGACGCTCATGCAGAGCGGTTCAGCCAGCAGCTTGGAGATCCGAGCAAGATGGTTGTTGGATTGTGGACCTGTGTGAGTGGTCAGCGGCTTGCTATCCCAGTCAGACCATGTGTGGAAGACTCCTGCACTGATCTACTGCAGAACCTTTATGGAAAGACTGGAATACCTATCTTTTCAACTTTATTCTCATTTCTTCTAGCTTAAACTATGAGCAAGTGTAAGTAATGTAACTTTTTTACCTTTCTTTTTGCCTTTATTTCTCTATTTTGTATCTAAGATAGCACTATGCGGGGCGACATTGTAAACTTTTCACTGTACTCCTGTACTGTACTGGAGTACACATGACAATAAAGAATAATCTAATTCTCTGTTCTAATTCTAGTACTCAGACATGATCTTCACCAGAACTCGAAAAATTCTGGCTGGTTCATTAGGATTTAAATGTTTCAGAAGTGATTTTCTTTTTGTCTACATTCAAACATTGTAAGCTGCTTTGATACAATACTAATTTGGGTATCTAAATTGTATATCAGCAACTTTGAAAATCAGAATGTACATACAATTAAAAGAATGTGTGAAGAAATCTTTCATTTTGTGAAAACACAGACTGAAATTTGGAGTAAATCAGTGAGGAAGTGAAGGCAGGATTGGAACACAATGACTTGCCACTTCTGCTCTTCACCAAATCACAGGTTTATTACAATCAGAAGAAGACTGTTTGGTTCATCACATCTGCACCAGTTCTCTGAATGAGTATTATGACTGAGTGCCATTGTCCTGCCTTTACCCTGTAACACTGCATGCTATTTCTGGTTGAAGAATCCTCTAACGCCCTCTCGCATGCTTCAGCGCAACCTGACTTCAACATACTTCCTGGGAATGCATTTCAGACCATAACCACTCACTGTGTGATGAAGATTTTTCCTCACTTCACATTTGCTTATTTTGCTTATAATAGAGTCATGAGTTATACATCATGGAAACAGACCCTTTGATCCAACTAGTTCACGCCAACCATAATCCTGAAATAAACTAGTACCATCTGCCTATGTTTGATCCATATCCGTCCAAACCTTTCCTACTCATGAACTTATTCAAATGTCTTTTAAATGTTGCAACTGTACCGGCCTCCATGACTTTCTCTGACTGTTCATTCCACACACGAACTGCACTGTGTAAAAAGTTGGCCCCCCGTCCTTTTTAAATCTATCGCCTCTCACCTTCAAAACGTACTCCCTAGTTTTAAATTCCCCTACCCAACGGAAAAGGCCCTTGTCATTCACCTTATTTATACCCCTTATGTTTTTATAAATTTCAATAAGGTCACCTCTCAACCTCTTACACTCCAGTGGAAAAAGTCCCAGCCTTTCCAGTCTATTTTTATATTTCAAACCGTCCATTTTCAGCAACATCCTTCTAAGTCTTTTCTGAATTCTCTCCAGTTTAATAACATCCTTCCAAGGCAACAAGAAATGCAAACAGTACTCTGGAAGAGGCCTCATCAATGTCCTATACAACATCAACATGACATCCCAACTCCTATACATTGCAAACAAATACCTAGAATCACTCCAAACACTCTTTCTCACATACTTGTTTTAAAAAAAATCAAGGGTCCAGAATTACTGACAAGTTAATTCTTAAAAATCCCTCCAACACAGATTAAAATCCACATGCCACTAGTTCAAAACCTAAATGTTTTAAAAAAAGAGACTAAAATATATGTAAATCACAAACCTGAAGGCAATAGTGAGCTGTCTTCTTGAACCACTGCAATCTACCTGCTGTCAGTTGATCTGCAATGCCATTAGGGAGAGAATTCCAGGATTTTGACTCAGTGACAGTGAAGGAACGGTAATATATTTCCAAGTCAGGATGGTGAGCGGCTCAGAGGGGAACTTGCAGGTGGTGGTGTTCCAATGTATCTGCTGCCTTATCTTGAAGACAGAAGTGGTCGTAGGTTTAGAAGGTGCTGCGTAAGGATCTGTGGTACATTTCTGCAGTGTATCTTGTAGATGGTGCACAGTGCTGCTACTAAGCATTGGTGGTGGAGGGAATAGATGTTTGTGGATGTAAAGCCAATCAAGCAGGCTGCTTTTTCCTGGATGTTGTCAAGCTTCTTGAGTGTTGTTGGAGCTGCACCCATCCAGGCAAATGGAGTATTCCAGCACAATCCTGACTTGTGCTTTGCAGATGATGAACGCCTTTTGGGAGTCAGGAGGTGAATTACTTGCCACAACATTGTGTTGGGAGGCAGTGGCACAGTGGTAATGTCACCAAAATAGTAATCCAGAGGCATAGGCTTAAGCCAGGTGTGGCTCAGTGGTTAACATCACTGCTTCACAGTGCTAGGGACCCAGATTTGATTCCAGCCTCAGGTGATTGTCTGTGTGGAGTTTGCACATTCTTCCTGTGTCTGTGTGGTTTTTTCTTGGTGCTTTGGTTTCCTCCCATAGTCCAAAGATGTGCAGGTTAGGTGGATTGGCCATGCTAAATTGCCCATATTGTCCAGGGATATGCAGGGTATTGGATTAATCATGGAAAATACAGGGTTACGGGGATAGAGTAGAAGAGGTGGGTTTGGGTGGGATGCTCTTCAGAGGGTCGGTGTGGTCTTGATGGGCTGAATGGCCTGTTTCCACATTGTTGGGATTTTATGATTCTATGATATTCTTAGCCTTGGACCTATTCTTATAACCGTTGTGTTTTGTGGTGAATCCAGTTGAGTTCCTAGTGAATGGTAACTCCAAGGATGTTGATAGTAGGGAACTCAGTGACTGTAATACCATTGAATGTCAAGGGGTGGTAGTTAGATTGTATTTTATTGGTGATGGTCATTGGCTGGCATTGTGTGGTGTGAATGTTATTTGCCTCTTGTCAGCGCTAATCTCGGTATTGTCCAGAGCTTGTTGTATTTGAACATGGACTGCTTCAGTATCTGAGGTGTTGCGAATGGTGCAGCACATCATGCAATCATCAATAAACATCGCCATGTCCGGCCTTATCTGGATCGGAGGTCGTTGATGAAGCAGCTGAAGATGGTTAGGCCTAGGATTCTACCCGGTGGAATTCCTGCAGAGATGTACTGGAGCTGATGTGACTGCCCTCCAACAATCACAGCTGTCTTCCTATGTGCCAGGTATGCCTCCAACCTGCAGACACTTTGCCCCCGACACCTATATTTTCCAGTTTTTCTAGGACTCCTTGATGCCACACTCAGTTGAATGTAGCCTTGACGTCAAGGGCTGTCTCTCTCACCTTAACTCTGTAATTCATCTCTTGAACCAAGGTTATAATGAAGTCAGGAGCTGAGTGACCTTGGCAGAGCCCAAAGTGGGCATCACTGAGCAGGTTATTGCTGAGGAAGTGCTGCTTGATTGCACTGTTGATGATGTCTTCCATCACTTTACTGAAGATGGAGAAAAGACTGATGGGGTGGTAACAGACCAGGATGGATTTTTGTTTACAGGACATACCTGGGCAATTTTTCACATTGTCAGGTAGATGCCAGTTTTGTAACTGTTCTAGAAATGCTTGGCTAGGGGAGTGGCAATTTCTAGAGCTCAAGTCTTCAGCACGATTGCCAAAATGTTGTCAGGGTCCATAGCCTTTGCACCATCCAGTGTCTCCAATTGTTTCTGTTGAGTGAATTGAATCAGCTAAAGACTGGTATTTGTGGTGCTGGGGACTACTGGAAGAGGTTAAGATGGATCAACCATTTGACACTTCTGGCTGAAGATTGCATTTTGCCATATGTTTCAAAATCGTTCATTTCATGTTATCTATGAATAGCTTGGTTTATTCTATTTTGTCTTCATCTCTTTTGCATAATAATCTTTTGTTTTATTCATAAAAACAAATACACATCTTTGTGTGCTTGCGTTCCAGTGAAAGACTATCCCATTAAACAAAACAGAATATGGCCTAGCAATCCAAAGTTCGGTCTGAGATCTGACCTGTCCAGTAATTGCTTCAGCTGGGTTCATAACAGTAGTTTGTGGAAAGTCCATTTGTGAATATACTAATGGCTGAGACAGGCAGATTTTTGATCTGAGCGAACCAAGGGATAAGGGCAGCTGGCAGGAATATGGAGTTGAAGCTGAAATCAGACAAGATCATTTTGACTTCTCTGTCCATGATGAGCTGTATGATTTACTCCTGCCCCTGTTTCTTATTTTCTTTGAATAACTTTATCTTAGCAGGTGAGTGGCCCAGGAGGAAATTGGTAAACTGTTCCAGTGCAAACTGAGCTAAAATGTTTCCCACTTCTGTTGTCGATTTGAGTGATTACACTTTAAAGATGGATATATAGAACATATTTACATCCAGCCAGCATGCTTCAGAATGTGGAAATGTAGTGTTTGCACAATCAGTTTTAAACTGTTTATTTGAATGGATATTTTCCCATCGGCAAAAAACAATCATTTGATTGGAACCGAATACTTTAGGCTCTGTTTAGATAATAGATCCAAACTTTTCTTCAAACAGTTCCCACAAGGCCATCATTACTTCAAAGGGTACGTGAAAGAGACCCACTTACGTATACAATGGAATTTCTGTCATGTTTTTAAGAAGGTTATGGATGGCTTTTGATAGAAACTCTGAAGAATGAACACTTTTTCAGACAATTTCCTGTTTCACTATTATTCTTTAATAGGAGTTACTATCATGTGTGCCATTATATTTATGGCCTAAACTTCCATTATTAATTTCAAAATATGCAAATGACAAAGCTTGAAATGTAAGGAGATTAATAACAAATTTCAGGTAGACAATTGTTGTGTAGGGATCTGAAAGCGTTAACATTGAGGATTACAATAAGCATCACCCATTATAATGATTTCATATGGACTTGAACGGCTTAGAATATCAAAGGACCCTTTTTTTTAAGTTCATTCACAGGATATGTGCATCACTGGTTAGGTCAATATTTATTGCCAATCGCTATTTGTGCAAAGGGTAGTCAATTAAAAGTAAGACCTACCAGTTGTGCAGGACATTGGTGAGGCCTCTTCTGGAATGTAGTGTCCAGTTCTGGTCCCCCAGTTATGAGAAGGATATTATTAAGCTTGAGAGGGTTCAGAAGAGATTTGCCGGGATGTTGCCGGGTATGGAAGGTTTCAGTTATACAGAAAGGCTGGATAGACCAGAACCTTTTTCACTGGAGCATAGTAGGTTGAGAGGCAACCTTATAAAGTTCATAAAACAATGAGAGGCATGGATAGAGTTAATGGTAGTTGTCTTTTGTCTAGGATTGGGGATTTCAAGATTGATCATAGAATCCCTACAGTATGGAGACAGGCCGTTCAGCCCAACAAGTCCACCCTGATCCTCAAAGCATCCCACCCAGACCCATCCCCTCTATAACCCACCTAATCTACACATCCCTGAACACTATGGGTAATTTAGCATGGCCAATCCACCTAACCTGCACATCTTTGGACTGTGGGAGGAAACTGGAGCATCTGGAGGAAACCCACGCAGACACGGGGAGAATGTGCAAACTCCACACAGACAGTTGCCCAATGGTGGAATCGAACCCGGGTTCCTGGTGCTCTGAGGCAGCAGTGCTAACCAGTGAGCCACCGTGCCGCCTAAAAAGTATAAAAAACAGACCATGAAGGGGCATATTTTTAAGTAACTATGACTCTGTTTGAGGTGGGATCTCCCCTACAGCCACGCTTGCATAGTTACTGTTGTGAGAGTTTTACCGTACCTTTGCATTTCACAACGAAAGGTTGAGCCTCCACATGGTTCTTGCCATAATGGCAGTGGACAAGGGTGCCTACTTTTAACGTGTTGTAAGCTTGTTTTGACTCATATTTAATGGGTTAGACCTGGTTGTACTTGATCCACTGTCGGCTAATCGACTTTGACGCTGGTGGTACTTGTCAAAAACTATTTATGGTAGATGTAACAGATGTCCCAAATTCCATTGGGCTAGGAACTGGGTAAAATAATCGCCCCACAAGACCACCTGTGATGGTGGCTTGTGATAAACGTGGTAACCATGCAAAATTTAAGACATCAGTCTCAACACAAACAAATGGGGAGAGGCCCATAGAACCCTACCCTTTATTGATACCTAGATGTAAGCTAAATGGATAATATTTTAGGGCAGATGAAAATGTGAGATCTATTGTAAAAGTGACCAATAGGTTAGCACCTCTGTTTGAAACTATTAAGGCATAGACTTTTACAACAGCGAACTTAATAGACAGGGCAAATTAAGCAGTATGGTCTCTGAGTATAGAGAGAGAGAGGACCCACTCATTAACCCTACAATTATCCCACCATCTCAGGATAGAAGTAGGTTGGAGGAAGTTGTAAATAAATATCCAATAGATGCGGTATTCTGTGATAGGTACCAGGCCTTATACCCTATGATGGGAACGTTTTGCACTCATATTAAGAAAAAGCATGGTATTAAGAGGATTAGTGTAAGATGTTTAAAGTGTGGTAGACAAGGAAAGCATCATGCAATTGTATGCCACTATGCAAAATGTAGGAAAGGTCATGGAGATAAGAGAGAGGGAATATTTAAATATTCCTTTTGTGAATTGGGTTTCAGTACAAAAATTGGTTTAGGACAATGTGAACAGCACAGGCATGGGGAGAAAATAAATCAAAAGAGAACAGAGAATTTAATTAGAGAGAAGAAAATGGGGAGGAAAGGCGGCATCTGGTCAGAGGAAGAAGTAAATCTACTTTATGAATTGGAAGTAAAGTTTAAGGGTAGTAAGCAGAAATGAACAGATAGCTGGTGTTTTAACGATGAAAAAGTCTAAACAAATCTCTGATAAGAGAAGAGCTCTTAGTAGATTAAAGGATATTGAGGCAGTTGCACCTGTTGTTTTGGAGAAAGTTGTAGTGGAGGTAGAAGAGGACGAGGCAATTCAGGATCAGATAGATGCTTCAATAAATAGAATGTAATTAACGGCTCAGGTCCTAAAACAAGGAACAATTGACGGTCTTTTGGGGCAGACAGAGGAATGTATTGGTAGAAAAGGGGATCCTGAAGCTATAAAACTGGGTTTGTAATTAATGAATAATATTATGGAGAGGTTGGTGGAGAGAAAGTTAGTTAAGAAGGGTGAGGAGAAAAAGGATATAACTTAGCGACAGAAGAGAAATAAGACTAGTAATAAAAAAATATAGGGCATGTAACAGAAATTTTAGCAGGAAAGCCTGTTTTAAAATGACACAGCAACTTTATAAGACAAACTGGAAACAACTTGCAAAAGGATTGATGGGGGCACCATCGAACAGTTTTTGCTCTCTTAGTAAAAGTGAGTTAGAACAGGCATTTAAGGAAAAACTGTCGCAGCTCAACAATAAAGCGGACATTACTAGGTTTCAGCCTTACAAGGGAGAGATGAAGTTAGACCATTTGATGGAGCCTATAGATAAGGAGCAGGTAGACAGGGCTATTGAAGGGATAGAATCAAAGACAGCAGTGGTCCCGATGGCATAAAACTTAAAAGATATTTTATCGATTCATGCAAACGATATAACGTCCACAGAGATTTTTAACCTTATGGAGTGAAACAGGGCGACTCTTTGTCCCCCATTTTGTTTAATACTGCAATGGATCCTGCTAATAAGTACATTGGAAAGAGCAGGAAAGGGTACATCTATGAAGTTTAAGGAAGAGGATGTCTATTGTTCATCCCTATTGTTCATGGCCAATGTCGCTCTTTTAAGTGAGTCTCACTCGGGGAATACTGATGATCTTAGGTTCATACAGCATTTTTGTGATAATACCAGTCTAGCAATAAATATCAAGAAGACAAGAGGATTTCATCTTTCTTGTAGGGGTAAGACAGTGGTTCATAATTATGAGAAGAACTGGAAACTCGGTACGAGTAAGATTCAGTATATCGCCCCTGGGGAGACAGAAAAATACTTAGGAGATCCAATTGATCCATGGACAGGAATAAATGGGATGAATTGGGAGGATAAATTGAAAGAACGGGCTAATAGTGTGAAGACTTAAGTGTTACGACCAATGCAGAAGGTTGAAATTTTCAAGAGTTATATGATACTTAGGATGTATTATTTTCTGGTCCTCGCAGAGGTTTCACAGTCTTTCACAGCATCTTGACTGCATCTTATTTAGAGTTTTATTAAAGAACTTTTGCATCTGTCTCATTATACATCGGATGGCATATTGTATGCTTGTATTAGGGATGTAGGATTAGGAATACCTATAGTAGAAGTGCAAATTCCAGTAGCGGTCATGAGAAAACTTGAAGCCCTTGAGAGATCCACAGACAAGATTGTCCATGCCTCTTTACAGTTTAGTAAGGAGAGTAATATAAAAGAGATGAAGGCTTTATTGATATTGAAGGTGTTGCGTAATGTCTGGACATGCGAAGATGTTGGTGAACAGAAAGAGAATGGATTAGATATGGAGAATGAAGGGGTAAGTCTGAGCATGTTAAGTGCGAAGTATAGATACTGGAGGAAGGCAGAAATGCTGAAGTAGATGTCTTTACAGAGCCAAGGGCTGGAATCAAATATTTTAAAAATGATAAGATCTCAAACACATGGATTAAGACTTATGTATATAAAGACCTCCAAGTTGATAAATACATTACTATTACGATGCAACTTGTATCCCACCATGATTCAAGGAAGACCCTCTTGTGATAAGAGATATCGATGATGTGAAGCCCTGTATGAAACACTTCCCCATATATCTGGGTGGTGCCCAGGGGTGAAAAATTCTAGGATTAAATGGCATAATAAGATACGATCGTGGAGATGTTATATCAATACATGGGAAAGTATAGTTGGGTAACTTTCTTAGAACCCCGATTGAGAGATGAAAATGGAATATTATGGAAGCCAGATCTGATCTTCCAGAAAGATGCCTCGATAGTGAATTTAGACATTACAGTGCAATTTGAAAATGAGGATGGAGTATTGGAAAAAATCTGGGAAAAGAAGGTGGAGAAGTATTAGCATTTGAGCACACAGATAATGAAATTGACTAAAAGAGAAATACCAACATTTTATGGTTTTATAATGGGTGCGAGGGGGAAATGGGTGGAGGAGAACAATAAATTTATGACTCATTTAGGGATTCAGAATTTTAAAACCTTCGCCCAGGAAATTTCCCACCTGGCTACCTCATTGACTCTCGAATTGTGCACATTTTTAGTGGCTGCTAAGATTATGGAACGCTCAGAGGACAATTTTAACTGTGTGTGTTGAATTTTAGAATTTTAAACTTCTTTTAGATTAGTGTTTTTTAGTTGATTTTAGTGTGTTTTGATTTTAGTTGTTTTAGATTTTATTTGTTTATTTTAATGTTATTCTAGAATTTTAGTAAATAAAGTTGAATTGTTTTAAGACACAGGTAATTTTTCTGATGAAGGGTCTAGGCCCGAAATGTCAGCCTCTCTGCTCCTATGATGCTGCTTGGCCTGCTGTGTTCATCCAGCCCTGCACCTTGTTGTCTCGGATTCTCCAGCATCTGCAGTTCCTACTATCTCTAATTTTGATGGGTAATGGGTGTTAAATTAATATTCACGAAACACATCATATGATGTTCAAGTAGGTTTTTTATAACTAAGCAATGGTCAACAAGCTCATGTCCAAATCCATCACTTGGTGAGCTGTTAAGTCTGTTCTAAATTTGCAGTGTCTTAAGATCTAGCTGTAGTCAGCTGTATAGAGGTATTCATTGTGCGTCAACAAGTGACAATAAAACTCGGCATAGGCACTACTTCGTAGTATTTTAAGAAGAGAGAGATTTAAAAAAGACATGGGGACAATCCTTTACCACTTTTCCATGTATGTGGAATGAACTTCCTGAGGAAATGGTGGATATGGATACAATTACAACATTTTAAAGACATTGGATAAGTAGATGAATAGTAAAGGTTTGGAGGGATATGGGCCAGGAGCAAGTAGGTGGGATTAATTTAGTTTGGGATTATGTTTGGCATGGACCGGTTGGACCGAAGGGTCTCTTTCCATGATGTATGATTCTATGACTCTGTGACTAAGTCTCTGTAACAACGTATACTATATCAATGTAACTAGTTACTAACATGCAGCAAATGAGATCTTGTCAATGATAACAGATTGTTGTAATTAGACCAAGAAGTGGTTTATCTCTCCCGCACAAGATCAAGCAATCCCGTAGATCTTACAGTTAAAGAATATGGTGGCAACAATGATGAGCAGCAGCTGATACTGTGCAGTGAGTTGGCAGGCCCAAGAGACAAAGACAGTTTGTGCACCCTAGTCTTGAAATACACCATCTTAGGCAAAAGACAATTAGCATTTAACAAGCCATACACGTCATTATTTTATGAACTTTTAGAAGATCCTTTTCAACCTCCTATACTCCAGTGAAAAAAATCCTGGGCTTCCAATCTTTCTTTATAACGGAAGCCTTCCATATCTGGCGACATCCTGGTAAATCTCTTCTGAACCCTCTCCAACTTAATAATATCCTTCCTGTAACTCGGGAACGAGAACTGGACACTGTATTTCAGAAGAGGCCTCACCAATGTCTTGTATAACTGGTAGATCTTACTTTTAATTGACTACCCTCTGCACAAATAGCAAAATTGACAATAAATATTGGCCTAGCCAGCGATGCACACATTTGAAATTCTAGGCGATTCAAGTCCATATTTATCATTATAATGGGTGATGTTTATTGTACTCCTCAGTATTATCTTTTTCATACCCCTACATAATAATTTGTCTATCTGAAATTTGACATTAATCTTCCTTACATTTCAATCTTTGTTGTTTGTATATTTTTGAATTAATAATGAAAGTTCAGACCTTCAATAAAGTGGCACACATGATAGTAATTCCTATCAAAGAGTAATAGAGAAACAGGAAAATGTCCATAAAAGTTTCTTCAGAGTTTCTATCAAATGTCTTACATAAACTTCTCAAAAGCATGACAGAAATTCCATTATATATGTAAGTGGGTTTCTTCCATGTACCCATTGAAGTTGGCACACCCATGAAAAAAAGACAGGTTAATAAAATAGGGTGACAAATGGGGAGAAATGTTCTGAGCTACTCTGATCTTGAAAGTAGTTGCTGTGGAATCTGAAGCAGATTCAATACTTACAATGGAGACGTGTAAAAAGAGCAGAGTAGACCATTTGGACACTTGATCAATAAGATCAGGATAATCTGTTTTGTGAGAAGACAAACTTATATGAAACGGCCAAATTTAGAGGATTGAAAAGAGAGAGCAGATGAGTTGAATAATTGAGATGTCTTACACATGATTTGAAGGACTCCTGTCTGTGCTGTATTATTGTATGATCCCAAATGAAGTGGCGACTAACAAGTGAAATCCTCACTACACCCAAGTATTCCTGATGAATCTTGTCAGCCTTAGTTCTATCCCTATTCACCATTCTCTTCCTCCCCCTTGCAGAATTTACTCAGCCTTCATCCATTGAAGCTGACATTGAATTCTTGCAATGGCTGAGCTTCTCTGTTTCAATGAAATTTGGGCCTCCATTATCAGGCACAGACATGGTACCCCCTATCCATTTATCATATACCACATTCTAAAAGAATACCAAGACTATTCTACCTTTTCCTGGGAAGCTGAGTCTTTAGCCTTATCCTTTTCTCAATCGACGGAATGAAAATTCCCATGAATTTGGATGATTTGAGTCAGTGGTTTTTGACCTGATGACTTTTGCTGGTACCTTGAAGTAAAGGGGAAAATAATGTCATGGTGACAATGTTGATGTACCAAAATTCGTGAGACTCAGTTACTTCTGTTTATTTCTGACACCTCCAAACACATCTTCCCTTCTACCCCAGTGTTACACAGTCAGCATCTTGGTGGGAGCCTTCCATCCATGACACCCTGGCCCAGTCCTCCATCACTACCCAATATTTCCCCTCCTGCTTCCTCCTCAGCTCCATAATGCCTTCCCATACAATCATGAAAGATGTAACACTTACCTATTCACTTTCTTCATTCTGACTATCCAACATCGCAAAAACACTTTCTAGGTGAAGCAGCATTTGACTTGCACTTCTTTCAATATATTCTGATCACAATGCAATCTTCTTTACATTGAACACCAAAATGATTTCAATAGCTTTCTCCAGAGTCAAATCTTCCTCAAACTCTAAGTACCTTTAACCTACAGGGTTGCTAGGGAGTTCCAGGATTGTGATTCAGCAACACTGAAGGAACAGTGATATATTTCCAAGTCAGGATAGTGTGTGCCTTAGAGGGGTACTTGCAAGTGCTGGTGATGTTCAAATGTATCTGCTGCTTTTGTCCCTATATATGGTAGAGGCTGTGGATTTGGAAGGTATTGCTGATGGAGCCATGATCAGTTACTGCTGAGGCTTTTATTGATGATACATACTGTTGCTACTATGAACTGGCAGAAGTAGGAGTGTTTGTTAAAGTATGTGAATGGAATGAAAACCAAGTGGGTTGTTTTGTCCTGAGCAATGTCAAGCTTCTTAAGTGTTGTTGAAGTCAGACTCATCCAGGCACATGGGGATTATTCCATCAGATTCCTGACTTGCCAACAGCCATTTCACGAACACACTTCCCAATAACTGTACCAGCATCAACATCACAACCTCAACACCTCACATCCACCATGTAACTATGTAGCCTGGCACAGCGGAATTACCTAATAAGGAGAGACCAATGAGACTGAAAGGAGAGATTGAAGTATCAAAGAAACACTCACCATTTAAAACTGAGTTGATGAGGAATCTGAGTCATGAATTTCCAGAATTCCTGAACCCAAAGGGTTCAAGACAGAAATTAATAGATTTCTGGATACTAATGATATCAATTGAAATGGATATAGATTAAGAAAGTGACATCTAGGTAGATGATCAACCATGATTAGAACAGCAAAGCAACCTCAATGGGCTGAATAGTCTATTACTGTTCCTATGGTCCTATATCTTGATATCACACAATACAGAATATTCCATGTGCTACTCATGCATCAGACGCTGCTTTAAACTTTTCAACCACAACCACATCTGCAAATACATTCATTCACACATATCACTCTCCCTTGCAAGATAAGATAACATGTTGTGGTTAGTCATCATCAGGATATAAGAATGACTATGAAGCATAAGTTCACTCTTCCAAGGAGGCATTGTCAATGGTGACTGTGAGGGCAGTAGTAGATTCTATGGACACAGGCAGAGGACGGGCATATGGCCACTCTAGCTTCCTTATTTATCCACAAAAAATCCTGATCCCTAATCTCAAACCATCTGGTCACTCTCAAGCCCACATGGTCTTTTCACACATATCTTCTAACAGTGATTACTCTCTACATGGCTACTCTCTAGCCTTTCTAGGTATATCACTGTGCATTCCAAGAAGGGAGAGCCACCTTAGTCACTCACAGACCCCACACCATTTCCTCTCACTCCTTTGCTCACAAAGGAAATGGAATTTGGGTCACTTTTAGAGAATGTGTTGAAGCAGGGCACAGCCACAGAAAAAATAAAAGCCTTAAGAACTACATACATAACAAAATAAATGAGGAAGAACACTCTCTGGTAGAAGATAGACCCAGGGTTTCCGAAAGGAAATTGATAACCCAGTCCAAAAATTTTGGAATTTGGCCATTCATACCAAGGCCATTTTTCTCATTTCAAGTTGGACGCAGGAGAAAGTGTCACAGAATTTTCATATAGAAAGCCTTGATTGACAAAGCATTGCTCACTGCTAACAGATGTTCAGTTATATGACCCAGATAATTTTGCAATTTAATGGTTCAAGGTATGTTGCAAACAACTCGACAATATGGGGGACACCAAATAATACAAACCTAATAATGTACTTCACAACTAGGAATTCTCACTCCTGAATGGTTTGAAGAGCATGTGTATTTGCATAAGTATAGGGGATTGTCACTTTAAGAGTTCAATCACATGACATATTGATGACACCATCAGCTGCTTTGCTTTAACCTTGCAGCCAGTAGAGTGAACACATTCATAATAAGATTCTTGCTGTTTAATGCTTCACCTCCTGGTCCTTCTTGGAACTTAATACAAGAAGATGCCCAGTAATTTTTCATCAGTATTCACACAGGAAAAAGACAACGTAGTCGAGGAAAATACTGAGATACAGTCTATTAGACTAGACGGGATTGAGGTTCATAA
>NC_063334.1:43648486-43766275 GCF_021869965.1 Rhincodon typus
TCCAGCTCTGTACCTTGTTGTCTCTTACCTTCAAATGGATCTCTTTTTCACATTTTCTATCCATCACAAAATAACACATAATAGCCTCATCCCGCCCCTTGACCTGTCCGTCCTCCCTGGACTGACCTATCCCCTCCCTAACTCCCCACCTACACTCACCTTTACTGGCTCCATCCCTGCCTCTTTGACCTGTCTGTCTCCTCTCCACCTATCTTCTCCTCTATCCATCTTCTATCTGCCTCCCCCTCTCTCCCTATTTATTTCAGAACCCCCTTCCCCTCCCCCATTTCTGAAGAAGGGTCTAGGCCCGAAACGTCAGCTTTCCTGCTCCTCTGATGCTGCTTGGCCTGCTGTGTTCATCCAGCTCTACACCTTGCTATCACATAATACCAGCTGTAGTATTCTACTCCTCTCATAAATACTTTGCCCAAATTTAGTGTAACTATTTTGTATTCAATGGGCTGAATTTCACCTGAAATCCACTAAGTGTCATTTGTATTGAGTTTCACAGAGGATTCCTCTCCAAGACCCCTAGCTCATGCTATCCTCCCAAACTCAGTTCATGACATACTTACCGTATCTTTATGGTGACCCACTCATCAGCTTCTCCCACTTGCCACAGATAGAAGTATCTATCATTGTCAGGACAGGGATTCCTGGTGCTGATGTCATCTTCAAAGGTCATCTGCACATGTGGTCAAGTGCTGGCAACCCACTTCAGTCCTACATGGTTCATCTTATTTGCCCCAGACATGTACAGCAGTGAGAAATTGGCAATTGCTTTACTAATAGGGGTTTGCAGGTCCTGCTGGATGGATTGGTGCATGCAGTTGTTGCCCAGGGAGTGTATCCTGAGATGCTAGTGACCGAAGTCTGGAGGAATGAATAGTGAGATGGCGTCACCGGTACCCACTCTGACTTTCATGGCAGAAATTGTCACCATCTGGTTTCTATCCAGTGGTTTGGAGAATATGAGACTACAAATCAATGAGGCGTGATAATTTTATAATGAGATGGTAATACATGCTAATGTGTGCAAAAATGTTTTTCAAAACTCCCATCAAGAACCTTATCTTGCAGTTCAACACTTGGTTGAAAAATGGAACTTTTTTTCTTTCAATGGCAGTGAACTTTTCACTGTCAGATCTCACACAATTCGCCTAAGTTTCTCACCCATGACTATGTCAATCAGGGCTGGGAACATTCCACTCAGTATCTTTATTTGTAAAACGGAACCCCTTATGCTTCATACCCTTTACAGCTATATCAACTTACCTCCTACCTTTGAAGTATTTTTTATAAAGGTTGTCTATTGTCTCTGCTGCTCTATTCTTTGCAAGTTTCAACATTTTTTATGCACATCTCTTTACTCTTCTTTTCTCTACAACTGATTTAACAACTGATTTCCACATAATCTATCAACCCATGTCCTCCTGAAGTCAATTACACACCTCTTTACAGTTCATTACTCTCTGTAATTATGTGGTATAAGTTGCAAGTTTTAATATTATACACCATAACCAAATTCAGGTCATTTATGTCTACTCAGAAGCTAAATGTCCTCAAAACTAACATCAGGAAGAATTTATCTGTGGTATTGCACAGGCAGCCATTACTTGCATCTCATGATATTTGCCACACTAGTCAGAATGTGTTCAGAGCAAAGGTTATTTGACGTAGTTCATGGCCACCAATCTTCCCTTGCCTTGGGACTGTTTAATGATCAGAGGTAAATGATGTACCACAGTAAAGTATTCACATAAGTACATGTTTTAGTGGTTTGTTTCATGATAGCATTAAGTAGATCTACATTACAAGACAGACATAATCACTGAAACTCTTGGGAATTTTACAATATATCTGTTCCTTTTCTGGGCAAGTGTACAAATTCCCTGTCTCCACCCACAGACTGTGTGACAACAACAGAATAAGTGGAGCTCAGTATTGTATGAACATGAAGTTCTTCAGAACCATTTACCTTATACAAAACCATCCAGTCTACTAAAGTTAATTGAACAGTGTTTTCTAAAAATCTGTCCCTTGAACTAACAAAATAATTCAGTTTCAATCCAAGTAGACAGCTGTACGTTTAAAAACCATCTAAAATTGTCTGTTGGTACATGTTTGGAAAATAATATTTCAACAGTTAAATTGAGGAAAATAAATGGCCCAAATCTTATGGGATAATCAGAGACCAAAAACATCCTGAAAGATGTGCATTGGAACCTCCTGGTGATCCTGACATACTGACTCTGCAAGAATTGCTTGGAAAGTTGAAACTTTCGATGGAAAATTAACCAGGTCCCCACCTAAAATGTTCCTGATGCTGAATTAGAGTAACAGGCTTAGGACTTGCTTAACTGAATAGTTTTGTATGAAAAATCAGAAATTTAGACTTGCTGTAACTGTTAACAATAAGACTGACCAACTAATCATTCATACTGACCCCTCCACAATCACTGACATTGACATACTTATGATCTGTTCTTCATTAATAATATGGTTTATTATTAACAATAATTATAAATATATTACAAGTCAAGCATAATTGCTCTCAAGAGCTGTATATCTGCTCCCTACTAAGCTACTGTAAACTGAAGGTCTCCACCTACAGACTGTGCATGATTTTATCAAAAGGGTTGGAATTAAATCTGTGCATTGGTGAGAAAGTTGGGAAAATCACATGAGATTTTAGTGATGTAATTACATCACTACAGTGATTCTCAATGTCGTAAGCATAAAGTTCCATTTTAGAACCAAGTGTTGAACAGTGAGAAGAGAACCTTGCCAGTAAGTGGTGAGGCATATTTGAACGCATTAACATTCCATATTACTTAAGCTCACCTTAGTGCAGTTTCCTATTCTTCCACTCAACAGATAGAAACTGGATAGTGGTAATTCCCAGCATGAAGCCTGGCAACTCCAGCTCACCATTTACTCCTCTGGTCCTGCATCGTAGACTGCGATCATCAACTTCTCAAGGCACATTTCATGGGGACTGGCTGTACACATTCCATATCCACAGAAATTGGTATCTGACACGTATCTCCTCACTGCATCATCAGGGCATATCTTTAATCCATTTGCAAGACACTTCTGTAATTTGATGCTACACTTTGGAGTGTACTGGCTTCTCTCATTGCTGTGCTGCTATAACAACACTTTGTGCACATGGACAGGCACCCATCTCATGGGCTGGAGTAAGAAGCATCTCAGGGATCCTCCCTTGTTCTCTTAGATTCCACGTACTTTGTTCCTGCTTGGATGCTCACAGCATCCTTGTCTTACCTCGCTTCTTTTGAACTTCTTTCTCCTCAGCCAGAGATTAAAAGTTCACAGTCTTTTGCTGTCTTGCCTTGCTGCTTAGTGCAGATTCAAAGCCAGGGCCTTTGTTGTGGTTGTCAGCGGTAATCAGTCAAAGAAGTGAACATGTGACTGTGCCAAATCAATCTCTCACCTTCATCATGTGCCAGCAGCTTATGTGGCAAACTTATTGCATGTGTTTCAACCAAATGGGCATGTCTCAAAGTCAAGGGACAATAGTCCTTCAGTCAAGTCAAGGGAACATTCTTCAGTCAGGGGATGCCAGGACAGTAAGTCAAGGCCAGCCTCCAATATCAAGTTGGGAGTGGCCCATGGTCATCCCTGTGGGTCCAGGGTAGTCAGTCTAGGTATTGCGGGAAATCAGTGGACAGCTGCATCAGTCGATAGCTGCATCAGTCATGGCTCTGGTCGTTCATTGTACGAACTGATCATCCAAGTTGATCAAGTGGCTGGGCCATGGTTAGTCCAGGGAGCCCATCCACTTAAGGTCCAGGAGGATAATTGGATGGGGGGAGGGGGATGGGGGGAGCTGGTGGTGGTTGGGGCGGTCATGGTCACTGCTGTGAGAGGCAAAGTGGGAACTCAATTGTGGGGATTGGATGCAGTATGCTTGAATACAAAGATAAAAATAATTATTAATGGGGGCAATTCAATGTATAAGGGAGGGAGACAATACAGCATAGGAGGGAAAGGGTAATGAGGGGACTTGTCAGCACTATCCTGGCTTTGATGGGGCAACTGTACGCTACTACGTCTAGTACAATGACTTGACATGCCTGGGAGTGAGAGGCTAAAGTGGGGAGTTGACCAATTAAATTGGGTGAAGTTGATGAGGAGGGTTATCAAGAGAGAAAGTGAAGATTTAGAGCTTCATCTAGACTGAGAGGCTGATTATGTAACCCACTGCGTGAGGCCCCAAGCTCTCTTGACCACATTATATAACATTAGGAATCTATCCTATTCATCGTTGTGATGCACAAGCAATGAACTGGAAAGGTTCACCCTAATTGTTCAGGTAACAACTATTTTCCCAAGTTCCCATAACCTGCACGTGGGGCAGGAGGTGTTCACTTCAAATTTTGGACCATTAAACCTCATGTAGTGCTAAGGATGGTTAGATTATGTACCTTCAATGTCATAGTTGCAGCTTGACAGCCGTTGTTCATAGAGTTGATGGTTAAAAAGTGAACATATATTTAGAAATGTGATAAGATATTTACAATGAAGTGTGACTTCTGCCACCAATCTGCCCTCAGATGGTCCACTTCCTTTCCCTCTCATGTTTTAGTGCAGTCTCGGGGTCTGCAGTTGGGATGGAGAGAGATTGCCCCACAGTGGACCTTTTGGCCTTGGGCTTTTGGTTGGTGACCTCAGGGGCATTTATTGTTGGAGGCCCAGATGTGCTGAGTGTGTCCTACACAGAGGCAGGTTCACCGTCCTCAGCTTTAACTCCCGGAGAGCTGAAAGTGCAAGCAGGGTGGAGGTAGAAAGTTTGGAGTGTCATGAGAGGAAACTTCTACAGTCACCCTACCCTCCCACCCAACCACCTGCCATCCTAATCCCTCTCCCACTTATATCACACACTTCCTGTCAGTAGCTTTTACAGTGACTTGGAGGCCTTTACACATTTTGCTTACTGGAATTCGGCAGGTACTGTTGTGAAAAGAGGTGTTCCTTGGCTTCAATGCAAATCCTGCCCCAAGTGGATTACAGTCCCATTTTGTATGATGTACAAATCCAGGACATGCCAGATTCAAATGTTTGGCTCTAAAAATCACTGACAGGTAAATAGACAACTTTTAACAGGCTTACTGTCACTCACCACTGCTCTGACAGTAATGGGAAAATTTGGGCCATGATGAAACTCAGAAACTCAAAAACTCAAAGTTAGGTATAGCAAAGTTTGTGTTTTCCTATATGTTTCAGTCAGGCAACACATTAATCATTTGCAGCCAACTGTCTCACATCATATTATGCTGACTAATTTTAGCTGGAATCCCAATATGGGTTCTTTTGTTGTGGTTATTTATTGGACACTAAAATGAAACAAAGAAAGAGCACTTACATGTGCAGTTACCTTTTTAATAGGACGATAAGACATTAGGGGAAATTAGAAATAGGAACAGGAGCAGGGTTTTCAGACCCTTGAGCCTACTTGACCATTCAATAGGATCGTGGCTACTCGGGGACCACTTTGCTGAACACCTACGCTTGGTTCGCAATAAACAACTGCACCTCCCAGTCGCGAACCATTTCAACTCCCCCTCCCATTCCTCAGACGACATGTCCATCCTGGGCCTCCTGCAGTGCCACAACGATGCCACCCGAAGGTTGCAGGAACAGCAACTCATATTCCGCTTGGGAACCCTGCAGCCCAATGGTATCAATGTGGATTTCACAAGCTTCAAAATCTCCCCTCCCCCTACCGCATCCCAAAACCAGTCCAGCTCGTCCCCACCTCCCTAACCTGTTCTTCCTCCTACCTATCCCCTCCTCCCACCTCAAGCCGCACCCCCATCTCCTACCAACTAACCTCATCCCGCCCCCTTGACCTGTCCATCCTCCCTGGACTGACCTATCCCCTCCCTAACTCCCCACCTACACTCACCTTTACTGGCTCCATCCCCGCCTCTTCGACCTGTTTGTTTCCTCTCCACCTATCCTCTCCTCTATCCATCTTCTATCCGCCTCCCACTCTCTCCCTATTTATTTCAGAACCCCCTTCCCCTCCCCCTTTTCTGATGAAGGGTCTAGGCCCGAAACGTCAGCCTTTCTGCTCCTATGATGCTGCTTGGCCTGCTGTGTTCATCCAGCCCTGCACCTTGTTGTCCAACATTCTACATGCCCACTTTCCTGCCATTGATTCCACCACTGATCAAGTGCCTATCTATCTATCTATCTATCTATCTATTTGTCTATCTATCTCAGTCTTAAATATAAACAAAGACTTTTCCCTCACAGCACCCTGTGACAACGAGTTCCAAAGACTCTCAACCTCTGAGAGAAGAAATTGCTCTTCATTGCAGCCTAGTCTCTCCCATGAAGAAAACATATTTTCAGCATTTACATGTCAAGCTGCATAAGAATCCTATAAGTTTCAGTGTTTTTCTTTGATGAGCTCATTGACACCTACCTGGCCTGCAAAGAAGCAGAATGATTTTTGCACCACAATAGTACTTTACCTCATCAAAATTGTTTTTCAGAATTTGTACATACTAAGATTTTTCCATATGTGAAAAGGTATAAGTAACTCATCAATAAACATTATTGTTGGTGTAATAATTGTTGTCCACATTGATACCAATGACATGGGTAGGTCCAGAAAGGAAGTTTTTCTGAAAGACTTTTAAGACTTCGGAGCCAAGTTAAGGAGGTAATAATCTCTGGATTACTATCTGAGCCATGGACAAACTGATATAGGGTAAATAAATTCAAGGAGTTAAGTGGCTCAAAGATTAGTGTTGGTGAAATGGGCTTCAGTTCCTGTGGCTCTGACACTAGTGCTGGGTTAGAAGTGAGCTGAACTAGTGGGATGGGCTTCACTTGAACTATGCTGGGTTTGTGTCCTGCAAATTGAATAACTAGAACTGTTAAGAGGGCTTGAAAATAACTGGGGGCGGAAGAAGGTTGGGAGAGAGCAAATATAGACGACAAAGCAAGAGGATACGGCTGAATTACAGGCCAGTTACTTGAATAATGATACCCATTGTGAGAAATGAAAGAACAGAGGGAAGAAACAGAAAAATAACAGCAAATAGGGGTAAAAAGGGGAAATAATGGTAAAAAGGCAAAATTAATGGATCTTCACGTGAATGCACGTAGGATTTGGAACAAAACAGATGAATTAACCAAACAAACACAGGTTAATGATCTTATAGCCGTTACATTGACATGAAAGGAGATCAAAGCTGGGAGTTAAATATTCAGAAGGAAGATGCAGAGTCCATAAGGGTGGAGGTGAGAAATAACAAAGGCAAGGAGAAACTGTGGAAGTAGTCTATAGCCCACTATCAGTAGCTATTTAGTGAGACAGAGAATAAAACAGAACATAATGAAGGTATGTATCAATGGCAGTACTTTAATCAATGGTGACTTTAATGTTTATGTAGATTGGGATGTTCAGGTTGGCAAAAGAAGGCATAAAGAAGAATTGACAGGTCTAATTTGGGACAGTTTCCTAAAAAATAATATGTTGAGGATCCAACCAGGGAGCAGGTGATTTCGGATCTGGTGTTGTGTAATGAGATAAGTTTAATAAATGATATCAAAGTAAAAGGTGCCCTTAGAAACAGTGACCATAGCATAATAGAATTTAGCATTCAGTTGAGATAGAAGAACTTGGGTCAGAAATAACTGCTCACCTTAAGTCAAGGTAATAATAAAGGAATAAGGGCAGAACTGGCTGGAATGGTCTGGGAAAGGAGTTTAGCAGCAAAACAAGATGGAGGGCAAGGAACAATGTCAGGCATTTAAAAAAGGGAAGCAGTGGATGTAATATTTGGATATTCAGAAGGCTTTTGATAAGGTGCCACACATTAATCTACTTAACAATATAATAACTCATAGTGTTGGAGGTAGCATATTATCATAGATTGAATATTGGCTAACTGATAGAAGACAGCTGGAATAAGGATGCATTTTCAAGCTGACAACCCTGTACCTAATGGTGTGCCACAGGAATCAGTGCTGTGGTCACAATTATTAACATTATATATATATTGTTGGCTTGAAGAAGGAAATTGAATGTACTATAGCTTGAAGAAGGAAATTGAATGTACTATTGCTTGAAGAAGGAAATTGAATGTACTATAGCCAAGTTTGTAGATGTCAAAAATTAGATGGGAAGGCAAATGGTGAGGCTGGCACAGAGTCTAAGGAATAGAGGAGCTGAATATTATTTCAATGAAGGAACATTAAGGATTTGGCAGTCTTTGTCCATGAAGCACAAAAATGCCAGCATCCAGGTTCAGTGGGTCTTATGGAATGTTGGCCTTTATTACAAATGGAATGGAGCAAAGAAGTAGGGAAGTTTTGCTAAAACTATATAAGGCACTAGTTCAGAACAAAGCTGGAAAACTGAGAACAGTTTTACATCCCTGACCTAAGCACAGATATACTGGCATTGGAGGCAATCCAGGGAAAATTGATTAGGTTGATACCAAGCGTGAAGGGACTGTCTTATCAGGGGAGGTTGATTTGACTGGGCCTGCACTTGTTGGAATTTATAAGAATGACAGATGACCTTACCGAAACATACAAGATTCTTCGGGACTTAACAGTGTAGAAATGGAAAGGTTGTTTCCCCTTGTGGGAGAGTTTAGGACCAGAAGGTATAATCTCAGAGTAAGAGATCAACTAGGTAAGACATAGATGAGGAGTTTTGTTTTTATCTCAGAGGGTTGTTGAGGCTGGGTCATTAAGTATGTTCAAGGCTCAGATCAGTAGGTTTTTAATCATTAAAGAAATCAAGGATTTTGGGGAAAAGGCAGGAAAATGGAGTTGAGGATTTGTAGATTAGCCAAGCTCTCATTAAATGGTGAAGCAGACTCGATAGGCTGAATGGTCTACTTTTGCTCCTCTGTCTTATGGTGTTATGGAATGAGGGAGGAATCTCATAGAAACTTATAAAATGCTAACAAGGCAAGACAAGGTAAATGCAGGAAGGATGTTTCCAATTGGGGAATTCAGAACCAGGGGTCACAATCTAGGATATCGACTAGGCCATTTAAGACTGAGATAAGGGTAAATTTCTTTACAGAGTAGTAAGCTTTTGGAATTATTTGCCATAGAAAGTGATGGAGGGTAAAAGATTCAAAGTTTTCAAGAAGACGTTATATTTAGTCCTTAGACTTAAAGGGCTTCAAAGGGTATGACAAGGCAGGAATTGGGTACTGAGCTGGATGATCAGCCATGATAATATTGAATGGTAGAATCAGCTCAAAGGGCCAAATGGCCTATTGCTTCTCCTATTTTCTATGTTTCTATGTTTTTATCTGCTCTGATGTAACAAACTGCTTTTCTGACTTGGTCAAATTGGTTTTCAAGTTAACGGCAATTTCGAATTCCAGATAACCTGATCAGGATGGACAATTAGTTCTTTAAATTCTTTATTCAATTTAAATTGCAGCCCACAACCAACACCCCTTCATCACCGAGATCCATCCAGCCCCTAACCCCACCTTGCCCCGACACCCTAGGTTTGGATTTGTCAGACAGGGGAAATCAAAATTGAGATGTGTGAATTATTGTTGGGACCAGAAATATTCACAATTTACATTAAGAATCTGGATGAAAGAACTGAGAGTATTGTTGCCAAGTCTGCAGATGACACAAAGATAGGTGGAGGAACAGGTAGTGTTGAGGAAGCAGGAGGCTGCAGAAGACTTGGATAGGGGAAAAGAGTGGCCAAAGATGTAGCAGGTGGAATACAATGTCGGAAAGTATAATGTTATGCACTTTTTACAAGAAAAATAAAAACGTACAGGCAAAGGCTGTAGAAATCTGAAGCAAAAAGGGACCTGGGGGTCGTAGTTCAGGATTCTCTTAAGGTTAACGTGCAGGTTCAGGTGGCAGTTAGAAAGGCAAATGCAATGTTGGCATTCATTTCAAGAGAGGTAGAATACAAGAGCAGAGATATACTGCTGAAAAATAGCGAATGAATTCAATGAATTCTATTCATGGTGTGTATTCAAGTAGATATCATGCATGCAACTCAAACTAATGATTCTTGTATATAGTGTCATATTTTGTGGACCATTTGACGGAAGCATCACACCAAAAGGTCATGGTGACGATAGATTCCGAGACCACATGCTCTCTGACAGAAAGGCTCATGTGCAGTTTTTTCTTCTCCAAGAAAGTAAGTATTTATCTTGACAATATTTGCCTGCTCAAATTAGAAAAAAACAGTGGTGGTACTGTAATAGACTTTGCAATGACGTGGATGAAATAACCATATGATGAATACCACAAGGATAATATAAGAAATGCTTGCAGCTAGGTCTAATTCATGTTCATCAAATGGTAATAAACCAAGTTAAAATCCCAATAACCGCCTTGCCTTTCTTATAGCAGAAACAATGATTTAGTTCATCCATTCATACACTTTACTAATAAGTTAACATTTCTTGTCTGACAGTAATACTTCACAAAAAAATTAAGAATTTCATCACCATGCTTTCATAAGTTCAAATTGTATTTATCTTAGCAAACTACCTCTTAAAGCCCCAGAGAGTTTATTATTTCATTATCCTTTATGAATACGCTTGTAGATCTACCTACAGCTCCTGAACTGCAGCGATTCAAAAAGGCAGTTCATCACAACCTTAAGAGCATAAGAAACGGAACAGGAGTAGGCCATTTAGCACCTTGCGCCTGCTTGGCAATTCAATAGAATCATGACTGATTTGACTGTCCTCACTTACACATTACTTCGTTTTCCACATAAACCTTGATTTACCCTACTGATCAAGATTCCATCTCTCTAATCATAAATATACACAAGGACTCTGCTCCATAGCTTTCTGTGGCAAGAAGTTTCAAAGATTTACAACCCTCTGAGAAAAGGAATTCCTCCTCATCTTAAATTGCAACCCCTTAATTCCAAGGCCATGCCCTCTGATCTTGGAGTCTCCCATGAGGGGAAACATCCAATCAGCATTTACCCTGTCAAGCTCCTTAAGAATCATTTATGCCTCAACAAGATCACCTCTCATGCTCCTAAACTCCAAAGAGTAGAGTTCCAAACTGTTTAATCTTTGCTCATAAGACAGTCCTTCCATACCATGGATCATCCTAGTGAAACTTCTTTGAGCTTCCTCTAATGAAGTAGTATCTTTCCTTAAATCAGGGAATCAAACTGCTTCAGATAAAAAACAAAATTTTTAGGGATTTTTGTGTTATCTCATTAATTGGAGGTATGTTACCACCTAGATGCCCAGTGACGTCATCAGGCAGTTCCACCTCAGATGTGTCTAAATAGAGCATGAAGCTTTCTCTACTCTGGCCACAGATGGACCACAGGAACTAGATCAGATATGCCAATTCCCTTCTGCAATGCTGTTGCATTTTTCCACCTTTCAGGTACCATTTATTTGGAGGTGATTTGGGATATGTTCCAACTGATCAAAGAACAGTACTGAGTTTGCCAATTGCATTTCATACAAGATCCTCAACGTGAACAGAGGGGAATTTCATTCCATTAAAGTAAAATCTTATATTTACACATTCAGAATTCCAACATCCACATTATTCAGCTTTTGTAATTACCTTTATACACCATCTTTCATGTGTTTAGAAGTCCTAAAGCACTTTATATGGCCATTGTGATATTTTGAAAAATATAGTCAATGTTATCATGCAGGAAACTGAGGTAATAGTTATACATCAGTTACTTGAGCTTATATATTAGTGCCAATGAAGGTCCCACAAAGAACAGTACCATGCTTGGAAGTGACTTTCTGCAATCATGATCTTATAATAGATAAACAAATGCTACATGTGTCACAGAGACACAACTAGATTCAATGATCTGTAGCTGTTTGAGGTAAGTTGGAATAAGTCAGCAGGAAAATGAGGTAGCCTTATTTGTGAAGGAGAATCTTCTTTTGGTATACACCAGCAGTAGGTAAAAGGGTTTGACAATAGCTAATCTGAGCCAACAGCCTGAAATTAAAAATTGATAACATTTAAATTTCCAGGACAGGCATCTCTATCTGTAGAGTTTTGTTCAGAAATTGCTAAGGTTGCTAAGCGTGAGCCTTTTTGATGGACTAATAGAGGTGGCGGCAGGCTTCCCGAAGGTCACTGAAATAGAATCAGCACAATAAGTGTCACTTATAGTCAACTGTTAATGTTATGGTATTAAAAAGAATCAAACTGTAGTAGAGAATATAAAAGCAAAAATCCCAATGTAAAGCATATAAGGCAATGTCAAAAGGACACACGTACATGATATATTTTATCTGTCCTGTTGGACTCCTTTTTCTCCATTTCAAGGGCTGTGGGCATGAAGGCACTAAATGTGAAGCAGGTGCCTAATGTGATCCTCACTATAGGCTGCACACATTCTGACTACAAAACATTACTTCAGCCAGATGTAAGAGCAAGCTCTCAGAAGGTCCCCCAACTTGCGTACCTATTACCAAATCAGTCACATGTCAGATGCCAGTTTCAGGCTAAACTTTAAAGTGTAGGAGTAGCCACTCCATCTAACTAGAGACAAACTGTAAGTTCTTACACTGAATATACTCCTCAGAAATAATAAAGAAAAACCGAAAGAACTGCAGATGCTGTAAATCAGGAACAAAAACAGAAGTTCCTGGAAAAGCTCAGCAGGTCTGGCAGCATCTGTGAAGAAAAAATCAGAGTTAACGTTTCGGGTCCGGAACTCTGATTTTTTTCTTCACAGACACTGCCAGACCTGCTGAGCTTTTCCAGCAACTCTCTTTTTGTTCCTTAGAAGTAATTTCTGCAAGTTACTAATCAATAAAATATGGTGAAAAGGACACTTGCCCAGAGAATAACTTCTATATAATTAACTGACCCCATACAGATTGAGCAAAAGAATGGCATGGAATAGATGACATGGAACAGATCTAATATTTACAAAATGCATTTCAGTCGTACAAGCCAAGGGCAAAATATTGCAAATTGGAAATTACAAAAACCGCAAGAGATATAACATTTTTTCTGAAGAAGGGTCTAGGCCCGAAACGTCAGCCTTCCTGCTCCTCTGATGCTGCTTGGCCTGCTGTGTTCGTCCAGCTCTGCACCTGTTGCCTCAGATTCTCCAGCATCTGCAGTTCCTGCTATCTCAGAGATATAACATTCTTCTTTATTCACCATGTTCTCTTCTGAAGTGCCCCAATACATTTCAGTGCTCTTCATTCACAATGAACATTCCTTCTAAGGCACAAAGTCCCTGAAGTTCTACAGTTTCCAAACCTTTGGTGTATGACAGCTGAAAGCCCCCAGGCAGTGGTCTTTCCACATTGCAACTCTGCAGTGAGTCCGCCAAGCTTTAATGCATCTCTCAGTACATAGTCCTGGACCTCGGGATGCCTATGCTTACAACACTGGGCGAAGATGGCTGTTGGAAATTGGGATCCCTTTAAAACTGAAGTTCCTGTGTAGCATTTGATTTCATTTAACTGCTGTTACAGCTTTCAAAACTTCTCATAAATAAAGAGAAAAGGAAGGCACAAGAAATATAGAACAATTGAACATAGGAATAGGATGAGATCATTCGACCCCTCCACCACTCATTATGACCATGGCTAATTATCGAGCTCAATTCCTTAGTTCCGCCCTCCCGCCATATTCCTCGATCCCTTTGATCAAAAGAGCTCGATCTACCTCCTTAAAACACAGAATGTTTTGTCCTCAACCACGTTACTTGGTAGTGAATTCCACAGGCCCACTATTCTCTGGATGAAGAAATTTCTCATCTCAGTCCCAAAAGGTTTACACGTTATTCTTAAGCTATCATTCCAGTTCTAGACTTCTCCATGATAGGGAACATTCTTCCCTCATCTAAACTGTCTGGTCCTGCTATAATTGTATAGGTTTCTATGAGAGCCCTCCTCATTCTCCTAAACTCAAATGTATGCAGGGCTAACTGACTCAATCTCTTCTCATACGTCAATACTGCCATCCCAGGAATTAACTTGATAAAGCTTTGCCATATTCCCTCTATAGCAAAAACATCCTTTCTCAGGTAAAGAGACCAAAGCTGCACATAATATTCTATGAGCGGCCTCACCAGTGCCCTGTATAATTACAGCAAGACATCTAGTTCCTGTACTAAGACCCTCTCACAATGCAAGCCAACATAGTCTGCCTTCTTTACTACCTGCTACATTTGTGCATTTCCTTTCAGTTACTGGTGAACCTGCACATTCCCCTCTCTCAATTTACAGCCATTCAAATAATAATTTACCTTCCATTTTTGCTACCAAAGTGAGTGATCTCACATTTATCCACATTATACTGCTCTGCCATGTATTTGCCTATTCAGTCAGCCTGTCCAAATAGCACTATCACAACTCTGCATACTCTGCAGCTTACCCTTCCATCCAGCCTTGTGTCATCTGTAAATTTTGAGAAATTACATATAGTGCTCTCATCTAGATCGTTAACACATACTATGAATTGCTGGGGTCACCGTTCCACTCCCTGTGGTATGCCACTAGTCACTGCCTGCCATTCAGAAAATTACCTATTTATTCCTACTTTTTGTTTCCTGTCTGCTGACCAGTTCTATACATCTTAATACACTACCCCAATCCCACGCACGTTAATTTTACACATTAATCTCTTATTTGGGACTTTATTAAAAGCCTTCTTAAAGTCCAAATAAGCCATATCCTTTTAGTATTCCAGTAGTTTGTCAAGCATGATTTCCTTTTTGTAAATTCAAACGCTGACAGTGTCTAATTCTACTATTATTTTCCAAGATAACAAGAATCACGGAGGATCACCAAGGTGTCATACTGTAAACTTCAAAACTTTAATTACTGTTCATGAATTGAAAGGATCATCAATAACTCTTTCCGGAATAAAGTGTTTCCTGAGATAAAAGGGACAAGGAGAAACTGTTATAAAGGCATTAAAAACAACATGCTAATTAGCCATCCCTGGGAAGAAGGAGTTGAAGCAGCATAAACAAGCTGTTTTCTGAGACAGATGAGTTAACACTGCTTATAACCTGCTGCCTGATGACAAATGGGCAATTAAGACTGCTTGCAGAAGGAATGTCCTGAGGTAAAGGGGTAAATTGCAGGACAGGCTGTTTTGAACAGACAGCTGACACCAAATATGACAAGGAACAGTGGAGTTACTTCAGTTAAGAAGGCAAGCTGCAGACGTGAGGACTCCAGAAGAGTAATCAATGATGCGGATGAAAGAATCTGAAGATTATCAATAATATCACCCCACAAAGCTGAAAGAGAGCACACTGTATAAGAATTCATTTCCAGGAATCTTCAGCAGCAGAATTTTGAAGAATATTGCTCAAGGATTGAATCCTGGACATCCAGAAACAGACACAGTTAGTTGGAATAGGAGGTAAATTCCACTATTAATTGGATAATAACAAAGTTGAGTTGTGAGGCTTAACTTGCTTGAGGTAACTCACTTTGGTTGCTGTATGCAATAACGTTTAAGTAATTCTTTCAGTATTTGATCGTGAGATTTCTTAATAAAGTGGTCGAATTAAAGTTATCTTGTGGTAATTTACCCATGGCAAAGGTCACAATGTTGCATCGAACAGACATCAAAGATTTATCTCAAGAAAAACCACTGTACCCTCAACAAAAACCACTGTATCTCTCTGCAGAGATTCTTTGCAAAGACATATGCCACAGGGAGGAGGACAGCAGTCTCTTCCCCACCAACTCAAGGGTAAGTGCAAAGGTGGTGAGACTCCAGGTACATGGGAAGGACATGATGGGAAAGGCCTTTCTTATTGCCAATCATTGCATAGAAATTGCTAAATAATCTAGAGGGTGTGAATAACCACTCTGACAATCAATTTAGGATTGCCATTTGGACTCGTGATGTGGCACACTTGCGTATACTGGAAGCTATGTAGATTAATATATATTGTTGAGGTTGGTTGGCTTGCCGAGCTGGTTTGTTGTTCCGCAGACGTTCCGTTACCGTGCTTGGTAACATCCTCAGTGCAGCCTCTGATGAAGCATCTGTGTGTTTTCCCGCTTGGTTTTTAAACTCAGGGGTCCTTTGCAATGGATTGCCTCACTTCCAGGTTTCCTCCGTAGTGGAATGTATATGGGGTTGAGTTCAATGTGTTTATTAATAGCATGCTTCGTGGAGTGCCATGCTTCCAGGAATTCTCGTGCTTGTCTCTGCCTAGCCTGTCCCAGGATCTTGGTGTTGTCCCAGTCGAAGTCGTGGTTCTCCTTGTCCATGTGGATAGAGATGAGTGAGTATGTCTCTAAGGTTTTGGAATAGATCCGTAGCTTGGGTTATGGGTGTTGAGGTTGGTTGGCTTGCCGAGCTGGTTTGTTGTTCCAGAGACATTTCGTTACCATGCTTGGTAACATCCTCAGTGCAGCCTCTGATGAAGCATCGGTGTGTTTTCCCGCCTGGTTTTTAAACTCTGGGGTCCATTGCGATGGATTGCCTCACGGTTCCACAAGGACAAGGAGAACCACTACTCCGACTGGGACAACACCAAGATCCTGGGACAGGCTAGGCAGAGACAAGCACGAGAATTCCTGGAAGCATGGCACTCCAAGAAGCATTATTTAATAAACACATTGAACTCGACCCCATATACATTCCACCACGGAGGAAACCCGGAAGTGAGGCAATCCATCACAACGGATTCCAGAGTTTAAAAACCAAGCGGGAAAACACACCGACACTTCATCAGAGGCTGCACTGAGGATGTTACCAAGCACGGTAACGAACATCTGCAGAACAAACCAGCTCGGCGAGCCAACCAACCTCAACACCCACAACCCGAGCTACAGATCTACTCCAAAACCTTAGAATTAATACATATTAATAACAATATCCTATTCTTTTCATCCTCCTCACCAAGGGAGATGGAGTACAAAGTATATATTTTTGTAGTTTGCAGTTTGTTAGAAATAGTGAGCAAGCATGAGAATTGGTTTATTGTCTGTAGTTGCTAAGGTTCACAATGGCTGGAGAACTCAACCCTGTGGAATGTTCCTCTTGCAATATATGGGAAATCAGGGACACTTCCAGTATCTATGATGAGTTACTTATGAGGGAACTGTGTTCAGCTGTAGCTCTGGCTTTGCCACATTGAGTGTCTGGAGCTGCGAATGGACTCACTTTGAAGCATCCTTGTGCATCATGAATAGCACATTTAGCGAGCTGGTCATATCACCAATAATGGTTGCACAGTGAGAAAATCATTGGGTAACTACCAGGAAGACTAGCAAGTGTGGCTGTTCTCCTTTCAAACACGTATACCATTTTGAAACTATTGGGAGAATGGCCTCTCAGGGCAAAACAACTGCAGCAAGCCAGATCAGGGGTAACACAACTTGTTCTGTCGTACAGCATGAAGAGTTGATGTATAGGCGAGCAGTAGTGATAAGCATTTCTGTGCCATTTCATAATGTCGTATTGTCTCCCTGGTGCCAGGATCAAAGGTATCTCTGAATAGGAACAGAACACTCTGAAAGGGGTGTCAGCCAGAGGTCATGGTCCATATTGGTACTAATTGCTTAGGCAGGAAGAGAGATGAGTTTCTGCAAAGACAATTTAGTGTATTAAGTTGGAAGTTAAAAAGCAGAACCTCCATGAGTGTTATCTCAGGATTTTTCCCTGTGACACATGCTCGGGAAGCCAGAAATAGAAGGTGAAACTGTTCAATGCATGGCTAGAGAGCTGCTGTCGGAAAGTGATCTCTTCCAGGGCAGGTTATGATGTTTGTGGTTCACTTGAACCATAAATAGAACACGAGGTAGACAGAGGGTAAAGTTGAACAGAGAGTACATTATTATGCATCCTCTCAGCTCCATAGTCTGTTTTTAGACCGCTTTCCCTAGCTCCTGCTCCAGGTCACCTGACTCACTCTCTTAAAGGAGGTAATACACAGCCAACTGCATACAAAACACAGGTGGGAGTTGTGCAAGAAGGACAAGATGCACCTAAACTGGAGGGGCACCAATATCCATGCAGAGAGATTTGCTAGTGCTACTCAGGAGGGTTTAAGCTAGTGGAGCAGAGGGTGGGAACAGGAGCAGTAGGTCAGCATGTGGAATGGTTGAGTTGAATGTCAACATTAAGTCAAATAAGTCTAATAGGAAGGACAGAGCCAAATTAATGAATATTGTAGGACTGGTGGTTTGAAATGTGTTTATTTTAATGCAAGGAGAATAACAGGTAAAGCAGATGAGCTTAGAGCCTGGATTAGCACGTGCGATTGTGATGTTGTAGCCAAAACAGAAACTTGGTTGAGAGAGGGGCAGGACTGGCAGCTTAATGTTCCAGGTTTAGATGTTTCACGTGAGATAGAGAGGAGTGTAGAAAAAGTGGGAGAATTGCATTAGTGATTAATGAGAACGTTGCAGCAGTACTAAGAGAGGATATCTTGGAGGTCTCATCCAGTGAAGCCGTATCGGTAGAATGTAGGAATAAGGAACATGCAATCACAATGATGGGGTTATATTATAGACTTCCCCATAGCCAGCAGGAGGTAGAGGAACAGATATGTAAGCAGATTATGGAAAGATGTAAAATCAACAGGGTACTTACAGTGGATGATTTGTTTCCTCCTTGGTGTTGCAGCCTCAGGGACAGCTTTTGGCAGAGGCGTCATTCCAGGTCCAGTCGGCAGCAGCAGGAATTGCTTCAGCATGCTTCCTCTTTGGTGTTGCAGCCTCAGGGACAGCTTTAGCGGCCAAACTACACAATGATACCAATCTTTATCCAGGATAGTGTCAAACATCTTGAGTATTCAGAGCTGCACCCATTCAGACAAGTACAAGTATTCCATCACACTCCTGATTTCTAGCTGGAAAGAGACACTGGGAAGATTAGAGGCCAATTACTCCCCACAGGCTTCCCAACTTCTTACCTGCTCTTGAAACCACACTATTTATTTGGCTGGTCCAGTTCAGTTTCTGGTTCATGGTAACCCCTGGAACGTTGATAGTAGAGGATTTAACGATGATGTTGAATCATAGAATCCCTACAGTGTGGAAACAGGCCCTTCGGCCCAACAAGTCCACACCAACCATCAGAGCATCCCACCCAGACCCATTCCCCTATAACCCACCTAATCTACATATAACTGAACACTACGGCAATTTAGCACAGCCAATTCACCTAACCTGCACATCTTTGGACTGTGGGAGGAAACCGGAGCACCTGGAGAAATCCCACGCAGACACGGGGAGAACGTGCAAACTCCACACAGACAGTCACCCGAGGGTGGAATCGAACCTGGGTCCCTGGCGCTGTGAGGCAGCAGTGCTAACCACTGAGCCACCATGCCACCCATGTTGCTGTCAAGTATCAAGTGGAGGCTGTTCCATTCTTTGGAATCATTCTTCAGTCTTTGCCTGGCACTTATGTGGTACTTACCAGCTCAAGCCTGAGTATTGTCAAGGTTTTGTGCATTTTGAAATGGACTGCTTCATTATCTGAGGATCTATGAATGGTGCTTAACATGATGCAATCATCAGCGAACATCTGACTTAAATGAATCCATGATGAAGGGAAGTCCTTGATGATGTAGCTGAAGATGGTTGAACCTAGGACACTACCCTGAGGAACTCCTACAGAGATGTCCTGGAGATGAGATGACTGACCTCCAACAACCACAACTATCTTCCTTGAGTCATGTATGACTCCAACAACCAGAGAGTTTGCCCGCTGATACCCATTGATTCCAGTTTTGCAAGGGCTCCTTGATGGCACACCCAGTCGAATGCAGCCTTGATGTCAAGAGCTGGCACTTTCACCTCACCTCTGGAATTCAGCTCTTTTGTCATGTTTGAACCAAGGCTGTAATGAGGCCAGGAGCTGAGTGGCCCTGGTGGAACCCAAACTGGGCATCACTGAGCAGGTGCCACTTGATAGCACTGTTGATGATACCTTTCATCACTTTACTGATGATCGAGAGTTCACTGATGGGGTTGGATTTGTCCTGCCTTTTCTGTACAGGACAGACTTGGGCAATTTTCCATATTGTTGGGTAGATACCAGTGTTGGAACTGTACTGGAACAGCTTGGCTACTGGGGCAACAAGGTCTGGAGCATATTGCTGGAATGTTGTCAGGGCCCATAGCCTTTGCAGTATCCAGTGTCTCCAACCATTTTTATCACACAGAGTACATTGAATTAGCTGAAGACTGGTATCTGTAATCATACAATCCCTACAGTGTGGGAACAGGCCATTCGACCCAACAAGTCCACATTGCCCCTCTGAAGAGCATCCCACCCAGACCAATTCCCCTACCCCTGTATTTCCCATATGTAACCCACCTAACCTAAACATCCCTGGGTACTATGGGCAATTTAGCATGGCCAATCCACCTAACCTGCACATCTTTTCACTGTGGGAGGAAACCCACACACACATGGGAAGAATGTGCAAACTCCACACAGACAGTTGTCCAAGGTTGGATTCGAACCGAGGTCCCTGGCGCTGTGAGGCAGCAGTGCTAACCACTGAGCCACTGCGCCGTCCATTGATTCCAGGGGAATGCTGGGGACCACTGGAGGAGGCCGAGATTGATCATCCACTCGGCACTTCTAGCTGAAGATTGCTGAGAAAGCTTCAGCCTTATCTTTTGCACTGATCTGCTGGCCTCTTCCATCATTGAGGATGGGGATATTTGTGGAGCCTCCTCCTCCAATGAGTTGTTTAATTGTCCACCATCATTCCAGACTGGATGTGACAGGACTGCAGAGCTTACATCTGATCTGTTGGTTGTGGGATCGCTTAGCTCTGTCTATCATTTGCTGCTTATGCTGTTTGGCATGCAAGTAGTCCTGTTTGGTGGCTTCACCAGGTTGATACCTCATCTTCAGGTATGCCTGGTGCTGCTTCAGGCATACCCTCCTGCACTCTCCATTAAACCAGGGTTGATCCCCTAGATTGATGGTAATGGTTGAGCGGGGGATATGCCAGCCCATGAGGTTACAGATTGTGCTGGAGTAAAATTCTAATGCTGTTGATGGCCCATGGTGCCTCATAGATGCACAGTCTTGAGTTGCTAGATCTGTGCGAAGTCTGTCCCATATAGCACGGTGATAGTGCCACACAACACAATGGAGGTTATTCTCAATGTGAAGGGGAGGCAATGGCCTAGTGGTATTATCGCTGGACTGTTAATCCAGAGACCCAGATAATGTTCTAGGGACCAGGGTTCGTATCCTGCCATGGCAGATGGTGGCATTTGATTTCAATAAATATCTGGAATTAAGAGTCTAATAATGACCATAAATCCATTGCTGATTGTTGGGAAAAACCCATCTGGATCACAAATGTCCTTTAGGGAAGGAAACTGCCATCCTTACCTGGTCTGGTCTACATGTGACTCCAGACCCACAGCAATGTGGTTGATTCTTAACTGCCCTCTGGGCAATTTGGGATGGGCAATAAATGCTGCCTCGCCAGTGATGCCCTCATCCCATGAATGAATAAAGAAAAAAAAATGCAGAACTTCGTCTCCACAAGAACTGTGCGGTGGTCAATCTTACAAATACTGTCATGGACAGATGCAACTGCAGCTGGTAGATTGGTAAGGGTGTTTTTTTTCTCCCTTGTTTTTATCCCTCACCCATCTGCTGCAGACCCAATCTAGCAGCTATGTCCTTTAGAACCTGACCAGTTCAATCAGTAGTACTGCTGCTGAGCCACTCTTGGTGCTGGACATTGAAATCCCCCACCCAGAGTACATTTTGTGCCCTTGCCATCCTCAGTACTTTCTCCAACTGTTGTTCAACATGGAGGAGTACTGATTCAATAGCTGAGGGAGGATGGTGTGTGGTAATCAGCAGGACGTTTCCTTGTCCACGTTTAACATGAAGCCATGAACCTTCATGGGGTCCAGAGTCAATGTTGAGGACTCCCAGAGCAACTTCCTCTCAACTGTATACCACCGTGCCATCACCTCTGCTGGGTCTGTCCTGTTGGTGAGACAGGACATCTCCAGAGACAGTGATGGCGACATTGTCTCTAAGGTAGTATTCTATAAGTATGATTATGTCAGACTGTTACTTAACAGGTCTGTGAGACAGCTCTCCCAATTTTGGCACTAGCCCTTAGGTATTAATGAGGAGGAATTTGCAGGCTCGACAGGGTTGTTTCTGCTGTTGTCTTTTCTGGTGCATAGGTCAATGCCAGGTGATCTGTCTGGTTTCATTTCTTTCAGACTTTGTAGCAATTGGTAAAACTGAATGGCTTTCAGAGGGTAATTAACAGTCAACCACATTGCTCTGGGTTTAGAGTCACATGTAGGCCAGACCAGGTGAGGATGGCAGATTTCCTTCCCTGAAGGACATTGGTAAACCAGATGGGTTTTTCCTGACAATTGACAATGATTTCATGGTGATCAGTCAATTCTTAATTACAGATTATTTTTATTAAATTCAAATTCCATCATCTTCCGTGGCAGGATTCGAACCCAGGTCCCCAGAACATTAGCTGAGTTTCTGGATTAATTGTCTAGCAATAATACCAATAGCCTACCCTTGATTCTCACATCACATTTGTTCCCTTTACAAACTGTACTTTCCCTTTAAATCTGTGCCCCCTAGCTGTTGGACTTGTTACGAGTGAGAATAGATTCTCCTTATCTACTCTATCATGATCATGCATGATATTGAGAGCCCCGATCATACCTCCTGTCAGCCTAAATTTCTCATTCCTCGAACTATTCTCATAAACAATGTGTTCAGTTCCTTTGTCCAGATTGTTAATGTATAACGTGAATAGGTGTTCCCTGCAGAACTCCACTAGTCACTGGCTGCCATCCTTTAAAAGACTCCTTTATCCCTACTCTCTGCCTTCTGATAGTCAGCCAGTCCTCTATCCATGGCAGTGCCTTGCCCCTAACACCATGGTTCTTATCTTATTTAGTAGCCTGCAATGCAGCATCTTGTAAAAGGCCTTCTGGAAATCCAAATAGATCACATCCACGTGCTCTCCTTTGTCAAACTTGCTCATTATCTCCTCAAAGAATTCTAACAGATTTGCCAGGCATGACCTCCTCTTGATTAAGCCATGCTGACTGTCCCTATTTTACATGCACTTCCATGTACACTGTTATCTCAAATTAATAATGGAATCAAAAATCTTGCCAATGACTGAGGTCAGGCTAACCAATATTTTGTCTTCTGTCACCCTTCCTTCTAAAACAGGGGTATTACTTCAACCATTTTCCAGTCCTCTGGGACCCTCTCTGACTCCAGTGATTCCTGAAGGATCGCCATCAATTTCTCAGACTCTCCACAGCTAACTCTTTTAGAGTAGTGGGGGTAATCCATCCAGTCCGGGTGATGTATCCTTCTTCAGACTTTATAGCTTCCTCAGCACCTTCACCTTAGTGATGGCATTTTACTCACCTCTGCCCCCTGACTCTCTTGATGTTCTGGTATGTTGCTGGTGTCTTCCATTGTGAAAACTAATGCAATGTACCTAATTCAGATCCTTCACCATTTCTTTGTTCCCCATCACTACCTCTCTGTCCTCATTTTCCAGCGGTGCAATGTCCAGTCTTGAATCTCTCTTACCTTTAGATATCTAAAAAACAAACTCTTGCAGTCTTCTTTATAATTACTACTTAGCTTACTCTCATATCTCATCTTCATCCCCCCTTATTGCTTTTTTAGTTATCCTCTGCTGGATTTTTTTCAGGTTTTTTTCCCACTAATCTTCACTGCATTGTATGCTATCTCTTTTGCTTTTATACTGTGCCTGACTTCCCTTGTCAGCCATGATTATCTCATCCTCCTTTTCATATGTTTCTTCTTCCTTGGGATGAATTTCTACTGTGAGTCCCAAATTGCCCAGAAACTCCTGCCATTGCTACTCCACCACCTTCACTCCTGGGGTATAGAATGAATTCTATCATATTATGGTCAGTGCTCCCTTGGGCATTTAGCTTCCTCATTTAAATCATTAACGCATATTGTGAACAGTGGGGTCCTAGTACTGATCTCTGTGGTACCCCACTAGTCACTGCCTGCCATTCAATAATTACTCACTTATTCCTACTGCTTGTTTCCTCTCTGTTGACGAGTTTTTTTATCCATCTCATTACACCACCCTCAGTCACATGTGCTTTAATTTTACATATTAATCTCCTGAGACTTTGTTGAAAGAGCTAGACCCCTCCCCATGCCTTTGAGAATTGACACCCCCAACCTACTCTAAGCACTCATACATTTACCTAACACCCTAGCATCCTACCCCCTTGTTACCCTGCTGACCTTATACACAGGACACGTCAACCACCTTATCTTACTTATCTTACATATTCCACAGCAACTGCCAGTAAATCTGACTGCAGTCCTGAACATTTGAATCTTAGAACATGCCTGTAAAACTGGCTGCTCAGCGACCTTTGCCTTTGGATAACCCAAACTTAAGTTGTCTGGATACTACAGGATATTGCAACAGAAGATTTATCATTTATCTTTCATAAGCTTTGCTTCTCCAATGCTACTGATGTTCAATGCTGTCAGTCTGATTTCAGGGGATCTCTGATGATTGCCAGAGAAAAAAAGACTTTTCTTTAAGTTGAATAATCTTTTTTATTTTAGTAAACACTGTCCAACAGTTACTCTGATTAAGTAGGGCTGGTCCCCTCAATGCATTTACCTTGCTCTTTCTATTGCGTCACTCAGCGTTCTCTACAAGGTGAATGCCCCAAGTCCACAAAAAAAAACTCTCAGCCGATTAAAATGGAAACTGATTCAATATAAGAATCTGTAGTATAAAGGCTTGAAAGGGCTAAAATATGAGACAGTTTGAGACAACCTCCCACTGATGTAAGAAATTACATTGGAGAGAAACTTGAAAGGAGAATCTCAAGACTTCAGCAGCTTGACACATACTTCTGTGATACACGGTTCTTTTACATTACCCGTTAATTGTCACAATAAGATGATTTGGGAAAGTTGCCATTCAAATTTGTGCCGGTAAAAATTTTTCAACCCCTAATTCTGGGCCTGAAATAAATGGTGTAAATGACCTAACTCAGAAGCTTAAGGCCAGCAAATTGAACCTTAAGCCTCATAAATATTATTTTTATGAGCAAACTGCCCTTGTCCTGCATCTCGTTCTGTGCTGAGAATTTTGAGGGGTAACGGTCAGAAAGGTGAAGGTGGAGAAGGAAGTGGGGAGTGGGAACTAGAAGGCTGAGCTTGAATCAGATACCCCCAAAAATGTGGCCAGTGGTCTCCACCTTCTCCTGACCCCATATTAACTATATTTTAACAAAAGAAGAAACTTACCATTTTCGTGGCAGCTACTTGCTTGACTGTATCAATCCTAAATCAGCTGAACAGAACAGTCTTTCTGCTCTCCAAGGGTAATATATTTTCATTGAAAAGTCCTACAGTAGGTTAAGCGTCTTGTGCAAAGGTACCAGTGTTTTTTGGACTTCCTTTTATGAAAGGCTTTACCTTGAAATGGACTCTGATCACACCAGTTTTAAGCCACTGTAACAGATACAATAATGTAAAATTTATATTTAAATGGCAAGGTACGGCTGACAAGAGACTGAATTGCTGATACATGGTCCCTGTGTCCCAAACTTGGCACTGGGAGCACTAAAGACTAAAATTAATACCATTTTCTGTACTACTGACAACCTTTGCAATTTAGCATACTCAGTTCATCATCAAGGCACTAAGAATCTTATTGACTGACTTCTCCACAAAGCAGCATGATTCTATTACGTAAGAATAAAAACCCAGCAATGCTCCAAAATTTAATAAACACGACAACTGAAAAAGACTGAAGAAGCAACCATTAGCAGATATAACATTCTTCCAGAAAGCCATGTAAAGGTTCAAAAGTAGATTATGATTGTTTCTGCCAGAACAAAATGAGAGCTGGAAGGACTTTTATATCTCCTGAGCTGAACTGAAAACCGGAGTATGTGTTAAAGTGGGGGGCCTTCCATCAGTTCGGGTGATTGGTTAATTTGACAATTTCAGATTGGTTAATCAAAAGTAATCAGTCCAAACAAAGAGAACTTTTTGGTTGGCCGAGTTTGAATTTAGGAAGTTGACAGGAATGACAGTTAGAAAAGGGATATTGTAACTAATTTTCTTGACACTTAAATTTTGGGTTGCACACTGAACAGTGGGATTGTTGCTCAAAAGAAATAGCATGAGCCTTAATTTTTGTCATTTATCTTTATGTAAAGAAGAGTACAGGACAAATCCAGAAACTCTGTGTAAAAGATTACACAGGGCAGAATCAGCAGCGTATGTTCTATCATTTATATTCTTCCTGGGAATAAGGTTTGATGGCTAGACCAGTATTTATTGCCATCTTTTTTTGTCCTTGAGAAACTTGTGAGCTGCCTTCTGAACTACTGCAATCCACATGTTGTAGGTAGGTCCAGAATAAGATTAGAGAGGGAGTTCTGGGATTCTGACTCAGTGCCATTGAAGAAATGATGATATATTTCCAACTCAGCATGGTGAGTGGCTTTGAGGGGTTTTAGTTTTTCTCCCACCTATCTGCTGCCTTGTCCTTCTGGATCACTGTGGTAATGGAGGTCACTGAGGCAGTAGTTTTTATTGTTGCTTTTAATGTCAATGTCTGTAGGTCCTCCCAAACTACTTCTGGTGAGTCGGTAACATGGGCTGTTTTCTATTTAAACAATGACTTGCCTGATTACTGGTGTCTTGTTCACGAGGCAACAACAATTCATGACCTTCCCAAGGGAGGGTGATAAGCCTGAAGGAAAAGCATTTGGATGTTCCCATATTTCCACATTCCTACAGATATAGTAACAATATCCTAGAATACATGCATGTATTTCCATTAACAAGCCTTTCTGCTTCTAAATAGGAAGATCTTCCATTCATTCAGAATGTAACTTGTTTCTGATCTGCAGGTCTGTGCCAGGTTACCTGACAGTAGTTTTACATTGGGACTGTCATCTTTATCTGCTCTGCTCCATGCAGACCATCAGCTGAAGCACAATGCCTTTCCTTTTATCTGCAGACCCTGAGCTCAAATACCCCATGGGACAGGCATCAACTAAGCCTCTGACTAATCAAACTAAGTGCATCTTAACACTCTGGTCCCACTGTCTGGACAGATTGAGAGAGGTCAGTCAGTGTGATCCACAGTGAGTCTCAATGTCTGCAATTTCCACAATGTAGCTGTTAAAAGCGAATCTGCCTGGCTGAGACCTAAAGAGGTAGGAACGTTGAAGACAACTGTGGTCTAGAGGATGCAGATGAAAGCATGGCTCAGCAGTCCAGGGAGGCTGCAACTCTACAAGGTACAAATCTTTGATTAGATTTGCTGATTCTCCTTCCCCAGGACTACCATTTCCTCCTTCTGTTTGATCCTGGTACTCACTACATTCATTCTCTTGATCCCCTATTCTAGTATTCCTATAATATTCCTCTAATGTGTTTCCACTTTACAAGGGTGGTAGAGAGAGCAGTGAGTCTAACATCAGTGATATAGGAAAAGTATTGGAGAAAATAGTGCTAAATAGTGCTAATCTCCATTTAAAGGGAAAAGGTTTGATCAGAGGTAGTCAGCATGGCTTTGTCAGAAGGTGGGAGATCATTCCTAACTGATCTGGTGGAACTTTTCTAGGAGGATGAAAGAAAAGCGGTCTTATAGTTTATGTGGATTCCAGAAGGACTTGGACAATGTGCCACATGGGAAATAGATGAAGAAGGTAAAAGCTCATGGGATCTCAGATCACTTGGCAAGTTAGGTCCAAAATTGGTTCGGTGTCAAGAGACAGAGCATCGTGGTAGAAAGCTGGTTGTACGACTGGAGTCGAGTGTACCATCGATGATAACTAATCACAACTAAGTTAGCAAATAACACAAAGATTGGCTGGGTGGTTGACAGCGGGGTGGAAGGTGTTAGGTTATAGGAGGATATGAACATGTTGGTCTGATGGGCAGATCAATAGCAGATGGAAATAACCCTGATAAACTGCACGAAGGATTAAGACAACGGAGTAATCAATGAATGGCAAGACAATAGGAAACTCAGAGGAAGAGAGCGATCTGGGGTGCTTGTTCACAGAACTCTGAAAGTGGCAGGACAGGTTAACAGGGTAATTAAGAAGGTATATATGACAATTGCCATTATGAATCACGTCATAAATTATAAGTACAGGGAGACCATGTTGAACCTGTATTGAACTTCGGTGAGGCCACAGCCAGAGTTGTGCAGTTCTGGTCACCACACTAGAGGAAGGATGTTATTGCACTGGTGAGGGTACGAAGGAGATTCAAGGCTATGGGCCTAGTAGAAGAAAGTGGGACTAGTATAGGCAGCAGTAAGCTTTAGGTGGTACAGCCTCAATGGGTCAAAGGGCCTCTTCTACAGTGTAATTCTAAGAAGGCTACAGCTTGTGATGTGGAAGGTTGCTGAATGACTTGCAGTGGCAATGTTGAGTTACTACAAGAAGCACTGCCTGGCCATTGAGAACAATGCTGCAGACTACTGGGACTCTACATAAGTGAGGGCAGTCTGGAGTTCATTAGTCACTTGGCACCAAGAGAACCACCTATTGGGAGGTTGGTAATGGAGCAAATGCTGGTACCATGAGAAAAGACAGCAGGTGCCTCCTCCACTGAGTCAGTGCCACCCTCAGGGTCCTGAACCTCAGCACAGCGGTATCCATGGATAAAGCACAGGCTTGCTCAGAGTCTCTTGAAACCCTAATATCCTCACTTTCCTTCAGTTCTTGTTAGCTGGACGAAGGATTGACCTTTTACTGTAAGATGGTTGGGATATAAGAGAAAGAAGGTCCAGCTGCAGTTATATAGGGCTTTTGTGAAAGCACAAATGATATTTTGGTCTCCTTACTTAAGGAAGTACCTAAGGGTGGTACAGGATGAAACACTCGTAGCATTTCAAAGGATTTAGACATGCTTTTGCGATGTCAAGTGCACATACTCGAGCAGGAAAATTTTTGGAGTTTAGTTATGTGCTTGTTTTGACTGGCACAGACTTGATAGGCCGAAAGACCCTTTTTTGTGCTGTTGGCCTCCACGACACTACGACATAATGGTAATGGAGACAATCTATAATAGCTCTTCAAAATTACAATGTCTCATTTCCAAAAAGTGAGAGAAAGTGCAGTTCTTGGGTACTTCATAGAGGTGAGGAAAACATTCTAAAACAGATGAAGTCTGCTGTTGCATTTTTGAGGTTATTTGATTTGGAGCAGTTGACTTCAAACATATAAAATGCATTGAATTCCAGACATTAATGCACAGGGATTGAAGAAAAGTTATATGTTGATTGTTTGAAAGAAGGCTTTCACCTATGGAGAAACTTGTGGACCTGAATTTGTTGCACTGAAGGAATGAAAACTGAGAAGATTCCTTCATCTCAGGATTCCCAGCTGTTGCTGAAATCATGAACAAATTGTCTGCTAAATTTCGGACAATTTTCTGTTTTTCCGCTCCAATTCCTATCTTTTGACTTCATTCCTACATTCTGAATGGAATTGTTAGGCTTTGTTAATGGGATCATTGGCGTTTAGATGAATCAGAGACAACCTTATTGAAAAGCATAATTTTTAGGGGTTTTTGACAGGATAGATGTAGAAAGGTTGTTTCTCCTTGTCGGACAGTGTAGGACCAGAGGCAAAGCTATCAGAATAAGTGTTGTCCATGTAAAACAGAGAAAAAGAGAATTTCTTTCAGAGGGTAGTGAATCTGTAGAATTCTTTCATCACCAGGACTGTTGAGGTTGGGTTGGTTAGTGTATTCAAGGCTGAGTTAGACAGATTTTTAATCAAAAGTTATGGGGAAAAGGCAGAAAAGTGGAGTTGAGTATTAGCAGATCAACCATGATCTTATTGAATGGTGGAGCAGGTTTGTTGGGTCAAATGGCCTACTTCTACTCCTATGTCTTATAGTCTTATAAATCCAATAAAGTCCTGATTATGTCATTTGCACATTCCATTGACTTCCCAAAATTAATTTATCTCTCATGTCCAGTTTAAATTGTCCTTTTTTATGGAAGATTTACTTAAAAGCAAAATTTCTCTTTAGAGACTATGTAATAAAACTAATAAAGCAACTTACTCTAGCTATTTTGTGTGGAATCATTTTTTTTCAGTTACCTCAATACGTTGTCATCCCTGGATCTAAAGCTTTCATATTCCCTGACTGACTGAGTGAATCCAGATAATTAACCCAGCTAATCTATTCCATACTGTGTCAAAGTGCAAACACTATCCAACACTACACAGATTTGTGTCTAATAAACGCATCACTGAGCTAAGGCATCTCATGACTTGTACAAAGGGAGGCTCTTTCTTTCTGAAAACTGAAGCCCAATTAAGATCAGGAGCTTGTCCATATTTTACACTTCAGCAAAATTCAGCAATTTGATCGTGAACGCTGAACAATAAATGTCAGGTTGAAAATTTCTCGATCTTTTATCCAGTCTTCTAAAGCTCATGATATATTTCTCAATACAATGACTGCCTGTCTTTCAAAAATTATCAAAGTCTAACCATGTCTCATAAACATCCAATATGCCATCTTTCTGATAAGTTTCAGTTATGAACCTAATTGAAGAACCAAACTTCCCTTCGAATCTAATTACAATTCACAATACTTCTGATTACACTTTTGTTACTAAATGATGTCAAGACATTTCCTCTTTGGGAGAGATGCAACCCATGATTACATGTCTGCTTCATTCTACCCTTCTTCATCATAACGTTCAGATTCTGAGAACATTTGAATTTAAACACACCTTAAAATTTAGATTTGTTTTCAGCCATCCTTGACAAAAGCTGCTCAGAGTGTAATATTCTGCACGAGAAAGAAACTTTAACCAAGAGGATAGGTTGGATAGGCTGCGGCTTTTTTTCCTAGAGCTTCGGAGGCTAAGGGGTGACCTTATAGAGGTTTACAAAATCATGATGGGCATAGATAAGGTGAACAGTCAAGGTCTTTTCCACAGGATAGGGGAGTCCAAAACTAAACAGCATAGGTTTAAGGTGAAGGGGAAAGATTTAAAAGGGGTCTGAGGGGCAACTTTTTCACACTGAGGGTGGTGAAACAAGCTGCCAGAGCAAGTGGTAGAGATGACTACAATTACAATGTTTAACAGACATTTGGACATGTACGTGGATAGGAAAGGTTTACAGGGATATGGACCAAATGCAGGCAATGGGACTAATTCAGTTTAGGAAACCTGGTTAGCGTGAACGAGTTGGGTCAAAGTATCTGTTTCTGTGCTGTATGTCTATATGACTCTATGAATCTATATCTTTAATGAAGCCTCCAGCAGAAGATGGTGATGGTGACCGAGGATGCCGAGCAGAGGAGCTTGAGCAATTGTGCTGTGACCTTTGACAGCAAGTGACAATGATGATAGAGGGCAGCTCGAGCAATTAAACAAACCCTCTCTGGAAGATAAAGTGTCTTTATGGAAAGGAGAACTCATGGGAAGGAGCAGGCAAACAAAAGATTCCTCAACCCGATGTAAACCATATTTATTGTAAATACTGTCAATATCTCTGTTTTAATCTTAATTTCCCTGTTTGTAATGCCAGTAAAATTAAAAAAAATCCCTGCCTCATGATTTTTGGACCATTAATATGTTCAATTGTCATGTTATACAACTTTCACCATTTGTAATGGCATTCTTTGCCACCATGTTAAGTCATTTATAACCAATGCCTTCTGATCAGAAGTCAATCCTCAGTCAGTTCTAGATTTATTCCCAAAGAGCAACATTTTAAACATATAGCTCCTAAATCTACAAGATACCACCATTGTCAAGAACTGCCTGTTTATGTTTTCATGCTCACACAAAACAAACTTATGAGCTGCAGGTATGATCTTACAAAGTATAAACTCAAAATATCCTGCCACACAAGATAGAATTGAAATTTGAGCTATCTTTCTTCTTACCAACAAGTAATAATACTGAGCTAATGTTCATGTCTAAGCAACTCTTGACAAAATCAGTTAATGCTAATGACCCTATGACAATGTCTGTATTTCTTTAACTAATTAAAGTACCTGTTATAGCTTCTGCAACTTTAAATTTAAAATCCAGTAGCAATGAATTTGCAAAGTTCTGTTCTATCAAGGAGGTAGTTGGAGGAGTGATATCTGGACTCCACTGTCTGACAATAGCCTCACCATTAGAAATTACTTTAAGGACAATGGGAAGAGATGCTCTCATTATGTAACTGAGATAAGGTTTCTGAAAAGGCTAATAAGCATATTCTGGTCAGACAGTCAATAAAGGAAAAAGACCCCGTATAAAAACACCTGCTCCTAAGTCACACATAGATAGAGATTTCAACTAGCCTTGTATTCTCTACATGTAGACCAGTAACAGGTGTCCACTACTGCACTTAGACTGGAGTAATATTAAGAAAAATCTACTGCTGTAGACATAGAACAACAGCAAATCTGTCCCCCTAAACAATCATTGTTTATCTTCAGTGGTGAAAAACAACAACAGGCCTGCATCACTTGTCTTCACCTTGCAAAAGCAAGTATAACAAAAAACTCTTGACATTGTAAACACAAATTCATGCTACTTTTATTGTCACAATCATTCACTCATGTTTGTCTGCATGACCATGCATTTAATTGCGTGTTAAACAATAAATATTAACGTTCTATTAAAACTTATAAAAACCTATTACTTCCATGTTCCTGACAATGAAAGCATTTGTTTTAAAACATCCTGCCTTTAGTCAAAGGGTAGATGAAAATCAAAGGAGACCTTTGTCCATTATCTCTCCCTTCTCTATAGTAATGAACCTTGCCTTCTAGACTCCAAAAGTACTTTTTAAACAAAATGACCAGTTGGTTTTACTGATATGCACCAAACCTCATGATTCACTGGACTCTTGAAGAACACAAACAAATAAAGTAAATACTTCATTGGAAATGTATTTAAATTAAATTAAAATATGCAGACCTGAATGCAAAGCAGACTATTAACTTGGCCACTGACCCCCCTTTACCTGCTTGGACAAGGCCAGTTATGTCAGCTGGCTATGTCTTCCAAAAATTCAAATCCAACATGTTGCAGCTTTTGTGGTTTTTCACCTACTTCTTTCACCACACACAAAGGTAAAAATTACAAGAATAACCAATTGTTTTATCACTCACTAGAGTAAAGCAATCCTACAAAGATGTGGCAACCAAAGATTAATATGTGTGGAAGAGAGTACACGCAATTCTTCCCCATCATCTAGTTACTTCACTTGATGGCATGCTCACCTCTGAGCCATAATGTTGGGTGTTTAAGAACACCTAGGAATTTGAGTAATTCACTGATTCACTCGAGGAGTGCTGTTATAATGGCGACTTACTGACAAAACACCAAACTTACAGCTGGTCAATTGATATACAAAAATATAAATGACCAAATCAGAGCCTTTGATGAATGGGACAATTGTTGTAGAATCTTGATCAAGAATTTTCCTTCAACCAATGCCACTGAGACCTACTGTTTTCCATTACTTTAAAATGCTTTCTCTTTGCATGTATATGTTAGTTGTACCATCTGGAGATGGTGTTTATAGGATTTGCAATCATTAAGATATCACGGCTGTGGCTGATAGAACATTGAACATAGAACATTACAGCGCAGTACAGGCCCTTCGGCCCTCGATGTTGCGCCGACCTGTGAAACCAATCTGAAGCCCATCTAACCTAAACTATTCCATTATCATCTATATGTTTATCCAATGACCATTTAAATGCCCTTAAAGTTGGCGAGTCTACTACTTTTGCAGGCAGGGCATTCCACGCTCTTACTACTCTCTGAGTAAAGAACCTACCTCTGACATCTGTCCTATATCTATCACCCCTCAATTTAAAGCTATGTCCCCTCGTGCTAGCCACCACCATCTGAGGAAAAAGGCTCCCACTGTCCACCCTATCTAATCCTCTGATCATCTTGTATGTCTCTATTAAGTCACCTCTTAACCTTCTCTCTAACGAAAACAGCCTCAAGTCCCTCAGCCTTTCCTCATAAGACCTTCCCTCCATACCAGGCAACATCCTGGTAAATCTCCTCTGCACCCTTTCCAATGCTTCCACATCCTTCCTATAATGCGGTGACCAGAACTGTACGCAATACTCCAAGAGCGGCCACACCAGAGTTTTGTACAGGTGCAACATGACCTCATGGCTCCGAAACTCAATCCCTCTACCAATAAAACCTAACACACCGTACGCCTTCTTAACAACCCTATCAACCTGGGTGGCAACTTTCAGGGATCTATGCACATGGACACCGAGATCTCTCTGCTCATCCACACTACCAAGAATCTTACCATTAGCCCAGTACTCTGTACTCTGATAATGTTCTCCAGCCCTGCGGTACTCACTGGTCACATAAAGCTGTCCATCACAATGTGTACACAGGTAATTAACCCTAGTGGGCCCCCACCACTTCAAGTACAATTAACCTTAATTTATGCAATTGACACTGTGATAGAGTCATAGTCATAGAGATCTACACCACAGAAAAAGTCAATTGAGTCTGCACCAGTTAAAAACAACTACCTAACTACAATAATTCAGTGTAAGTAATGTTCCCTACAACTTCAGCCCCCTCTTCTGTGTGTCAGTCTGTGTAACTGCAACTGATTCTGATGGTCCTACCCGTCTGATACATGCTACAAACATTGGTATCATCTTTACATTGCCACTTTTGAAGCATCCAAAGCTAAGAGAAAGCTGTATTTGCACAAGAAGCTGTCTCTTCCAATTATTTGGTATAAGACCATGAGACACCAGCTGTAATCAGTGAAATTTTATTCACACTAGTTATTGACATCATTTAATGACCCAAATGAACTGTGGATCAGTCCATCCTCCATTTCCCTGGTCAGTGTTATGAGCCCCATAAATATACACTGGGGCCATTAATTTTGGGGCAAAATAAAATACAATTTACAAATAGCTTGTTAATACCTTTGAAAGATGACAATGCATCATGTCTACTTGCAATCATTAAAACTCTCATTTTAGCAATTAGCTTTTTCATCAATATCCAAACCCAAGTCTGTTAAAACCAGAAGTGATTATGTTGGAGTCAGGATTTTATTGGGACCAGAATCTCATTAATGTCCTGCTCCCTTCATTCCTAATTCAATCATTCTTGCAGTTAACCTTATTCCCTCACTGTCTAATTTCCTTCCTTTCTCTATATCATATTCTTAGAAATTTATCTATGTTGAAGATACTGATGAGTGTAAGTTTAAAAAGATTATAAAATACACATTTCTTTCACAAACTTGAACTGCATGCTTTTGTTTGAAATGGATTGCTTCCCAGTCAACATGTTCACAATCTTCTCATAATAATCACTATGAATGTAATGGGGACATACAGCTATTATCACTGAAATAGCTGACTAGAAAGAATTGAGCATTCAATCATGCTCTAAAATGTTCAGAACATAGCAGGCATCAATGGACATGAAACAGTATAATTTGGAATGAGTCCTGATTGCAGATGATCACACTGGAGCATTCAAACATTCGAAAGTGATCACAGCCTGTTAAATTTCGTAAGCAGATATCAAAAGCAGCTTTCCAAAGGTTATGATACAAACAAACATAAACAAACCTTTCAGCATATTTCAATATTTTTCCCAGCTGTTCCCCTCACTCCTTCCATATCAATTGGCATGCTACCCTTCATTCCAATTGTTTCCCAGTGCCTGTTTGCCTATTCTACCAAGGTGATCTCTGTGCCCACTCTTCTAGGTGGTCTCTGTTCAAGAAGCCAGGAACGCTCTGTCAGAGGAGTAGGAGTATGGAAATAATAAATAGTTAACAATGTAAATGTGGTAATATTAGAGAATTAAGACTGCAGTAGAATTAGATTTAAAAGCATTTAATGAAAAATGAGAACCAGCAACTTATCAACTCACCAGACTTCTGCGATAGCACTTTACAAACACATGACCCCTATCCATCTAGAAGAACACTACCCTCTAAATCCCATACCATCCTAACTTGTTACTATATCATCACTCCTGTTGCTGGGTCAAAATCTTAGAACTCCCCATTTAACAGTTCCCAGCTCCTTGGCACTGTTCTCAAGACCTGACCACTGAAATCCTGGAGCTGAGGGAGCAATAGCATCCAGGATGATAAAGAAGACCAACACCAACCTGCAACTTACCATATGCAACAACAAAGAGTTCAACAGACTGTTGGCAGGTATCACCACAATCCAGGACAGGGTCCTGTCCAAAAACCAGGCTATGCTACTGTCAATGGAAATGAGACATTCCAGCAAGGTTCACAACTAAAGGGGCAAATGAGGAAAAGGTAAAAATATGTGGTTATTAAACAAATGTTTAAACAAAAGCAGTACCACTAAATGAACATCTCACAATATTCACCCAAAACTTACAATTCTCTGCCAGTGTCCCCCTTCTGCTACAACTCAAACTTCAGACTAGTCCATTCAGATATCCCAGATGCATATTGGACTAGGGCTGCCTATTTCACCCAGCTCCCTCTGTGATGTCTCACCCTTGCCTCAGGCCCTGTTGTCTTCTAAATGTCACCCACCTTGCTGCCTGATCTCAGCTCCATCTGTCATAGCGGTGCGGGCACAATGCTAAATGAACCACTCATGCAGGTCAAATTCCTGGACTGAAACAGTGGGCAGTCAGGGCAAAAGTGGGAGGCAGGGGTAGAGAGTGGAACTGGATGAGGGTTTGGGGTTTAGGGGAGTGGTGCGATATTAGGGGAGATGACATAGAATAAGGAGTGCGGGAACTGGAGACAGAGGAAGGTGTATGGTGGAAGGGAGAAATACAGGGTCAGGGACAAAGTATAGTGGAGGGGAAGTGGGAGACTGGAATGGAGTGGGATGGTGGGAGAGAGGAATGGAGCTAGTTTGGAGGGTGGAATGTGGAAGAGAAGGGAGTGGAGAAAGGAAGCAAATAGAGAGAGAAGATGGGGCAATAGAAGAGCAAGAACTATAACAGCACTTAACAAAAATATGATATCATGTTATTATAATTAACTATAGTAATTACAACTGTTAATGAATACTAATAACTCTCAATGATCATTGCAGTTATTGTTAAAAAAGTTCACTTGCAACTTGACTTTAAGATAAGTCGATATGTTGAGTGCAGACTATGTCAGTACCTTTTTTCCCAGTAGGATGGTAATCCAGAACCTCAGGTAATAGAACATAGAACAGTACACCACAGTACAGGCCATTCAATCAAACTACCCTGCGTACCCTACATTTTACTATCTTCCATGAGCATATCCAAGAGTCACTTAAAAGTCTCTAAAGTATCTGACTCCACTACCACTGCCGGCAGCGCATTCCACACGCCCACCACTCTCTGTGTAAAGAACCTACCTTTGACATCTCCCCTATACCTTCCTCCAATCACCTTAAAATTATGTGCCCTCGTAATAGTCACTTCCGCCCTGGGAAAAAGTCTCTGACTATCCACTCTATTTATGCCTCTCATCATCTTGTAATGTTCCATGGTGAATCCCACCATGGCAGATGGTGATATTTTAATTCACTAAAATCTGAAAATAAATTAAAATTTAATGGTGGCTATTTAACTGCTGTTGATTGAGAAGGAAATCTACCTGTCTTACCTGGTTTGACCTACATGCAACTCCAGACCACAGAGCAATGTGATTAATTATTGACTACTCTCTGAAGTGCCTAGAGAGCCACTGAGTTGTATCAAACTGCCACAAAGCCTAAAGAAAAGAATGAGGACAGACCTACCACCTAGCATTAACCTAGGCACCAAAAAAGATAAGAGTAAATACAACCCTGTCAATCCTGCAAAGTCCTCCTTATTAACAACTTATGACAAAATGTGAAGGGCAACAGCCTGATATAGTCACAATCCGGAAGTCACAAGGGGTGGCACAGTGGCACAGTGGTTAGCACTGCTGCCTCAAAGCACCAGGAAACCAGGTTCGATTCCACCCTTGGGTGACTGTCTGTGTGGAGTTTGCACATTCTCCCCGTATTTGCGTGGGTTTCCTTCGGGTGCTCCGGTTTTCTCCTACAGTCCAAAGATGTGCAGGCTAGGTGGAATGGATTGGCCATGCTAAATTCCCTATAGTGTTCAGGGATGTGTAGATTAGGTGGGTTATTGGGGAATGAGTCTGAGTAGGATGCTCTGAGGGTCAGTGTGGACTTGTTGGGCCAAAGGGCCTGTTTCGACACTGTAGGGATTCTATGATTCACTATGTCTTACCTGAAGAAACCAGACCCACCAGAGGGTGTGGCATATATTTTGAAGATGCACTTTGATCTGTGACATTAACTTTGAACAGCATGATGTTACATGGCATTAGGTCAAATATGGACAAGGAAACTTCCTGCTGATTACTGCTACCACACCATCATCACCCCTTCAAGCTGGTGAATCTGTGCTCCTTCAAGTTGAACACCATTTGGAGGATGCATTCAGGGTCTAAGTGCATAGCATGTATCCTGAATAGGGTCATTAATGTCAATCACCAAGATTAGCTCAGTAAAACTAACTGAGCTAGCCCATTCGCAAAGGACATAGTTGCTTGACTGTGTGTGCGTGTGGCAGGCAGTGAGGGAACTAACACGGATGGAAAGCTTACTTCACTTTATCCTCATTGATCTACCTGAAAGAAATGAGTCCTTTCGTGATAGTTTTGGCAAGAGTGAGCACTGCATGGAGTCCTATCTTCACATTTGTTCTATTTGCTGGCATGATGCAAGCATTGCTGGCTAGCCAACATTTATTACCCATTCTTACTGCCCTTGAGAAAGCACTGGTGAGCTGCCAATCTATACTGAAGATGCCCTCCACCATGTTGTATGGCACTGTCACTGTGTAAATGAGAGAGACTATGAACAGATCCAGCCATTCAAAACTGACCATCCGTGACATACTGTGGGCCGTCAGCAACTGCAGAGTTGCATTAAACCATAACCAACAGCAACATGACCCACTATATCTCCTGCTCTACTATAACCATCAAGAGGGGGGATTATGCAAACATGGAAGTAAAACAAAGAGCTGTGGATCCTGGCTAAATGAAACAGAAAAAGAAATTGCTGATAAAGTTCAGCAAATCTGGCAGCATTTGTGGGAAGAAAGCAGAAGTAACATTTTGAGTCCAGTGATTTTTCATCTCTCCTCATTAAGAGTCCTCAGACTTAAGATGCTAACCCTGCTTTCTTACTATATGGTTTGAGGTCTATACTTTCTGGCACATGTAGTTTTACATGTGATGGCTGAAGCAAAGTTTCCTCCAGTTGTGTATCAGAAAGAACTGAATCTGCTTAATATGTGTGTAACTTAACGCACATCTGTTTTCCTCTATTAGGATATCAGTCCTTCAACAGCTTCCATTGATCTCTTGACCACAAAGGAAAGGCACTTCAATGCCATTGATACCTTGACCCTATGGAATTTACTTCCACAGAAAGCAGTTAAGGCCAAAACTTGTTATGATTTCAAAACAATTGGATTTAGCACTTGGTCCTGAAAGGATCAAAGGATATGCAGGAGAAACAGGAACACATTATTGAGTTGGATGATCAGCCATGATCATAATGAATGGTGGAGCTGGCTCAAAGGCTGAATGGCGTATTCCTGTTTCTATGTTTCTATTTTCTATTACATGGATTTTGATATCCTTTGAGGGCTCCTCCTTTGATTTATTTTGTACCAGTTTCATACTGTGACACAGAAGGATTCTTCTTGCAAAAACAGTATTCAGCTTCTTCGGCAGGACAATTCCTATCTGTGTTTCTTTTCTGCCACACCCATATGTTAGCTATGGTAGTTGCACACTTTTCCTGCCTTCTCTGTTTTTATCTAACCACCTTAGACTTAACATTCTCCGCTGAGTCAGTCACTTTTGGAATTCAGTCTTCCACATCAACCTGAATCACCAATGGATTTTGCCTTCTCACTTCAAGTTGTCCACAATTGGATTGCCTATATTAATATTAAAGTCAGCCCCCAATTGCAAATGGTCATATATTGATTGATTGATTTACTGTCACATGTACCAAAACACTGTGAAAACATTTGTTTAAAGTGGTACGCACAGATCATAGTAAGCGAAGGGTGTACCGATCAAAAAGACTTAGACAGAGGCATACAGGTTACATTGTGCAGGGCGTGCGCTAGGCGAGATCAACATTAGCAAGATCAGTGTTATTTGAGGCTAGAGAGTCTATTCATCAGTCTAATAATGGCCAGGAAAAAGCTGTTCCTGAACCAGCTCATGTGTGTGACAGGCTTCTGTATCTTCTGCCTGACAAAAGAAGTTATGGGAGATCATTACTTGGGTGTGATGGGTTTTTGATGATGTTGGCAGCCCTTACGTGACAGCAAGCCATGTAAATGGAGCCCATGGATGGAAGGTTGGCTGTGGAAGATGGTCTGGGCTGTGCACACCACCTTCTGTACATTCTTACAGTCCTGGGCAGAGCAGTTGCCATGCCAGACCATATGCACCCATACAGTATGCTTTCAATGGTGCATCTGTAGAAGTTAGTGAGGGACCTTATGGACATGCCAAATTTCCTGAGCTACCTGAGGAAGAAGAAGCGTTGTTGTGCCTTCTTGGCTGTTGCATCTACGTGGGAAGTCCAGGTCAGGTTGTGTGTTATTGTCTCCCCGAAGAACTTGATGCTCTTCACCCTCTCAACCTCAGTTCTGTTGATGCAGATGGGGACGTGGTTTCCTCCTTTCTTTCTGAAGTCAATGATCAGTTCTTTAATTTTGCCAACAGTGAGAGAGAAATTGGTCAAACATTTCATCTAAAACTTTGACAATAACTCTGTCACTGATTAGATTTTCTTTTAAGCTGCCATACTCTGATTCTCTATAAATCTATACAGATCAATGTTAAAACTATCAATTCTTAGCCCCTATTGCTGGGCATGCTAATTAAATTTAGCCTACTCCACAGTTTTTTTTTCTTACAGGTTGAAATTGGCATAGAGTGCTGCCAGACCCGCTGAGCTTTTCCAGCAACTTCTATTTTTAATGCCACTAGGCTGTTGCCTTGCCATATAATATTCTTGGCCTTGTTATGCTGCTGAAGAATTTTTTAAAGCACCCGCTGAGATAATGAAAACTTTAACTTTATTTGAGAAGCATTTTATTGTTGTGTCATTTTGCCATCAAGTTACACAAGACAGAAAGAGCACGTTGCAGTGCATCACTCCCTAATCTGATGTAAGCTGCATCATTAACATGTAAGAAATTCAGACTTAACTCTTGGACTATCTGATTTCAATAATATACACACATATACCTCCAGGTCCCTATGTTCCTGCCAACTCCTTTAGAATTGCGTCAGTTCTTTAAAATCACGTGTCCTCGTTACTCCTACCGAAACGCATCAATACCCACATCTGCATTAAATTCCATCTGTCAAGCATCTAGCAACTCCACCAGCCTGCCTATGCCCTTTTGAAGTTTATGACTATCCTCACAATTCACAATACTTTCAACTTTTGTGCATTCCGCACATTTTGAAATTGTGAACTTTAACAGGGATCACGAAATGTATTAATCCTAATATGTTAGGTATTTATTATCTGTACGTCCGAAAACTGAAAAGACTTTTAAAAATCGAAGGTCTTTTGAAAGAGGACCCAAACAGATTTGTGGACAAGCTAAGTTCTTCGCCTGAACGAACAAAAAGCGCAAAGTTTTACTTTCCTGAAGGACCGAATTTGCCGTGTCTATGCGTATGTTCGAGCCCTTTTGGGATTGGGGTGGTTGCTCCTCAGTCCGTTTAAATTAAGCGAAGTAATTTCACTCCCTAAAGGGCCAGAATGGACAATAGTAGCCCAAAAACCGAAAATATCATTTACTGTATTCAAAAATCTGTAGGTTCCGCGGTTTTGGATGAAGGATTCCCAATCCATGCTGAACCCTCTGGAATCCCACTATAAGCCATTCTGGTAACACTGCTACTTGGTATTGTGTATATAAATTACACTTTGGTGATTATAGTCGAGTTGTTTGTTCCTAAGCATAAAGGTAATATCTGAGACAGACCAAATATATTATAGATTGTATTAATATGTTTAAACAAACTGCTTTTTTTTGCGGTCCAGAGTGCTTCTGACTACATGCTAATTTCTGGATTATGAATAGCGATCTCAATTCTACAAGTCATAGGCACATAATTTCTTATGAATGCCCTCAGTTCATTAGATGGAACATAGGGCTCTGAAGCAGAAGGAAGCCGTTCGGCTCATTGCGCCAGCTCTTCCATTTGATAAAGTCTCAACTCCACCTTCCTTTCTGTAGCCCCATCACTATCAACTACCTTGTGGATCAAAAAGCTATTTACCTTAGCCTTGAATACATTCAATGACCTACTCTCCACTACTCTTAGGGGAATAAAATTCTTCGGTTAATAGCCCTCTGAGAGAAATAAATAAACTCTACTCAACTCACACTCAAAACAGACACCTTATATTCTTAAAGTATATCCCCGAGTACTTATCTCCCCGACGAGGTGAAACGATCTCTCACCTTGACCCAACTTCTAAACTCCAATGGGTATAAGCTCAAACTGTCAAACATTTCTTTGTAAGATGAGCCTTTCATTCAAAGGATATTTTAAGTATCATTACTTTCAAGTAGTAGGTTATCCTACCAGCAGCAGTTCTATGTGACAGTATAGGCCTACAGAAATGATTATAAAAGTATATATCTGCAAGAAACACAGAAAGGTTCTTGATAAGCAGACAGCAAACATAGCTGAAAACACTGTTCAATCAGGATTGAAAGGAAAGTTAAAGTGTAGGACCTCATAAACAGTATTCTCTGGATTGCACCCAGTGTCATATGTTCACTGTTAAAGGAATTGTAAGATAAAATAAGTTAATGCATGATCAGAGAAATAGAAACATGGAAACTAGAAGCAGGAATAGGCCACGTGGTCTTAAAATGATAATGACGGATCATTGGAAATAGTACTGTATTCCTGCTTTCTCTCTATAACCTTTGATCTCATTAGCCCTCAGAACTATATCTAACTCCTTCTTGAAAACATTCAATGTTTTGGCTTCAACTGCTCTCTGTGACAGAAAATTCCACAGGCTTAGCACTCTCTGGATAAAGGATTGTCTCCTCACCTCAGCACTAAATGGTCTACCCTGTATCTTTAAACTGTGACCGCTAGTTCTTGATTCCCCACTCATCAGGTACATCCTTCCTATGTTTACCCAGTCTAATCCTGTTAGAATTTTATAAATTTCTTCCAGAGCACCCTCCCCAAATCCCACCTCCTATACTTATAAGTGCAAATGAACATAGTCCCAATACATCCAGTCTCTCTTCATACATCAGTCCTGCTATCCCAGGAATCAATCTGATAAACCATTGTTGCACTCCTTCCATTGCCAGATAAGAACTCCAAAACTTCACACGGTACTCCAGGTGTTATGTCATCAGTCCCCCATACAATTGTAGCAAGATGTCTCTGCTCCTGAATGAAGGTCAGCATTCCATTTGCCTTCTTCACCACTTACATGCTTACTTTCAGCAACAGGTGTACAACCCAGGTCTCATTGTATTTCCTCATTGTTCTAATTCATTGCCATTCACATAGTAATCTGCCTTTTTATTTTTGTTACTAAAGTGGAATATCTCACATTTGTCAACATTATACTTTGTCTGCCAAGCATTTTCCCACTCATACAAATTGCCCAAACCACACCGAAGAAGTATCTCCACAACCATCTCACAGTTCACCCTCCCACCCAGGTTTGTGTCATCCGCAAACTTGGAAATGTTATCTTTATTCCCTCATAGCTGGAGTACAGAGCACTGAACCTTGCCATAAACCACAAGTCACTGTACAATGGTGGTGACCAGTCAAATGGAGCAGTGAAAGGACCCTTAGAGCACTGGGATCAATTTTGGGGTGAAAACGATATTTTCTAGTTGGAGAGGCTGCAGCTCAATAGATCTAGGATGCATCTCTTTGTAGGTAGGTTGACCACTGATGTGCCAAAGGGTCTAAATTAATTTGGCACTGTTTTGAAATATTAAAGTGGTGAACCAAAGTACAGAGAGAAGTGATGGATAAAGATCACAGTGGAGGAAAAAATGGTACAAAAACAGGAGGTATCAAACTGAGGGCAGATGAGAAGCAGACAAATTAAGTTTGACATGATTTCACGTGCACAAACACATTAAAGCATGCTTACAAGATTGGAGATCTACAGATACAACTTGCCCCATGGGTTACAATATAGTAAGAATACAGGCACTATCCTCAAAAAATGGAAGGATTGGAATGTAATATTCCTAACTATATTTTATTCACAAAAGGCAGGGAAGGAAAAAAAACGTTAGGAATGACAATATTAATTTTAAAAAATGAGAGGACTGGAGAAAAAATATGTCTTTGGTTTGAAATAGAGAAGCTATTTCGCCAGCCATTTTTATTTCTTCATTCTTTTATTAATTTGGGTATGCAAGCACTTTCAACCACCCCTAATTGCCCCTGAACTGATGCGCTGCCATTTCAAGGACACTCAAGAGCCAACGCCCTTGCTGTTGGTCTCACTCTTATGCATCATGTTAGTTAAAATGGTCTGATAATCGATCACTGGTCAGGGTTGAGATTACCATGACGGTGGCACCAGCAAGTTGGGTAGGGTTCAGGCTCCTGGGCCCACTCTCTCCAGAATGGCCACTTTCTCCCTTCATTCCATAGCCTTTTCAGAACTAACCTGTCGAATTTGTAGAAATTCTTTGCCATAAATATTCAAATAAAGCAATATTTAATAGGCAATCATTTCTATCAATTTTCATTGTACTTCACGTAAGGCATTGCAAACATTGCAGTCTAAGAGACGCAAATCGAAGTATTTTAGGGAATTTTTTTAATATGATTGAAATTTATTGGAACCAGATGATGGTTCTGAACATTCAGGTTACATGTCAGCCTCTGCACTGCAGATTAAATCCATCCCAACTGTGGAGTGATAAAATTCTAAGTTATTTCGAAACAACGTGTGACATCTATGATGTGAAATTGAAGCCCGTATTTGGAGGGAAGTCAACACCCCAGATGACAAATCACAAAAAGGTATGGGTTTGGAGCAATATCCTATCCTTCTAGAGGATTCCACAAGCAGATAGTTTGAGACTGTATCGACCACACAATTAAAAAGACAGTTTCAGAGCAGCTTCGGAAGCATCAAACCTTCTTTCAATGAAGATCAAATTCAATCAACATGGTAGCATTGACAGTGACAAAAGGATTGCTTTTGGCTTTTGTGTTGGCATTCTGTGAATCTCAGAGTGAGTTTATTTCTAATTTATTACTTTGTTTAAAGTAAAGTTATTTAATTGAAGAGGGAGTGCCAATTACTTAATCAGAAAGTTCAATGCTCAGTATATTAATATGAGTGAATATATGGTAGGAAATGAACTGTGATCATTTGTGCAATGACATTTTAGAAAATTTAACGTTATTATGTTATGAGAGTCATTTTCTCAATCTGTACGGAGACCATGAGATCCTTATTTAGTAACAGCGTCAGGAATATTAGTGTTTAGGTGGCTAAAAGGCTTGTTATTAACATTTAGTAACTTGTTCTGCTTCTGTTCAGTCAATTTAATGACATTTCCACAAAATAAGCTTCAATGCTATACATAATGATATCCCAGAGGGAAAAATCAGTAAAAGAAAAACAGAAAAAGTTGGAATTGAATCTCCTTGTCATAGTGGAGCTCCATTTTGAGGTCTGTAAGACAAGTCAGACCAGTATCTGCCATTTGCAAGTTTGACTGGTTTAATCTTCTGGAATCTTCTAACCAAGAGTTCAACAAATTCACCAATCCAAAATTATTTTCACAAGACAACATTGTATATGACTGCACATGTAACGTGCTTTGCTATCCAAATGCCTCAAATCTGCATAAAATTTCAAGGAGGGAGGCTCACTGGATCAAAATATTGAGACACTCATTATAACAATGGGCTTCATTTGTGCTGTATGACTTTATAACAATAAAATAAAAGAAAAATATCACTGATGCCGGAGATCTGAAATAAAGACACAAAATCTCAGCACGTGTAAGAGAGAAAAAGAGTTAGAAGTTGAGTCAAATATTTCTTCTATAGATGAGTTATATTGGCCACAAACTAGTGTACCTGGTAGAAACCCACAGGGATACAGGGAGAACATGCAAACTCAACCCAGACAGTCACCCAAGACTGGAATCAAACCAGGTTCCTGACACTGTGAGTCAGCAATGTTAGCCACTGTGCGACCATGCCTCCTGAGGAAGTCAATTGCAGATTGAGTGATCAGTTTACTGAAGCTGCATCCAGCATCCATGAGCACAGTCCCAGAGTTTTTGGGTGCTTACCATTTTAATTTCTCATCCCAGTCCCATTCTACCCTTGATTTTTGATAAGGTTTAAATGAATATTAGCAGAAACAGGCATAATCATCTTAACATTTAGTTCAGCAATTCATAACCTTCTGGATTCAATCTTGACTTTCAAAAATTTCAGATCTCACTTGTTCCCATTTTCAACAAAAGTGATTCTTAATGATTCTGCAATTCCCAGTAACAGGTTCTCTAGACCTGTCTTTTATTTCAATACTTCATCCTTCAGCCTTGTTCCCTCTTGTCCTTTAGATGTTTCTAAAAATTGGATAAATACAGTACAAGTGCAGGCTTTTGCTTTCTTTCTCATTTATGAAAGCATTGTTATCTTATAGCAGTTATTTAAAAGAACTATCATTACAAAAATCTCCCATTGGACAGACCATTTCCAATGACAGTGCAGTTGAAGATTGGACAATAACATTTTAACCTGTATTCTTCAACCAGAAAAATGTGCAATTGTAGCCAAGGGCTGTGAGATTGTGAGCAAGGAATCACCCTGCTGTAGAAATTTATTCTGCTGTAACCTATGAAATTGGAAATCCCTCCTAGTTTACCTTCTTCGTTTAAGCTATACCTGTACGGAGATATAGAAAATATGATATTATCATTTGATGCTTAATGAGGTTCCTGATCACAAATGCTTCTATTTTGTAGACAATGCCACATCTCAAATAGCCACATTGGAAGAAACCAGAGTTCTCTCAACAGTGCAGCCTTTATTCACAAAAACCAAATCCAGAACATCTCATACCACAGTGCGCAATGTCAGTTTCAGCCACTCAGAGACAGCAACAAGATTTTCCAACAAAACTTTGCAAGGTACATGCTGCTGTGAGATAAGTAACTGAACAAAGCTTTTACTCTTCAGAAAAGCATCGCCCAGAACCTACTCTTCCTCCTGTTTCTTTCTTATTTCTCCATACATCTTCTCAACCCCATCTTGTTTGTGCTGCTGATCTCTTCACTGTATAGTCATTGAGTATATAAATGTGTTCAGATGGGAGTGATAACTGCGATTCACTTGTGCACATGGGGATTTATAATGGGTATCTTTGTGGAATAAAAAGAAGTGTGCAAACAATAAGCTACCTCTCATTTGGACTAAAACATAAGCTGCAGCTTTCTCCAGTTATTCTAATGCTGAGGCATTAGATAAAGCAAAGGCAACATTCCAGCAAAAAATTAAGGCTCATGCTTTAGAACTAGCCAAGCTGTCCCAGTTCAGCTACAACACTAGCATATATGTGATAATGTGAAAAATTACCCGGATCTGTTGAGTTCACAAGAAAAGAGGACAAGTTGAGTTGGCCACCTACTAACCCATCAGTGTACTTGAGGTCAATAGTAAAGTGATGGAAGTTATAATCAACACTGGTATCAAGTGGAGGAAATGGGAATTAGTCAGAAATCTCTCTGCTGTTTGGAAGCCATTGATTACAATGGAAGATCATGGTGATTGTTGAAAGTCAGTCATCTCAGCTCCAGGAGATCTCTGCAGGAGTACCTTAGGGTAGAGTCTGAGTCCCAACCATCTTCAGATGTTTCGTCAATGATCTTTCCTCCATCATAAGAGCCAGAGCGAGGATGTTTTGCTCAGAATTGCACAATACTCAGCACCATTCATAACTCCACAGCAACAGAAGCAGTCCATGATTAAAAGCAGCAAGACTTGGTTAACATCTAGATTTGGACTGACAAGTGGCAATTACCTTCCATGCCACACAAGTGCCAGACTCTGACCATCCCTAACAAGTGAAAATCTAACCACCAGCTCTTGACATTAAATGGCATTACTAGTGATGAATCCCCTACCATTATTATCTGGGGGAATACCACAGATTAGCCATTTAAGTACAGTGACTACATGAGCAGGTAGAGGCTTGAAAAATCCTTTGATGACTAGCTCACCTCCAGTCTGCCTAAAGCTTGTCTACCACCTTCAAAGCAGAAGTGAGGAGTGTGATGGAATACTCTCCACTTGCTTGGAAGGGTCCAGTTCCAGCAATACTCAAGAAGCTTGACACCATCCAGGACAAAACAGATTGGTCCCCATCCACCACCCATTCATCACTGATTCACCATGTGTACCATCTACAAGATGTACTGCAATTCAATGCTGCATTGACAACACCTTTCAAGCAAATGCTCTCTGCGATCTAGAAGGACAATGGCAAAAGATGCACAGGAACACCACTACCTGCAAGCACCCCTCCATGCCACTCACTATCTGACTTGGAAGTATATCGCCATTCCTTCAGTATCAGATTCAAAATCCTGAAACTCCCTCTCAAATGGCACCATGGTGTCTCTATACTCCAACTGACTGCAACGGTTTAAGAAGGTAGTCTACTACCACCTTCTCAAAGGCAACTAAGAATAAGCAACAAAGAGACATCTAATAAGGGAAGGATTTACACAATAAATAGTCAGTCCCGAGGGAGTACTGAGGAAAAGAAACTTTGATGTACAAGCTCATAGAGTCCTGGAAGTATCAGCACAGGTTAGATAGAATGGTGAAGAAGGCACACAGGATGCTTGCATTCATTAGAAAGGCATAGAATATAGGAGCAGGGAAGTCTGGTTGCAAATTTATAGAGCATTATTTAGGCTGCAGATGGAATACTATGTGCAGTTCTGGTCACCACATTATCGGAAGGATGTAATTGTATTGAATAGGATGCAGGAGATATTCACAAGAATGTTGCCTGAGATGAAAAGTCTCAGTTATGAGGAGAGACTGGATAGATAAGTTACATTTTCCCTTGAGCAGAGGAGGCTGAGAGGGGATCTGATTGAGGTATACAAAATTGTGAGAGGGATAGATAGGGTAGATTGTGAGACTCTTTTCCCCATGGCAGACATATCTAAGAAGAGAAGGTTTAGACGTGACCTGAAGAAAATTATTTTCACCCAGGAGTTTGGTAGAAACATGGAACGCGGTGTCTGAGAGGCCAGTGGAGGCAGGTAGTACTCTTGCAAAATTTAAGAAGCATCTGGATGAGCACTTAAAATGCCAGGGTATAGTTGGCTATGGACCAAGTGCAGGTATATGGGATTAGCATAGTTTGGTGTTTGCTGGTCAGCACAGACATGGTGAGCTGAAGTGCCTGTTTATATACTGCATGGCTCTATGAAATATTAGTCCAGCTGGTGATGCCTGCATCCTGTGAAAGAATACATACATAAAAAAACAAAACTGTAGATTTTATAATCATCCAAAAGTGTGGAGAACATGACTGTATGGAATACTCTTGCTGAAGCCTAACCAGAGGTTTATAAAGGTTCAACATTACTTCCTTTCTTTTGTACTCAATACATCCATTTATGAATCCCTAGATCCCATAATTTTATCCTAAACAGTCTCATAGTATGCCTACTACCTTCAAAGCTCCAAGTTACATGATCTCCAGGTTTCTTTGTCCCTGCAGTCTTTTGAACTGTTATTAGGTCTGTATAGTCTTCCCTATGTTTTCTACCAAAATTCAATACTTCTTGCCCATCTGTATTAAATTCCTGCTGTCAACATCCAATAGCAATAATTTAGCATGATCTCAAGCATACTGTGAGCATACCTTTGGAGATTTGTTAATAACATCAGTGGTAAAACTCTAAAACTGTAGCTCTAAGCTCCAATGTTGACGAGCTAAACTAAACTGCAGACAGTCCTGTTACTTTATTTGTCTTGTATTCTGAAAGAAAAGCACTTCAAGGGGTTTTTTTAACAATTGATCCTACTCAATGGTCAGTTTTGGGAGCCTTTCTGGATATATATTAATAATGTAGACATTCAGATTCAAAAGACAATTTCAAAATTTCCAGATAATGACAAAACATAGAAGCATTGTGAAATGTGCAAGGATAGTGTGGAACTTTAAAAAGATATTGACAGGTTGGTGGAGAGCAGATAGCTGACAGATTAATTTCAACACTGAGAAGCATGAAGTGATATGTTTTAGTGAAATTAACATTGGTAGTATCAAATAAAGGGTGCTATTCTAAAGGGGGAGCAAGTGCACGTGGGTGTAAATGTGCATAAGTCATTAAAGGTGGCAGAACAGTGGAGAAAGCAGTTAATAAATTATACAGTATCTTGGGCTTTATTAATACAGGAATAGAGTATAAGAGCAAGGAGGTCATGTTGAACTTATACATAATGTTAGTTTGGCCTCGGCTGGAATATAGTATCCAGTTCTGGGACACCACGCTTGAGGAATGATGTGAACATGTCAGAGAGAGTGCAGAAGAGGGTTACAAGACAAATTGCAAGGATGAGACACTTCAGTTATGAGGATAGATTGGAGAAGCAGGGAGTATTTTTTCTCGTAAAATTGAAGGCTGAGAGGAGATTTAATGGAGGCATTCAAAATCAAGAGGGGTCTGGACAGAGCAGAGAAGGAGAAATTGGCCCTGCTCATTAAAGGATTGAGAACCAGTGGGCACAGGTTTGAAGTAATTGGCAAACAAAGCAAAAGCGACATGAGAAAAAACATTTACACATAGTGAATAGTGACGGTCCGGAATACACTTCCTGTGAGTGTGGTGGACGCAGTATCAATGATGCTTCCAGGAAGGAAATTAGATAGTTATTTGAAAGGAAGAATATGTAGGGTTTCTGGGAGATTGCACTAAGTGAGATGCTTATTCAGAGAGCCAGTGGCGACATGATGGGCTGGATAGCCTCCTTCTGCCCTGAGATCCTGTGAAGCATCATTTCTGCAAGAGATTCCTGCCCTTCAAGTACATGAAATGTGAATGTTATTAGAAAGCTGTTGAAATTTTTAGAAGGTAGCTTCAATTTTCATACAATTGCTAAGTTTCCCTCTGTTCTCTCAGTTATCACCCAGGCTCCACTTCACACATATCTGCTATCACAGTCAAACGTTCCTGGAACTGTGAATTTATCTGAAGGCACTGGCATAGTAATGGATGAGGTTAACATCGAGGTGAGCAACCCAAGTGAAATTCTTGCATCAGCCGAACTCTTGGCATACCAACTGGTGACTGTTGCTCCAACACTTGGCAAATTTTTGGAACATACAGATGGAATATTGCCAACACCGACATCTGCTTTTTATGGTACCAGTTTGGGCAACACATGTACGTAGTTATTATTTTTGACTAATTCTGAGAGGCATTCTGAGAATCTGATAACATAGATGCTATTGTAAAAGGGAATATTGTAAAAGGGAATATTGTGAAAGGCATTCTGAGAATCTGATAACATAGATGCTATTGTAAAAGGGAAGCTACTAAAAACAGTTTATTTGAAATTTTAAACTTCATTGACATTTATACACTTACTCTGCACTAAGATTAATTTGGTGGATGTAAACAACATACTGCGATGCTGGAAATCTGAAACAAACACAGAGAATGCTGAAAAATCTCAGCAGTTCTGACGGCATCGGTGGAGAAAGAAACAGAGTTAATGTTTTGAGTCCAATATGACTCTTCTTCAGAACTGCATTGTGCCGAACTCAAAATGTTACATTTTAACTCTGTTTCTCTTTCCACAGATGCTGCCAGGCCAGAGTTTCTCCAGCATTCTCTGTGATTTAATTTTGCAGATGTTACCTAGAATGTGCAGAAAAGTTAGATGAAACAGCCAATTAAAGTGAAAAATAACACAAAATTCTTTCCCACATTACTGATATGCATTTCTGGGAGAAGTAACAAGAAATGACTACCATTTTCTGTTACAATCATTATTTCCCCACTTGAAAAAGATCCTAATTCATTGGCAAGTGCCCGTTCAAAATCATACAGAATTTTGGTATTCAATTCACCATGATGCATCTGTATTTGCTGATCTACTCAGTCACAGCCTCATCTCTGTCTTTGTTGTCCGCATCTCCAGTAAAACCATTCATCTCTCACTGTGTACATTGCCCTAGTACAGCCTTTATCTCTGTTCCCTAAGATAGGGAATGCAGAATTAAATGGATAAAGTTCTGGTTAGTCCACAACAATGGTATTATTTATTTTCTGCTGTTACCACATTTTGGGAAGAAAGTGAGCATCCTCAACAGGGCATAGAGAAAATGGTTGTTCCTTTTGGAGCAAAGGAAATTGAGAGAAGGTTATGTTTCAGTTATACAGGTGATTTAAATATATTGGAAGCAGTTCAGAGAACACTTACTAGAGTAATATCTGGAAGGGGTGGGTTGTCTTATGAGGGAAGGTTGGACAGGCCAAGAAGCATGGATTCCACTAGGGTTTAGAAGAGCAAGAGATAACTTGATTGAACCAAATAAGATCCTGAGGGGTCTTTATGGGGTGAATATGGCAAGAATGTTTCCTCTTGTGGGAGAATCTAGAAGTAGGTGTCACTGCTTAAAAATAGAGGTTGAACAATTTAGACAGTGAGTAGCATATTTTTTCAAACAGTCTTGAGACATTGGAACTCTTCTTCAAATGGCTACGGAAGCAGAGTCTCCAAATATTTTTAATGCAAAGGTAAATAGATTGTTGAGAATAAAAAGGATAAAAGAATATTGGGGGTAGGCAGCAATACGAAATAATCAAATCAGGCATGACCTTATTGAATAATGGGGAAGGCTCAAGGAGACACTTTCCTAATTCTGCTCCTGATTTGTATATATGTTTGTGTACAATTGAGATGAAATATATGACAGGTTTAAATAAAGTAGTCAAAGCGAAGCTGTTCCCATTAGGTTATCGTGTCAGATAGAGGGGACAGGGTTCTGGTGGGAGAGATTGGAAGAAGAAACGTTTTAAAGAGTGAGTGGTAACAACCTGGAACTCACAGCCCATTAGGATGGTGCAGGTGCTGTTGTTCAATGATTTCAAAGGGTAATTGCTTGCACACCTGAGGGAATTAGACTTACAATTCTACTGAGATTGAGGAAGGGCTCTTGTCGCATGGCAGTGGTATCCCTACTTTTTGACCATGAGGCCCAAGTTCAAGTCCCACTGTAGGGGTTCTGGTTTGCGATCAGTAATTTGCTGATTTTTAGGTGGTTTGTATCACCCCAAGATCCCTGGTTCTGACACTGGACTTATTTACAAAATGTGAAATGAAGAAGGCAGTAGACAGGTGTTTCAAGGCAAAGGAATCTCTGCATTTATTAAATACAAAAGGTGAGCACATTATAAGAAATGAAGGTAAATACAAAATAGTGAAATTGACACTATCAATTATACAGAGGACTGTACTTAAAAACACTATTAAATTAAAAACAAGTTAAACACTATTGGAAGCTAAGCAATAGTTTTAATCACAGAAACTTTAATCAGGCTTCCTACCCATGGGGTTCCCTGCACTGCCACCACCCATATCCTCCTCCCTGCTAGCTAGGTTGGATACTTTGGGGTCTTGAGAAGATAAGCTCACCACTGGGGATAAATGCGATTTTGAAATACAGCTGGCCATTCCCTCTTGCTGTAGCTGGTGCTTCGATGAAGACTTTGGACAGTGTAGGCCTTCTGTCTGGGTTGAGTCTGCTGATGCGGTAGGTCACGTTTTGGATTTATCGGGTGGGTACTTGGTTTTCCTTACTTTGTGTGCTTTTGCAAGCTGGTTTTCACCTCAGGGTGTGCCTGAGGCCTTGTCAGTTGGGTCGGAAGTTTTCGGAGGTCGTCGGTTGTCGGGTCTGCAGGTCGGGGTTGGTTTCTGTTGGTTTCCCTAGTATGGAACAGGCCTATGATTTTAGCTATGAAGAAAGGCTGGATAGACTGGGTTTGTTTTCACTGGAACGCAGGAGGTTGAGGGGCGACCTGATAGAAGTTTATAAGATTGTGAATGGCATGGGTAAAGTGGAAAATGTGAGACTTTTTCCTAGGGTGGAGGGGTCAATTACCAGGTGACACAGGTTCAAGCTGCAGGGGTGAAGTTTAAAACAGACGTGCAAAGCAAGTTTTTCACACAAAGGCTGGTGAGTGCCTGGACTGTGCAGCCAGAGGGGGTGATGGAAACAGTCATAATAGCAGCATTCAATAAGCACCAGTGCTGGGACGTCTGCTGTTCATGATCTACAAAAATGATTTGGAGGAAATATATGTTGGTCCGAATACATGAATAGGAGGGGTAATAGACGGATACGGATCCTGTAAGTGAAGACAGTTTTAGTATGGAAGGGCAAAATGATTTGGTGCAGGCTTGGAAGGTTGAAGGGCCTGTTCCTGTGTTGTATTGTTCTTTGTTCTGTTCCAGGGTGTATCATGACATAACTGAGACTGGGTGTTAGGAATGGGTCTGAATGAATTGTTCTACAGTGAGAGGACATTAACTCAATGGGATAGCCTTCTGTGCTGTTATCTCTATGAGGTAATTAACTGACCAAATGACAGCAACTTTATGTTTTTTTTGCATTTTACTGGTACTACACAAGCATTGCAGGATTCCAAAGTCTCACCTTAATTTCCTTCCTGCCAGATCAATGTGTGAATGCAAATTCTTTATGTTAATGGGAAACTATTTCTGAATATAACAAGTTATTTGATGCAGGATTCAAGGGTTTAAGATCTTTTTTCAGTAAAAATGAAACAACATTTTGAACGAACTCTCCCACAATACTTAATAGAACTACAATTAGAAATTAATAAAAATCCTATTTTAAATTTGCCCTTTTATCAACCCTTAAAGTCCCGTAGCCTTCAGATGACTGTTCAGCCAACGTGACCAAGAATGAATCATGCCATACAAGTATGGAATTCTGACTAACTGACCCTCACATGTACTACAAAGACAGCTGTGTAATCAAGTCAGATGTTCCACAACCCCTGGAGGGAACACATTCACTTTGAACTAGCTTGACCTAAATAAATGTGAAATTCTGGCATTTAAACTGAGAGCTTGTTTCATTATGGTACACTAATCATTTAATATAAGGCCAAACAATCATCTTGTGTATGAGACAACATGTTCTTTTGAGGATTAAAAGCCAGAAAATAATTTGACTTACAACGTTCCTAACGCCAGTTTTATGCACAATTCCCGACCCTCAGGTTTAACTCACCACCAGTCATTTCTCTAGTGGACACAGAAGTCCATGGTCCTTTGAGGCTATGGTCACTTTCAATGAATTGTACTGATTACACAACACACCATAAAGAGTTATGCTCTAACTGAAGTATGGTAATCAAGCACTGGCTGTCAGAGCTGCATCTTCTGATTGACACTTTAGGGCCCTATCTGCAATCTTTGATTCATGAAGAGGTCCCATGGGCTGTTCAGAAAATGGAAGGGGAAATACCCCATTATCTTTCTCAGGATTTATCCTTCAAATTATACCAAAGAAAAGGATAATTTATCTCTTTGTTGTAGCAAATAGTCCACAGCATTTCTGCACAACTCCAACTAGACTTTAGAATTATTCACTAGTTATGAAATGCCTGGATGTCCAAATATCATGAAAGATGCGCATGTGCATTTTTTCTAATTTAATTCCTACTTCTCATAAAGAGAAGTGTTAAGTCATTCCTACACAGGGAGAAGACCACAAATTTAACTTTGGAATATCTAATACAGAGTTAACTTAAGAATGACAATTCACATTAATATATCATCTCACACTGGTAAAAACACTCCAAGGCAATTCTAGGGAGTATCATCAGACCAATACTGGTAGCCCATCGCACAAAAAAAATGTATACTGGTGATCAAAAGATTGATCAAGCTAACAGGTTTTAGGGAACAACCTTAGGGCGAGCATGTAGAGATACAGAGAGGTTTGGAGAGCAAATTAAAACTTCAAGCAACTGTAGATATGGTTTGTGCTAATGGGATAATGAAAATTGGGAATTCACGAGTGATCAGAAACGATGAAACATAGCTATCTTCGAGGTCCATCCAACAAATTGCACCCTTTCTAAAACTACATTCAAGATTGGTAGAAAACCAAATAATTTGAAGACAGCAATTCAAATTTCATGCCAACAAAAACACACAAACATCAACTCAAATCTTCAATTACCTTGTTATTTGTCAGTGCAGGTACCAAGCCACCAGATGTCTCTATTTTCGGTCTTAAGGCATGGAAATTCGGTTTGATTTCAGCTGTTATCCCAATATTTTTGGCTGTGGAGGGTATCGCTCTTGCCATTTACTGCACTAAGTGCAAAAAGAGAGGCAGGTAAGGCCTTTAGTTCATTCACTGCTGGTCTCTCATGATCAATCCATTGAATAAGTAATTTCAAAGGTGCCAGTCATGTTGCATAACTCCCATAAGTTGGAAATAATTACACAGCTTTACACAATAAGATGATGTTCAATATATTTCTCGGGTCTTGCCATTCTCTGTGAAATGATGCATTATTGGATTTTAGTACATTCAGTGTAGCACAGAGATCAGTGAGGTAGCATTCTGGATATACATGTACACATATACATAAGAATATAGTTCTCAACTCTCTTTCTATAACAATGTAACAGCCACATGGCAAGTTCTTTTCTGGGATGTATCATGCAGGTGATATCTTCGTTGAAAAGATAAATGAACATATAGTCCATTTCATCTTTCAATAAATTCACTTCTAAGAAAAGTTGTGTCGTATTAAATTTTGTTACCAATTGTCTTGGTTTCTGAGTTGAAAAAAATTGTGAAAATTAGCATATTTGGAAAAAGAGCAAATTAGGCAAACATCAGAAAGCATGTTTAAATGTGAATGTAGCAATGGATTTTTATGCAACAGGCAGTGGAATAAGTGGAGAAATGGTGAAGAGTGGGGATGACAGGGAATGTTAATGTACAACAGCATCTTTCAAGGCTGAGTTTTATTTAGGTGCTAGGCAACCCCATTTTGCTAGATGGCAGGACCAAGAGGTGCATCTTATTGATATGAGCCAGACTGCTTTTATTAAGGATGTAAGTCCAATTAGAGGACTAGTAGTTCAATGCGTCACTATTAGTGGTGGACTCTACTTGATCTGACTGAGTAGGATCAGAGTGCACTAATGACCATTATTCTTAAAGCCAAGTAAGTGACCATTTTGTCTGTCTCGCGACCATCCCCAAAGACTGGTACAAAGCAACTTGATGGGTGGAATCTTATTGGGGTCTGAACAAAATGTGCTATGGTGTGGTTTGTGAAATAATTGTGAGAAAGGTCCAGTGAGGCCTACTTCATAGTCAGGAGCACCACTGCATTTTTTAGGCATCTGCTAAATGTAGAGGCCAGTTTCTCACTAGGCATTGATGAGTTGCCAATTAAAGGTGATTATAGCTTGTTAAACATCTTATTAATACCAAAATTTGCTTCATTAATATCCAGATTCCTATCTTATCAAACATGCCCAACAATCTAGCTGTTGAGAAATCTCAACTTGGAAGTCACAGTGTGTACCTGGTAAATTAATGGAATCCATGTTGTTGAGCACCTAGCAGCATCTCAGGGCATGATTTAAGGGCACTTATTCCTTATCCATAGACGTTCACATCTGACATTTGTCAACTTATCATGAATTACATAGCACCTCTCTGATTCACTTGCAGGAGCCTCAGGACACTGACCCAGATACTTATTCAACTGCCTACCCTTTCATGTATCTATCCAAATCCCCACATCACTTACTCACCCATACACTGAGCATTTCAGCTTACCAAACTGCAGCTAGTGCTGTTAGAAGGCAGTGTGTCTTGCAGGTTTGGTTTTCTGAGCTTAGGTAGCTCTTCAGGATGCTGCATCAAAATCAGACCCTTTTAAACTTAACCAAGTGAGTGCAAGAAAACCAAGTTTTCTTACTGCACAGTGTCGGACATCATAGTTCTGATTCCAGTTGGAACACTTGGACTCAGGGTCTTCTGGTCATGACCTTTCATCAGAACTGGTCTGACCCAGGTATAGTTTGATAGCTTGAGGCTGATGCTACTCCTCTTATATCATCCAGAACGGCTATGATAAATGAGAAATGTTACTTTAGGTGATGACAGTGATTAGGAAAGGCAAAGAGTGCATGGATGAACTGCAACATTTTTTTTATTCCTGTCTAGCACAAAAACAAAATGGGAAAGGGGCTCAACCATAGCTAACAAGTGAAATTAGTGATAGTATTAGATCCAAGGAAGGAGCATACACATAAAAAAAAAGAAGCAGACCCAAGGATTGGGAACAATTTAGATTTCAGTAAAGGAGGATAAAGGGATTGAGTAAGAGGGGGAAAACAGAGTACAGAACAAGATTTCAAGGAACATTCAAACTGATTGTAAAAGCTTCTACAGGTATGTGGACAGAAAAGGCTAGTTAAAACAAATATAAGGCTCTTACAAAGAGAAATAGGTGGAGTTATGATGGGGACAAAGAGATGACAAGCTAATTAAATACATATTTTGGTTCTATCTTCACAAAAGCAGACACAAATAACATTATAAACTGTTGGGGAATGCAGGTTCCAGTGAGAGGGCCATTTCCAGGCATGAGTTGTTAGCAGAATGTTCGTGCTTTTGATTGTAACAAGTAATGTGGAAAAGCAGGATATAAAGTGATCTACAGAGATTGAACAATTATAATGGTGATCAGCAAATGGTACATAACGTTGCAGCATGATGTAATGTCCTTATTAATACTTTGAGATGAAAAGTACCGCATATAAATCCATAACGATTTTAAGAGAACAATATTTTCAGAGCTTGTATTTCTTACAAACCTTTTCTTCTCTTCTTCTTTCGGGTAATGATGGAACTCAGGATACATTATAATTTCATACACACAAGTTCTCTGCCTCTTTGGCCACTACTCCATTTAGGTGCATTTGTTTTGATAATGAGTGTCAGCAGCCTTTTTAGCTATCAAGTGCATGAAGGGCAGTGTTAGGCCTAAACTCAATTTATCTAATACCAGTTTAGGCACACTTCAATCACTGGATAAAATCAGGGTTGGCAACAATGGCAAACATTTTCCAAATAAAACCCAAAAACACTAACACAAATTGCACTACTTCTCTCTCTGACAGATGTCAACTAACACAGAGATCGGGGAGTCAATTTGAGATGTTCTTTCACTGAACCACAAGATATATGCATTTCCTCTTTAATTTTTAATATTTTTATTTTTAATATTGTATGTCACCTTAAATAGATAACTTCATTCTTTGAAATTTTTGGGCACATTTTCTCAAAAAGATGGATATACAGTAAAGTTCTTCCATGTTGTCTTGACTATGAGCCAAATGCTGGAAAATGGGATGAGACTAGTTTGGTGTTTGTTTTTGACCAGCATAGACTTGATGATCTGAAGGGCTTTTTTCTGTGCTGTAGACTTCTATGACTATGACTTCCAGGTGTGTTCCTAGTGTGGTTAGTGATCTGAATTAAATAAAAGTGAAATAAAACTCATTTAGCCACTTTTTCATCGCTACAATTAAAGTTAAAGTACACTTACAATCAAGCTTTTTGGTTTAAACAGGTTAAAGGTTAGTTCATTGCAAGATATTTTCATTTAATTCATTCATGGGAACTAGGTCAGCATTTATTGCCCATTCCTATTTCCCTGGAGAAGGTGAACTCTTGAACTGCTCCAGTTCTTATTACTGAAGGTTTCTTAGGAGACAACGAAATAAAGATTTCAGATGAAATTATTGAAATCAATATTGAAACTTGGTTAGAGAAGACAAAATAGTACCTGTATTAAGAAAGTCCAACAACTCCTGGTGTTATACCATTGGTCCCATTGCTTGGGTTCCTTGTTGCTGAAGTGGAGAGGTTGAATTTAGATATGGCTGATACAATGACTTCTATAGTTGATTAGTTAATATTTTCTTGTACAAGTAAGCTCCACAAAATAACAGATTTTAAAAAGGAAGAGAAAATTCCTGGCTTCTGGGTCTGTCAAGGTAGTGCTTACAGTTTCCCAATTACTTTACAGCTGATCACTTACTGTTTTGACATGTCTCTCTCTGTCTCTCTCTTTCCACTTGTTCTCACTGCGTGAAGGGTGTATTTTTACCCCAGCCAGGTAGTTCAAGATTGAATCGCTCTTTGTCCAGGCAACTTACCTTTTTGAATCATCCTCAGCTTCCAATCTAAGGTGGCTGAACTGAAGGGTCTGTTTCCAACCTCTATGTCTCTGTACTGTTACCAGGTGACTGTGGCAAAACTACATCATGTTCTATATGGGACATTGGCATTCTAAAGACAGCACCTCTCCCATTTGTGGTCTTTAGTTTTCTTTTCTGATCAATGCCCAACTTACAATTTCATAATGAGTCGTCAAGGAACTTTGTTATCTCCTGGACAGGAATCATTACAAGACTATCATGCCTCACTGAATTTTTGAAGACGGGCAGTTGTAGAGTCAGGTGACATGTAGCAGCCATGTTTTTAGATTCTTTCAGCCAGTTACAGTTGGGTTAATTTTTGTAACAAAATGTATTAACATTTAATATCTTTTTCCTAAAAATCACTAGATCATAACCATACAGTTATAACACATATATTTGTATGTGAAGTTTTAGATAACTCATTAAATTTAATATAAATGGCAAAAAGCTATTGTATTCACCTCTTTCTCTAACCCAATAGGAAAGCAATGAAAAGCTGTGAGGACAGTGAAGCTGCTGAAACAATCAATGCTGAATCCAATGAGAATACAGTGACAGTGAACAACACAACGCTTGCACAGTAAGTTGACCAGCAGTAAAAGGCATATTGAGCCAAAAAGGGAAAAGGAATAGCATAAACTGTTCAACATCACAAAATCTATGTAGTTTTAATTGATTATGCACTTATTCAGGTCATGTTCTTATACTTTTTCTAAGTCTAAAATAATACTTAAGTGTTACAACCCCCTTGGAGTCCGATAATATTGAAGAAGAAGAGGACAAGGACTCTAGTTATATTTCCTGGGATGGTAGTTAGGCAGAGGAGGGACAACTCCTGGCTTGCAAACCCAATCTTTAAAAAAGGCTACCCACACTCCGCATTTCGATCAGAAGGTTGGTGGAAAGGCTGTGGACTGGAGTGTAAGACAGGCCAAGGGACATGAAAAGAACCAAAAAGGCTGATGGGTTCCGAGATACGCTGTGTGGAAAGCTTGCCTTAAGACTCCAACACTGAGAAAAAAATTTAAAACAAAAGGATAGGACATTACACATTCTTGCAGCACTCCTGCAGTGGAACCAGTGACCTAGGTCATATTGTGGGGACTCGGGTTCAAATCCTGCCATGGAAGATGGTGGTATTTGAATTCAATAAATATCTGGATTTAAGAGTGTAAGGATGACTGTGAGTCCACTAACAATTGTTGGAAAAACCCATCTGGTTCACTAACATCCTTTAGGGAAAGAAATGGCCATCCTCACCTGGTCTGGCCTACATGTGACTCTCTAAACCCATAGCAATGTAGTTGAGTTTTAACTAGTCTCTGGTCAATTAGGGATGGACAATAAATGCTGACCTAGCCAAAGAAGCCCTCATCCCATGAATGAATAAAAAAAAACTGACCTCTCACTCCCAATGCTCCATCCATGCTAACCCAACAATCTAATGTGCTGTACCATTTCCCATAACCCCTCATACACTCCTATATCATCCTTTGCTCCTCCAACCTCCATGCCAACTCATGCTAATACAAGCTTCCACAAGTCACCATTTTCCCCCTTCACCCATGATGGTAAATCACACGGTATCCACTAGTAACCACGTACACAGGGTAAAAAATAAAGTTATTTAAGTTTGTATTTGAAGTATATAATGCAGAGGACAAACACTCTCCTGAGAAAAACCTTCTCATTCATAAAACTATTTAATAACTCTACTTCCGCTACGTTCTGATACAGGGGGTTTCAAAGTTGTACCACCTTCTGAGAAAAAAGAGTTCCCCTCCTCTCAGTCCTAAAATATGCAATTCCTCTCATGATAAAGGAAAGCATCCCATTAGTATTCTTGATTACTCGCTATATCCCCACATTTTTTGTGACTCATGCCCCAGAGCACCTTTAATTTTCTCAGTTTTTCTCCATTTAAGTACCATTTATTTTTATTTCTTCATGCCAAAGTCATCAACTTCATACTTTCCCACATTATGCTCAATTTTCCAGCTGTTTGCTCACTAACTCGATCTTTTTATATCCATTCTGCAACTTCCTTATGTTATCTTCACAACATACTTTCCCACTTATGTAGGTGTCATCTACAAATCTAGCCTCCTGGATTCATTCTCCTCATGTAAGTTATTAATATAAATTGTAAAAAGTTAAGGCCCCAGCATAGATGCCTGCAAGACTATATTCATCACATTCTGTCAATCAGAAAAAAGACTAATTTATTCTTACTGTCCATTTCTGCTGGCCAACCAATCTTCTATGCACGTTACCCAGTATACAAAAGCTTTAATTTTCCACAATAACCTTTGATTTGGCACCTTACCAAATTCTGGAAATCCAAATACAGTCCATCTATTGGCTCCCTTTAGCCACATCACATATTACTCAAAGAACACCAATAAATTGGTTAAACATGAAACCATGATGACTCTTTCTGATTAATCTGAGTCTCTTCACATGTGCAGTAGGCACCTCTTTAATGATTGACTCCAAGATCTTCCTTATAACATATGTCAAGCAAACTGATTGAATGTTTCCTGCTTTCTGTCTCCTTGCCTTCTTGATTACAAGGGTTACTTTCCCATCTGACAGAACCTTTCTGAATCTAGGAACGTTTGGCAAACTAATACAAATACATTGACCACTTCATTATTAATCTCTTTTATGATGCTAGGTTAAGCCCACAGCTCCATCAGTTTGCTTAGTACGACTTCCCTTGTGATTTACTCGGGTCCTTTCTCCCTCCTGTTCTGATTCACAGCTATTACTGGAATGTTTTTAGTATCCTATATCAAATGCTTTTGGTATCCTGTATCATAAAGACAGAAACAAAATATTTGCTCATTCCACTTGCCATTTCCATATTATCTACTGCTAACTTCATATTCTCATTCTCTGGAGGACCAACATTCACTTTACTTATTCATTTAAAGACTTGTACAAGCCCTTGCTTTCCATGTTAAGATTTCTAGCTAGTTTCCCTTCATACTCTATTTTTCTTTGCTCTGGTTAACCTTTTAGTCATTATCTGCTGTTCTTTATGTTTGGACTAATCTTCCAACCTGCCACTCACCTTTGTGTTGTTACAGTTAGCCGCAGATTATGATCCAATTTTGGAATTTTTTTCTTTAAAATAGGAATAAACTTGCTCCAAGTATCCTGTAATATGTCTTTAATTGTCTGCCACCGTGTCTGTACTATCTGTCCCCTAGTTTAGTATCCTAGTTCACTTCAACAAACTCTGTTTTAATGTCCTTTTAGTTGTTGTTATTTAAGCATAAAACTAGTCTCAGATCCAGTCTTGTTCTTTGGATGAAAAATTCAATCATATTGTGGTCACTGTTGGTTAGGAGTGCTTTTAATCTGAGGTCTTGAAATAATCTTGTTACATTCCCAATACCAAGACTTACATAAGTCGCTCCCTTGTTTTATTCCAGAATGTGCTATACAAAGAAAATATTGCAAAAGCATTCTATGAACTCCTCATCCAGGCTAATTCTGCTAATCTGATTTTTCCAGTTTACATGTAGATTCATGTAATTTTGATTGTTGCCATCCCTTCATCACAAGCATCCAATTTCTTTTCTTGTACACTTTATCTCACATTATAGTTGCTGTTAGGGGCTTGTAGACCATTCCCTTTAGTGTCTTATTTACTCAGCTCCATCCAAGTTTATTCTACATCCTGATCTTTGAAACCAAAGATATCTCTAAGTACTACATAAATGTGTTCCTGATGAAACATTGCAACCCCTGCACCTTTACTTGGCTTCTTGTTCATTTCTTTAATTTCAGATAGTCTTCAAAATTCAGGACCCAAACCTTGTCACACCAGAGCCGTGTCTCCAAAACAGCTACCAGATCACATTTATGTAATTTAAAATATGGTCTAAATTAATTTACTCTGCTACAGCTGCATTCAGATGCACAGTCTTTCAGTTTGTAGTTTTGTTATCATTGTTACATGTAGTCTTGATTGTTGGTATATTGCTATTTTTTTAAATCTCTGTCCCTTCCTGCCATTCTCTGAACTTCATTTTCCACATCACTATTTTCTTCTCTTTTACCATCTAATCTATGATGGACCGCATCTTTCCAGATTTGATCGCTGGCCTCCACTATTTATTTCAAACCATTCTCTAATTCCTTAATTATGCCATTTGCAAGAATCCTGGCCACAGCACAGTTCAAATGCAAACTCTCCCAAAAGTACAGACCACTCTTTGTCCAGTGCCAGAGACCCACAGCTGGACCTCACTTCTCCCAAATATTCTTTGAGCCATGTGTTCATCTCTCGATTTTAAGTACTAATGTCAATTTGCACACGGCTCATATGATAATCCAGGGACCATCAGAACTTTTGAGGTTCTGCACTTTAATTTAGTGCCTAGCTTTTTATACTCTCAATGCTGAACCTCTTTCCTATATCTACCTGTGTACAACTGGATCCTTCACCTCCCACTGCAAATTCCTGTCCTGCCCTGAGCAGATATCATGAACCCTGGCATGAGGCTAGCAACACAGCTTTTTGGACTCAGACTCTTTAAGAGAATAGTGTCAATTACCCTCACTAGTTTATCCCGTACTCCTATTACGTTCTTTGTTGCTTACCTCACTTGAATTGCTTCCTCTGCCATTGTCCCTTTGCCGATTTGCATATTCACCCTGCAGCCATTGCCCTTATCTGAACAGGATGACAGAAACTCAAACTTTTGGACAATTGCAGAGGCTGACACTCTTTAACTCCTGCCCTCTTCCCCTTCTTTCTTGCCTTATTCACAGTCACACCTCCCTGTCCCTGACCACTAATCAAGTCAGAAGACCCTAACCTGAGAGGTGTGACTACCTCCTGATACAAAGAATCCCAGTGACTACCCCTGTCTGATGTGTTACAGAGGCTGTAGTTCAGCCTCCAGCTCATAAAGTCAGGTTTGATAGTTCCAAAGGGTTTATGCACAATCTTCTCTACTGTTAACATTTCCAAAGGATATCAGGGAAGTTAGTGGTACAGTGCTTACAAACTCTGCCTCCCACCGCCTCCGAAACTGGATACTAGATTTAAATGCCACCACGTTTCCCAGGGACCATATCCTAAAGGGTAGCTAAGCTCTCCAAAGGACAACATGACTATCTGAAAGAAAGGCATTGAGAAGAGATGTTCTGAGCTGGTCTGGTCTGTGCACTGCAAGTTCTAAGCAGCAGGATTGCCAAAATGGAATTCGAGCGAATTGGCAAACTGTGTAATGTAATCCTAATAATGTCAGAGCAAAAGGGAGATGGTGGCATAATAGTATTGTCACTGGTCTAGTAATGCAGAGGTAGAGGCTTGAGAGATACATGGTAGTATAGTGGCTAGTATCCCTGCCTGTCACGTGGGAGAACGGAGTTCAATTCTCTGCCTGGAATGATCCAAGCCTTTGGGGCAGCACGGCAGTTCAGAGGTTAGCACTGCTGCCTCACAGCGCCAGAAACCCAGGTTCGATTCCACCCTCAGGCAACTGTCTGTGTGGAGTTTGCACATTCTGCCCATGTCTGTGTCAGTTTCCTCTGGGTGTTCTGGTTTCCTCCACAGTCCAAAGATGTGCAGGCTAGGTGGATTGGCCATGTTAAATTGCCCGTAGTGTTCAGGGATGTGTAGATTAGGTGGGTTACAGGGGGATGGGTCTGCGTGGGATGCTCTGAGGGTTGGTGTGGACTTGTTGGGCCGCAGGGCTTGTTTTCACACTGTAGGGATTGTATGATATGTGTTCAAAACTCATAATATCAGCTGTTTGAATTTAAATTCAGTGAATAAATCTGGATTATAAAGCTCATCGTTGGTAGTGATGACCCCTTTGATTGAATGATTCCCTAAGTAAAGAAAATCTGCCACCTTACTTGGTTGGCTGACATGTAACTGCAGACCCACATTAATATGGCTGATTCTGAACTGCTATCTGAAATAGTCTAGCAAGCCATTCAGTTCAAGGCAATTAGAGATGGGCAACAAATGCTGGCCTTGCCAGCAATGCCCATGAAAGAAAAAATAGATCAATTAGTCTTTTTTTTGGCATTGTTAACAGGGAATAAAGACACAGCAACAGATTTAACTCTGGCAGGGTTAAGGTTAAGAGGGGGCAGTGGGTGATTGGGGGGATTGGGGGTGGGGGGCGCTGCTGCAGTTGGAATAACAAGATCAGGAAATAAATAATTTAGTGGAAAATAATGTACTGTATATTATTCTTATAAATTATAATATCAATATTATACAGTAAATTAGAGTTGTTTAGATCATGAGAATTTTGATGAGGATTGGGTATGAAAAATTGAGTTATTTACAGTGTCAGATTAGGAGCTATAATTATATGACAGGTTAACTTCATTTTATTTGCAAAAATGAACATAAAAATTGAAAAGGTTGACCTAAAAATTTGATAATGATAGTCAAGTTCTATAGACTAAGTATTCATACCCATTTAGAAGTTAGAAGTTGAAGTAAATTGTAACTTGCAGGAGAGGCAGGGTTAAAGGACAAACACTAATTGGACCATGCATACAGATGGAATTCAGTTTCAGTACTTAAAATGTATCCTTAATCTTATATTTTCTTTATACATATCCACAATCATGTTAACTGCCTATCTAAATGTTTAGCTGCAATTATTCTCTCCTACACAGTAGCACACAAGGTGCAGAATACTATTCTTTAATTCAACTGCAAAGAAGGAGCCAGTTCAATTTTAAATACTGGTCTTTAGATTAATATTTTGATGATTATCAGCATCATTTCTTGTAGAGTTGAATTCAAGTTTATTGTTATATGTGCTTGGTTTAACAAACACTCAGCATATTCATTATATCAATTACTGTGCAATTCAATTTAGTTTTCATTAAAATATTAGGGCGAAAGGTCCTCTGGAGATGATCGAGACTCAAAGTTTTTATGAAGTGGAAAAGGAACTAATTGATGACCACTCCCAAGATGGATCTGATTTGGACACAAACTTTGAAGGCAAAATTTTCACAGCCTAAAATTCAGCTTCGTAGAATTTACTTTTCTGTTCTCGATAGCATTATGCTCTACTACAAACATAAGCTGGTTTTAAACCATAACATGCAGGTATTTGTTGCTGAGCACAGGCTTTTACACTGATGCAATAACATTTTCCTTTTAGAAGTTTAAGATCAATGTATTTTACTAACTTTTAAGAACACAAAAGGTCACTTAATGCTAATTGTGTGCTCAGCCGAAGCTTGTACAGTGGTATGTAATGGTTTTAACAAATGTCCATGGGGTTGATTTTAGTCTGGAGAGGTGTATAGTTTCAGGTGTCGATGAGCGGGTAAGGTCAACAGGGTGGGAAGTCTGCTCTACCCTGTCTTTCACATTTAATTTTAGTCTATTGGGTTGATTATGGATAAATCCCTTAGGAGAGGTAAGCTGTCTTTTCATTTGGATTTTGGAACAATATTTAAACACAGTTTAAAAGTTAACATTGTTTCTGTAGGTTAATTGAAACTTGATGCTATTAAACTTTGACAAAAATGAAGCGGTTAACTGAAGCTCAAACATGATTCTGTAATGGATACTCAGTAATACATGATTTCTCAGCTACAATTGGGAAAGTAACTTTCATAATACTTTTACGAAGTGTTTACTTGCTATATTTGAGGTTTTCTGAGACAGAGAAGGGCAGATGTTAAGTTTCGAAGTTGGCAGAAGCTGGGAAGGGTCAGGGAGACCAAAAAGTGAAGCTCTGATAAAATTGAGGATAGAAGACATCAAATAACAAATGTCCATGATGCAAAATGCCAAAGAGTACCGTATTGGGCACAATAGTAAGACAAAGGTTGGGTCCAGACGACTACATAACAACGGTAAGGGATAAAGAAAGAAATAAACTAGCAAAATTAAAGTAACAACACACAGAACAATACGCAAACAGGTTTATGATTTTGGGTTGAATTCAATATTGGGTCCAGAAGGTTGTAAGTGCCAAGTCAAAAGTTGAGGTTTAATTCCTCAAATCTGAATTCAGGACAACCAGTTCAGTGACAGACAGCTGCTGGCAAAAACGCAGAAAGAACAAGCTGGTGGCTACAGCAAATGGAGGCTGTGGTTGGTACAAAAAGCAATTGTCTTCCCCATATTTAATGGTGTAAAGGTCATCCCATCCAAGCCTGTATGTCAGGCAAGCTGGCAATTGTAGGGGCAGTGAAGAAGTCAAGAGAGATTGTTGTGAGGTTGAGGAGAGTTTTCCAGCATACATGTGGAGATTAACATTGGGTATACTGATGATGTCACCAACCAGCAACATTTAGATAAGAAGAGGAGAACATTGGGGAAGCAAAGGTCAGTCCTGAGGGACACAATACTGAGAAAACTGATAACGATCAGCAATGGCCAGAAATCAAAATTTGAAAAGAAAACCATTATTGATAAACTTGGATATTGAGTTGTACCTCCTTTTTCAAAATAACAGAACCTGGAACACCAGAATCATCTGGAGACTGGACTATTCTCAGGTGCATCTGTAATAAAGAGAACAGTAAAGCTACAGCTGGTATTCATGCCATACAAAATCACTTGGGTGCTAATTTTGACACAGCTTATCACATTCCACAAGTTTGATTTCCATAATATTAAAACATGTTTGTTAAGAACAGATCAACCAAAAAATTCTCTTTGACTCAGTTAGTTTGCGAGAAGTATGTTTGAATATTCCTGCACCAGAAGAAAACCAGAATCAATTTAAGTTTACTTTTTCAACTGTAAACTAATTTGTTTATTAAATTGTGTGTTCTAAAGCAATGTTTTATGTTACAATGAACCAATAGTTCCTGAAATAAAGCACAAACATGGGCACTTGTTGCTGCTACAGTGGATGTGTACAGTCCTCCAATTAATCCTAGCAGAGTACATAATGGACCAGAATCTATTGCAGTCCTACCAGTACAAGCTTGAAGATTTTAATATAATTTGGACTAGATCTTAACACATTTTGACTAAATGTCATTTTCATTCTGTTTCATGGACAGTTTCTCTCCATGCGGTCTTGTGGGTTTTCTTTCACTGTTGACCCAAACCTGGCTCAATAGCTATATCTACTCTCCATGGAGTCCCTGTCATTAAATGCTAGCACAATTCTCCCAGTCTCCATAGCCAGAAATATTGTCCAGTGCTGAGATATCACATCATATAGAGTCACAGAATTCTACTGCACAGAAAATAACTCATTGGTTCATTGAGTCTACACTGATAAAAAATAATCACCCCACTCTTCTAATCCCATTTTCTTGCATCTTAGTCCATAGCCTTGTATGCCTTGGCATCACAAGTCTGTACCTAAATACTTAAAAGTTATTAGGGTTTCTGCTTCTATCATCCTTACAGGCAGTGAGTTCCACATTCCCATCACTCTCTGGAAAAAGGTTTTCCTCACATCCCCTCTAAACCTCCTGCCCCTTACTGCATTGATCCCTCCATCAAAGGGAAATGTCTCTTCCTGTCTACCCTATCTATGTCACTCTTAATTTTAAATATCTCAATCATTTCTCTCTTCAGTGTCCTCTGCTCCGAAGAAAATAACCACAGTCTAACAATCACCGAAAATGAACACGAATCAACCAAATAGAACCTGCATTTGTCCTTGGAACACAAATAAACTACGTGCATGTTGACCATCAATAATTTTACAATGAATTAATGACCACTGCACTCAGCTCTCCTCAACTGGAACAGGCTATCAACTAAGCCATATCTGGATTGTAGTGCCCAATGTTACCCCACTCTATCATGCAGAAGGTGATGTTCCTCCTGATTAATGTCTCCCTCCTCCTTAGAAAATTGTTGCCACTCCACCTCAGCATCCATCGCATTCCCTTGTTGCCTGCTCCTTTTGTGCAGAGCAAAGTTTGATGAGAGAAAGTGATAAAAGACAAGACCAGGCATAGATACTGTGAGCATCCAGATAAATGCTAAGTCAAGTGTGCACTAAGAAAGCAAGTTAGCAGCCATAAGATGCAGCCTGATCCAATCCATCAGCTGGGTCCCTGCATATGAAGTGTCCTTACAGCCACATTATAATGAGAGGTGTTGGTGTGCTCCAAAGTGTGGCATTAAAGTGCAGAAGTATACTGTAAGTAAATTAGAAATGTACCATTATGATAAATTTAGTTAGGCATATGTTTGATTCTGGTGTCTGTAGATGTAGGGTGCATACATCCACTGCCCTTTTTAGGGTGTCCTGAGATGTTGGTGCCGGGTTTCCAATATGGAGGTCCACAGGAGTAAACAATGAACTAGAGTCACTCGGTCTCTGTTATGAGTTCATGTAGGAAATTCTTGGTATTTAGTATCTATCTGGCATTATTAATCAAAGAGTAGATGATGACCTAGTGGTATTGTTGCTGAAATATTAATCCAGAAACTTTGCTAATGTTCTTGGGGACCCAGGTTTGAATCCTGCCACGGCAGGAATTAAGAATCTACTGATGACCATGATACCATTGTTGATTGTCAAAACAAAAAAATCTAGTTCACTAATGTCCTTTCAAGGAACGAAATCTATCATCCCCACCTGGGGCCTATGTGTGACTCCAGACCCACAGTAATGTGGTTGACCTGTAAGTGGTCTACCAAGCCATTCAGTTGCATCAATTGCTAAGACGTCTCACAGAAATGAAACCAGACAATCACTTGGCATTGGCCTAGGCACCATAAAAGACAATGGCAGAAACAACCCTATAAGCCCTGCGAAGTCCTCCTTACTAACATCTGGAAACTATTGCCAAAATTGGAGAGCTGTCTCACAGACTAGTCAATCAGCAGCCTGGCAATAGTCATACTCACTGAAAGATAACCTGACAGTCAATGTCCCAGAAACCACCGTTATCATCCTTGGATATGTCCTGCCCCTGGCAGGCAGACCCATGTGGCGATACAGTGGTATACAGTCAGGAGAGAGTTACCATGGGAGCCATCAACATTGACTTTAGACCCAATGAAGTCTCATTGCTTCAGGTCAAACATGGGCAAGGAAACCTCCTGCTGATTAACACATACCAACCTCCTCAGCTGATGAATCAGTACACCTCCATGTTGAACAACATTTGGAGGAAGCACTGAGGGTGGTAAGGGTACAAAACATACTGTGGTTGGGGGATTTTAATGTCCACTACCAAGAGTGGCTTGGCAGCAAGCTGATGGAGCTGGTAAAGTCCTAAAGAAATAGCCGCTTGACTGGGTTTGCAGCAGGTGGTGAGGGAACCAACAAAAGGGAAAAACATACTTGACCTCATTCTTACCAATCTGCTGGCTGTGTATGCATCTGTCCATGACAGTACCGGGAAGAGTGACCACCACACAGTCCTTGTGGAGACGAAGTCCTGCCTTCACATTGAGAATATTCTCCACTGTGCTGTGTGGCACTACCACCATGTTAAATAGGTAAGATTTTGAACAGATCTAGCAACTCAAGTCTGAGGTGCTGTGGCCCATCAACAGCAGCAGAATTGTACTCCAGCACAATCTGCAACCCCATGGTTCGGCTTATCCCCCACTCAACCATTACTATTGAGCCAGGAGATCAACTCCAGCTCAATAGAGAGTACAGGAGGTATGCCAGGAGCAGCACAAGGCATGCATCAAAGATGTATCAAGCTGCTGAAGATACCTAACAGGACTACTTGCATGTCAAACAGCACAGGCAGCAATTTATAGTCAGATCTAAGCAATCCCACAACTAATGTTTCAGATGTAAGCTCCACTACATCAGTCATGAATGATGTTAAACATTTAACCAACTCAGTCCACAAATATCCCCATCCTATTGATTAATGATAGGGCTGAAGCATTTACAGCAATCTTCATCCAGAAATGCTGAGTGGATGATCCATCTTGCCCTCCTTCAGTGGCCCCTAGTTTTACAGATACTAGTCTTCAGCCAATTTGATTCACTCTATGTGATATCAAGAAACAATTGGAGACACTGGAGACTACAAATGCGATGGGCCTTGACAATATCCTGGCAACTGTACTGAAGACTCATGCTCCAGTATTGGCCGCTCCCCTTGTTATGCTGTTCCAGTACAGTTACAACACTAGCATTGACCTGACAATGTAGAAAATTGCCCAGGTATGTCCAGTATGTAAAAAGCAGAACAAGTCCAAACCAGCCAATTACCATGCATCAGTCTACTTGCAATCATCAGTAAAGTGATGAAATGTGTCAACAACAGTGCTAACAAGCTGCATCTGCTCAGCAATAATCTGCTCAGCGACATCCAGTTTGAGTTCTGACAGTGCCAGTCAGTTCCTGTCCTCATTACAGTCTTGGTTCAAACATGGACAAAGGAGCTGACTTCCAGAGGTGAGGTGAGAGTGACAGCCCTTAGCATCAAGCCTGCGTTCAATTGAGTGTGGCATCAAGGAGCCCTAGCAAAACTGGAATCAAGAGTATCAGGGGACAAACTCTGCTGTTTGGAGTCACATAGGACACATACGAAGATGGTCATGGTTGTGGGATGTCAGCCATCTCAGCACCAGGACATATCTGTAGGAGTTCCTGGGGGTATTATCCATCTTCAACCATCTTCAGCTGCTTCAATGAACTTTGCTCTATCCCAAGATCAGAAGTATGGATGTTCACTAATGATTGCACAATGTTCAGCAACCATTTACAACTTGTCAGACACTGAAGCAGTCCATGTTGAAATGCAACAAGATCTGGACAATATCTAGGCTTGGGTTGACAGGTGACAAGTAACATTCACGCCACACAATTGCTAGCTTATGATCATCACCAATAAGAGAAAATCTAACCACTGCCCTTTGACATCCAATGGTATTACCAACACTGAATCCCCCACTATCAACATCTTAGGGGTTATCATTGACCAGAAACTCAACTGAACTTGACACATAAACACAATGGCTACATGAGCAGGTCAGCGGCTAGGAATACTGCAGTAAGTAACACACCTCATGACTCCCCAAAGCCTGTCCATCATCTACAAGGCACAAATCAGTTGGAATACTCCCCACTTGCCTGGATGAGTGCAGCTCCAACAACACTCAAGAAGCTTGACACTATTCAGGAAATGCAGCCCACTTGATTGGCACCGCACTCACAAATATCCACTCACTCCACCACTGACACTCAGTAGCATCACTGTGTACTAAGATGCATGGCAGAAATGCACCAAAGATCCTCAGACATCACCTTCTAAACTCTCGACCTCTTTCAGCAAGATGGACAATGGTAGCAGATACACGGGAACATCACCAACTTCAAGTTCCTTTCCAAGGCACTCACCATCCTGACTTAGAAATATACCACTGTTCCTTCACTGTTGCTGGGTTAAAATCCTGGAAATCCCTTCCGATTGGCATTGTGAAGTTATGGACCCAAAATTCAAACCTTCAGAACAATTAACCATTCCTGATAGTGATGGTTGGGAACATCTTTTACATTCATGAGCATTCTATGAATATTCATTAATATCTCAACCTGCTGAATTACATTCGTGATCATAATCCTATTAAGAAAAAGCTGGAAAAACATATTTTCACGAGCCTTACCTTATATGTGACGCGTGCACATGTCTGGGTAGGCTTCTTCTGGAAGCTCTGGTGAGTACATACCTCTTGAGTAGACAACTTCCAGCATGTTTAACTAAGGTGTTTCTTAGCTTGAATATTTACAGTGTAAAGGATGCACTGCCCAGTCCACCCAGCTCATGAGAAGTCTCATTAATATCTGGCCTCGAAAGACCTCATTGCTGTCTACTGCTAACTGTCCAATCCACACAGTCTGTCTTAGTGAGTTAGCCACATCAGCTGATGCCAAGAAACTTCAGGAGGTCAGAACTGAGGTGTTAAACTCAGAGAGGGGCTCAACTGAAAAGTTACAGATGACCGTCAGAAGGTCTGTCAAGAAATTAAACTTTGAAAGAGTTGATTGTTTGGATTGTGTATCCATGAAACAGCAGATTATGTTAATAGCTCATATCGGGAGGTGGTCAAACCATGGCTTAGAAGCACACAGACAGAAAAGGAATGAGTGACCGCCAGGCAATCTTAGAAATCTGGGTATGTACTGCAGCAGTTCCCTGAATCTCTTGTGCTTGCTAATCAGTATTGCATTCTGGATATTTTCTAGTCAACTTGTTCAGGGCTGTTATTACATGTCTGAAGAGGTGGGACTTGCAGTCAGAGTCAAGCTGGTAGCACTGCAGGTGACTCAGATGTACAGAGGGGGAAGATGTTTTGGGTCGGGACCCTTCTTCAGAAATGGGGGAGGTGGAAGGGAGCTCTGAAATAAATAGGGAGGAGGGGTGGGGCTGGAGAAGGTAGGTGAGATGGTGATAGGTGAGTACAGGTAGGCAGTGGTGGGGATTGGTCTACCACAGGGTTCTCACAATTTATCCTATCTAAGCCTCTCACAATTTTGTGTACTTCAATCAGATACCCCCTCAGCCTCCACTGCTCCTAGGAATACTAAGCCAGACTATCCAGTCTCTCCCTGTAACAGGCTTTCCACCCTTCTTGCTGTTGCTGTGGAAATGCTGCCAACATCGTCAAAGACCCCGCCCACTTTGGTAATGCTTTCCTCCAACCCTCTACTTCAGGTAAAAGAACACACACACTAACAGGTTCAAGAACATCTTCTTCCCTGCAGTTATTAGACTGATGAGTGGACTCTCTAACTTTAAATACTGTTGATCTTTAAGGTTTTTTGCAAAGAGTTATAGCTTAGGTAGTGGGTGAGATTGTTTACTTGCTCACTGAGCTGGTTTGTTTTTGTTCAGGCATTTCATCACCATGCTAGGTCACACCATCACTGAGGCCTCCAATGAAGCAATGCTGTTCCACTCCACTTGGAATTTATACCATCCAGTCTGTTATGATGAGTTATGTCATTTCTGATTCTATTCTGTGTGAGTTTGTATATGGGGTACAATTCTATACGTTTGTTGACTGCATTATCAGTTGAGAACCATGCTCTTGGAATTCCTGTTCATGTCTATGTTTGGCTTGGGCTGCTATGGTTAAGTTGTCCCAGTTAAACTGATGGCCTTCATTGTCCAAGTGTACTGATATTAGGGAAAGTTTGTTGTGTCATTTTGCTGCTAGCTGATGTTCATGTATTTTCATGGCTAGTTTCCTTCCTATCTGTCCGATGTAATGTTTGTGGCAGTGGTTGCATGTAATATCATAACATACTGGACGGTATAAATTCCAAGTGGAATAGAACAACATCGTTTCATCGGAGGCCGCACTGATGGCGTTACCTAGCATGGTGATGAAAGGTCTGAACAAAAACAAACTAGCTCGGCGAGCAAGTCAACAACGTCATTGTTGATCTTGCTAATGTTGATCTTGCTTTGCACGCCTCCAGTGCAGTTGTAACCTGTATGCCTTGCTTTGTCTAAGCATCCTATGATCTGTCTGTCCTTGTTGGCTATGATCTGCATGTACTGTTTGTGAAACAAAGGTTTTCATTGGATGGCACAGTGACTCAGTGGTTAGCACTGCTGCCTCACATCGCCAGGCACCCAGGTTCGTTTCCACCCTCAGGCAACTGTCTGTGTGGAGTTTGCACATTCTCCCCGTGTCTGCGTGGGTTTCCTTCGGGTGCTCCGGTTTCCTCCCACAGTCCAAAGATGGCAGGCTAGATGGATTGGTCATGCTAAATTGCCCGTAGTGTTCAGGGATGTGTAGATTAGTTGGGTTATAGGAGGATGGGTTTGGGTGGGATGCTTTGACAGTCGGTGTGGACTTGTTGGGCCGAAGGGCCTGTTTCCACACTGTAGGGATTTTAGAACATAGAACATTACATTTATGATGATTGTACTTAGGTCCGTGGGACTACAATAAATCAAATCAAATCCCAGACAACATCCTGGTGAATATCTCCAGTGCAATCACATTGTAATTAAACTTCTTACACTGAGGTAACCTCTTTCTTTTAACAGTCCTAAAACTACTTTGCTTTTTCAGGAGCAATTGTTTTACATTCCTCGAATCAACAAGCCACCATAAAATGAAACTGAAAATACTTTTCCAAGCTATGAGGGATTCCTCTAAACCCAAAAAAAGGATCTTTTACCTGAAAGCTAGTGCACCACCATGTTTACTTTGTTCCCTTGTATAATCTCCCAACGTAAAGACACTCCTATTACTTTCCAGGAAGTTTTTCACTAATTCAGTGTTTTAAATGAAATCACCACAGCTGCAGAAACACAAGTTAATCATTAAACCTATTCAGACACAGAAAACCCAAATGCCACTAGTTCAACTTTAAAAATTCAAAACTAAACGATATGAATACATAAATCACACCTTACACCACACAGCACTGCATTGTAATGCTAGCCTTGTTTTTTTTATGCTCAAGTTAGGGTATAGCATTTGAATTCACAATCCTGAATGTTACCAACTAACCTTGGCTAACAATTTAGTACTTAATAAATTGCCATGTCTTCTGCCTATTTTATGCCTTTAAGAGGAAAATGACTTGGATTTCTACTCCTGCTCACATTGACCTCTGCTAAAAGACAATGTTGAGAACAAGAGTTAGTAAATGCATCTTGAGATTGACTAACCTGTTAGTCCACAATTCCAAATCAATCATTTGGGGTGGCCACAAACCAAATGTAAAGGATGCTGCCCACTTTCTAAGATACCATCTCAAGTTTCCATATTTTCCTGATCAACTTTAAACTCCAATTAGCCCCAGCCCATTTAACAATGTAACACAAAACTCCATCTGTCATTTTTCTGCCCAAGTCTCCAGCCTATCTGTATCCTCTAGCAAGCCTCCTCACTATCCACAGCACCCAACGTTCACGTCAGCTGCAAACTCACTGATCAGGCCACTTAAATTCTCCTCCAAGACATTTATTACAAACAAAAGGCGTCCACGCACTGATCCCTGTGAAATACCATTAGTCACAGATCTCTAATCTGAAAAATACCCTTATACCACTGCTCTGTCATCCATAGAATCATAGAATCCCTATAGTGTAGAAGCAGGCCATTTGGCCCATTGAAGAGCATCCTCTGAAGAGCATCCCACCCAGACCTACCCCCTACCCTATCCCTGCATTTCGCCCCCTCGACACTATGGGCAATTTAGCATAGCCAACCTACTTAACCTGCACATCTTTGGACTGTGGGAGGAAACCGGAGCACCCGTAGGAAACCTACGCAGACACAGGGAGAATGTGCAAACTCCACACAGACAGTCACCCGAGGCTGGAATCAAATCCAGGTCCCTGGCACTGTGAGGCAACAGTGATAACCACTGAGCCACCATGCCACCCATGACTAAGTCAGTTCTGTATCCATCTTACCAGCTCACTGCAGATCCCATGTGACTTCAACTTTTGCATCAAACTGAAGTAACGGGCCTTGTCAAAAGCCTTGCTAAGGTCCATATAGACAACATCTACCACCATACCATCATCAATCATCTTTGTGTTGTCGGGAGCCTGGAGAACACCGGCTCCGGTTATCAGAGAGGGGAAGAGTCAACTCTCGTAACCTCTCAAATTACTTTACTAACGTATTAAACAAGACACATGTTGCTTAAATGTCTTTATCATAAAACTCCCACAAACTGAACTAGGTCTTACTTATATACCCACTAGAATCCTCTGACACCCTCCAAGTAGTCACAGAATATAGAACCTAACACCCGATCAGGATAGCTGCTGTTGCTGATGAGAGCTGACACTGGCCCTGCGCTGCACTTGATGTCATCACCATGTCCTTGACATAGGATCTGTTTCTGCAATGGTCTCCAGACTTTTTGCTGGCTGCATGCCCCAAGGGTCTTTTTTTAATTCTTTCTCTTATCTCTCTCAAGTCGTGCAGTCTTCTTCCCATTGACTCAGGCTAATTCACTTATCACATCCCTTTACTTCATTGGTCCTATCCCAGAGATATAGGAAGCATTACTTCATTATTTTGTGTCTAAATAAGGCTTTTGCATTACCTCATCTTTATTACTTTTTGCAGAAATTAGTTAATTCAAACCGGTTTAAATTGGCTCAAACTAGCACCTGGGCGCAGGTCATTTTTAGTTAACAAGCTACTTCTTTCTTTGTGTCAGCACCTTTGCATTCAGTAGCTCCTGTTAGCATATGAGCAGCTGGTACCCCTCTCTCTCTCTTTATCTCCCTGCAGCCTCTGGTTAACATCTCACCCCTCTTGATCCAAAGATACTTATCTTAGGATCATTCTCTGTCCCTTTTCTGTGGACCACTCCTAGGATTGTCAGTGTTACCCAATGGGTGTATCACATCTACAGTTATTGTGTCATTATAATATGTATAAAAACATATATATAAAAACATATATATAATATAGTATATATAAATGTGCACATAGGAAAGAGAAAAAGCATTTGTGAAAAATGTGTACACAACTTAATTCACACAGTGTGTCCATAACGTTCCATCTGTTTCATTATAGCTTTCTCTTCCAATCTTTGTACAATTTCATTTTTCCACCTTCTAAGGTGACATACATTGACTATGATGACTACTATGTATAGAATCACTAGTACAGCAGCATGTGGCAGAATTTTGACCCGTGGATGTATCTGAACATTGATTCCCCAATCCAGAACCTATCCCTCAACCCAGGGTCATCCATATCCCAGAGGTCTTGGGAAATTTTGTTGTTTCTTTTTCTCATGCTCTAATCAACTTCCTCATTACCCAGGCTTCTGTATGCACGTCATCAGTGGGATCAAATTACTCTAATGCCCTCCTTGGTTCCTCAGTGCCATGCGACACCAGCATTCTCAGCCATCGCTTCTTAGCCTCTGCCCCCAGATTGGTACAGCCTTGGACAGGAACATATACCCCCTGAAACACTGCCCAATGGCATGCCTCAAACACGCTTTCTTTGGTAACACTTTGTCATCGCCTCCACTGGGTCCCCTCTGTTAGTGCCCATGATATTTAACACCTGGTCTTTTAAAGCCTCAGTTGTGCTTCTACCAACTTCCTGTTCTTCTGGTAAGGCAGACTGTATATGTGGGTACAGGCACATTATTATTAATTTATTATTAATTTTCTTTGCTTAGCGTCATCTAAACCATGATTTCCCACTGGCGACTGACCGCTCAGAATAGCTCCCTTGGATTGTTCCCGGACGCGCATGTCCGAATATCTTTTGCTCCTTCAACTGCTGTATCGTCAATGAGGTGAAATATGCTACCCTCTCGTCCTCTACCATCTGACCATCTGCCCGTAATCCTCCTCTGTGGTTACGGGGGTGCCATGAGATTGGAGCCAACGGGGTCTCCGACCTGGGCCATAAGCTGGCGGTGGAATCGTCTGGTGGAGGCTCCCCATCTTCATGACCATACCTAGCTGCTTCATCTGCTAAATCGTCCCAATCTATGTCCCCTTTCCTGCCTTCCTCACTTCTTTCAGATGCGAAGTCGCACATTATGTCTCTCTGCACAGCTAACTGACCTTGCAGCTTCTCTATCTGTCTCTGACATTTTGTATGATCCGCTGCACTAGTCTTCTCCCTGAGCTGCTCTCTGAATCACATTCATTGTAGTGATTTAAAAGCTGTATTTTTGCTTTCATCCTTCCACCTCATCTTTAGCTATTTGGACTTCTCCATCTCTGCATCTGGTGCTGGTTCAGATGTACCAAGTCCACACTCCTCTGTCCATGCAGATCAGTTATTTTTCACTGAGGCAGGCTACGTCCTCACGAAGCCCCTTATTTTCTTCCTCTAGTCTTTCCCTCTCTACCTTCACTAATTTGGCTTGCTATTGGCATTCCATCTGCTTCTCCATTAAACAGCCAATCGCTGCCACCTTCTGTACTGTTTTAAACTCCTTGTCTGGCATCTTCATTTGGGCAACGTGCCAAAGGGCTTCACCAGCGGACTTTCCTTTGTCCCTAGTGTGACCGGCATATTCCCTGTATTGTGGCCATTTGCCTATTATGTATTTCTGGAGGAGCCCCATCCAATCGGGGCAGTCCATTCCCTCCTGATTCATCATTATTCACTGGTGGCTACAGATTAGCCCCAAACTCCAGTCCAGACGGACTCAAGTCTCCCACTGACTCAACGGAGAGATCTTCCCTCTGACTCCAAGCTGCCGATTCGGTTCAACTCACGCCTCCCGCTGACACAGCAGAGAGGTCTTCCCTCAAACCTAAAGCTTCCACTCAGTCTGATCCGAGTCTCCTGTTGACTCAACAGAGAGATCTACCATCGGATCCAAGTAACAGCACCATATTATGTTGTCAGGAGCCCGGAGAACACCAGTTCCTGTTATTGGTGTATATAGAGAGGAGAAAAGTCAATTCTCGTAAACTCACAAATTACTTTACTAATGCATTAAACAAGACACATGTTGCTTAACTGTTTTTATCACAAAACTAGACTTTATATATTTCCCACAAACTGAACTAGGACCTACTTATACACCCACAAGAGTCCTCTGACACTCCCCAAGTAGTCACAGAATATAGAACCTAACACCCGATCAGGATCATAGGAGCAGAAAGGCTGACGTTTCGGGCCTAGACCCTTCATCCAATTTTCACAATTAAACTAGTCTCATTTGCCTGCATTTGGTCCATATCCTTCCATACCTGTCCCATCCATGTAACTGTCCAAATGTTTCTTAAGTGGCGAAAATGTACTCGCTTCCAGCACCACCTCTGGCAATCCATTCCAGACACTCACCACTCTCTGTGTGAATAATTTACTCCTCTGGACCCTTTTGTATCCCTTCCCTCTCACCTTAAACCTATGCCATCTGGTTTTATACTCCCCTATCATGGGGAAAAGCTGTCGGCTATCTACCTTATCTACGCCTCTCCTGATTTTATAGATCTCGTGATTTTATAGATATTCTCCATGGAAAAAATGTCCCAGCCTATCGAACCTCTCCTCATAACTCAAACTTTCCACTCAAGGTAACATCCTAGTAATTTTTTTCTACATTCTTTCTACTTTAATAATAGCCTTTCTATAGTAGGGTGGTCAGAACCGCTCACAGTACTCCAAATGTGGCCTCATCAACATCTTGTATAGCTGCAAGGAGACATCCTAACTCCTACACTTAATGCTCTGACCGATGAAAGCAAGCATGCTGAAAGCATTCTTCACCACCCTCTCTACCTGTGACTCCACTTTCAAGGAGCTATGAACCTGTAAGCCTAGATCTCTTTGTTCTATAACACTACCCAGGGCCTTACCATGACTGTGTAAGTCCTGCCTTGGTTTGACTGACCAAAATGCAACACCTCACATTTATCTATATTAAACTTCATCTGCCATTCCTCAGTCCACCAACCCAGTTGATCAAGATCTTGCTATATTCCCAGATAACCTTCTTTACTGTCCACTGTACCACCAATCTTGGTGTTATCCATAAAAGTACTAATCATACCTCCTAAATTCTCATCCAAATAATTTATAAAAATGACAAATAGCAGTGGATTCAGTGGCAATCCCTGTGGCACAGTGCTGGTGACAGGCCCCCAGTCTGAAAATCAACCCTGTAACCACCACCATTTATCTTCAGCCATCAAGTCAATTTTGTATCAAATTGGCTAGGTCTCCATGGACCCTATGAGATTTAAGCTTACTCAACGGCCTACCATGTAGTGCCTTGTTAAAGGCCCTGCTAAAGTCCATGTAGACAATGTCTACTGTACTGCTCTTATTTACTTTCATGGACACCCCTTCAAAAACTCAATCAAATTCATGACACATGATTTCCCTGGCACAAAGCCATGCTGAATATCCCAAATGAGTCCTTGCCTTTCCAAATGCTTGTACATCCTGTCTCTCACAATCCCCTCTAACAACTTACCAGCACAAATGTTAGGTTCACCGGTCTGCAGTCCCCAGGCATTTCCATGCAGCCTTTCTTAAATAATGGCACAACATTAGCCACCTTCCAGTCTTCAGGTACTTCACCCATGGCTGTTGATGATACAAATATATCAGCTAGGGGCCCCGCAATTTCCTCCCTATCCTCCCACAAAGTCCTGGGATACACTTCATCAGGTCCTGGGGATTTATCTAACAATGCATTTTAAGACTTCCAGCGTCTATTCTTCTGTAATGTGGACTCTCTTCAAGACATCATTATTTATTTCCCCAAGTTCATGAACATCCATGCCTTTCTCGATGAAAATACTGATGAGAAATATTCATTTAGGAACTCACCCACTTCTTGTGGCTCCACACAGATAACCTTGTTGACCTTTAAGATGTCCTATTCTCTCCATGTTTACTCTATTGCCATTCATGTACTTGCAGAATTTCTTTGGATTCTTCTTTACCTTTTCTGCCAAAGCCATCTCATGTCCCCTTTTAGCCCTCCCGATTTGTCTCTGAAGTGTACTCCAACACCCTATACACTCCTCAAGGAAATCACTTGATCCCAGTTGCCTATACATGTCATATGCCTCCTTTCTCTTGATGTTGGCTGGCTCTATGTATAAATTCCCTCCTTTGTCCTTAAGTGGACCTATCCTTTCCCTAGCTCCCCTCTTGCTCCTTATATGTATAAAACACCTTGGGATTTTCCATAATCCTATATGCCAAAGACATTTCATGGTCCCTGTTGGTACTGCCTGTTTTTAAAAGTCTGAATTTAAAAGTCTGCTTCAGTTCCCCGTTTTTAAGCAACACAAAAATGGTTGGACTTTTAAAAATAGCTTGCTTCAGCTTAAGTGAAAACTAACAACGGTGCCTCTGCGAAAGTGTCTTTCCAAGGCAGGACGAAGCATTATCCAAACAACAAGTTACAAGAAATATTCAAGGATGAACATGTCGAAGATTTGTAACAAAACACAGAAGAAATAATGAAATTGTAACTCAAAAACATTGAAAAATCACTACAATAAGTATTAATTCTAGTCTCATTAAGGATGTGTTCAGCCATAAAAACAGCAGCCAATGTTATCTTGCAGAAATTAGCTGTATCTTTGAAACTATTTACAATATTAATAAGTTCTAGTTAAAGATTCTTTAAATAATCACAGAGATAGATTTCAACGTAATTATAAAACATTAAAGAGACACCTGGCATATCTTGTCTGATTAGCTAAAAAATGTTATCAATAGAAATACTTGTAAAATTATAAGTATTAATATTATGAGCTTTTATACATCAACTTTTTTATATATAAAAAGGGGAAATGGAATTTGATTAGAGATAGTCAGTGCAATGGACAACAGAATTCAAGCAATCCTTAGAGATAACCATGACCGAAAGAGGACAGCCACTAACTTTAGAATGCAACATTGAAAGATCCCACAGATTACAATAATTGTTCACAAAAAAACTAAGAACCTAGGGCTGTCCATCAGAGTATCCATCATTGATTAGGTGTTTACAAGATTGGTCCCATGGAAGAGACAGGAATGGTACAGTAACCAGGTCACATATGATCATTGTAACACAAAATGTGTAAAAATAAGTGTGTCATTGATTTCTCTTCTCATCTGAGCTGAAGATTAACAGAATGATTGTGTTCTCACACCGAAACCAGAGTCAGGAAAGATCCTTTAGCCCTCTCCCTGCATTAACCTTTTTTTTTCGCTTGAATAAAAGTCCCCAACATGCCTGCATCCCGTCTGCCTCCTGAGCCTTTATGTCTCTGGTTTGGGGAATTTCGCTCCTACAGCCCCTTTGAGCCCTCCTAATTTCTTGTTTGATTTTTTTCCTCCATCTTTATATACTTAAAGGGCTCTAGTCTACCTTCAATTTCCTAAACCTTACATATGCCTCATTTCACTTTTTGCCTTAGGACTCTAGTTCACTTTTTTTTCCCATGGCGTTATGTATTTGATGGGGAGGGTTTTGGGGAAAAAAAGATGATGCTCGCAGCCATCCCAGAGGGAGTGAAGAGTAAAACTCGTGTGTCTGCAGGAACGCTTCAGAAAGTACATGACTACTTAGCAATGAGACTGGTACTTTATATGGTAACAATGCCGAAAAAAGAAAGTCATTCAACCACTTTCTGTTTATTCAATGACCTGAACATTCCAGATCTGGAGTTTCGAGAGAGAAAAAAAATATCACGAGGTGAACAGCAGACTTTGGTATGAGATAATTGGGTATTTAAAAGGCTAGGAGAAGCTTAGATCTCAATTAAGTCAGTCCACATTAGCTTAATGCAGGGAGAAATTAGTGAAATTGTAACAGAAGAAATTGAAAGGTGTTGTCTTGAGGGGTGGGGAACAAATGGGATCAGTGTTTTTAGGTGTCGGGATGGGCAGGTTGGGCTTGTTACAGTGCCTGATGCTGGCTGCCCTTTACGTCAGGGCAGTATTCGCCCAGTTTCCGCGGGTGTGTGTGCAGCCAGACGTGCTGCGAAGTGGGGAGTGTTGCCCAGGTCCGAGGTCAGACCCCGCTGACCGCTGCAGCTCCAGCCGGGGACGGGGCTCTTGTGTTGAGTTAGGGGCCGACTCGGCCCCTCATGGTCCCCAGTACCCGCACGATGGCCTGGACGAGCGGGAGCGCTGGCCCCTGCGCTTCTTCCGCCGTGGCTGTCGCTGCGCCGCGAACTTCGCCGGTTCCGACTGCAGCCGATGCCGCCCAGGAAGGAGTGGGGTCGACTGCCGGAGCCCGACTCTACCGCCGCGCCGCCGTCGGGATGCGCTGAGCCTGAGCGACCCCGACAGGAGGCGCCTCGTCGATGCCCTGCACCTCGCCAAAATAAGTCCTCACCCCGAGGTGGTAGTGGTTACCCGCCACCCTGGCAACTTGAGCACCGGGCAACTGCCCCCTTTCCAGAACATCTCTATCTACAACCTGTTCGTCTGGAGCCACTATTACTCGGTCAGCAAAACCTACCTGGGGCAGGGTCGCACCTTCGGGGGCATCGACTTCTCCCATGAGGGGCCTGCCTTCCTCACCTGGCACCGCTACCACCTACTGCAACTGGAACAAGACATGCAGGTAAGGACAGCCCCACCCCCTAAAAGGCACAGGGCATACGGAAAAGGTAAAGTCGCTCTCGTCCCAGAGCGATGTTCTGTTATCAGAGGGAGATGACTGGTAGTGGTTTAACCGGATGGTCACCACGCCGCTGGCGAGAAGAGGGATTCAGAAGGGGGCAGAAGGGTCCCACTTGAACCCGCGATGTTGACATCACTGCACGTCCAGCCAACTGAGCCAGTCGAAAAAGAACATGCAGTGACTCTGTGAATGCAACGCCTGTTTCTCGGTACATTGTGTTCAACCTTTTGTATTTTTTTAGGCTACCATCGGGAGGGGCTGTCCATTTTTTTTGGCTCGGTTAGGGGTTAGTACATCTGAATCAGTAAATTACGGGGGAAAAATTCAAAGCAAATGATCAATACCTTGGAAATCATTGGGAGACTGGCACATCACTAAAAATCCTCATGCCTCATAAATCACCGGGTAAAGACAGCAATCAAAAGACCGCAGATAAGACAGCAGAAAAGTTACCAGGGAATTGGTACAGTGTGTGTTTATGGCAGGTTTAATGTAATGAAACATCAAGAGGCACTTTCCAGGAACTTTATTTTTAAAACAAAATGACTTCAGATCACATTAAGTATTAGGGCAAAAACCTGATCAAAGTGAGGAGTTTTAGCAAGTGTTTTCCAGGAGGGAAGAAAAGCAAAGAAGCACAGATGTGGAGGGAGGCAAACTAGATCCTTGATAACTGAAAGCACAGCTAGCAAACAATGCTGGAATAATTAAAATTTGGGATATGTAAGAGGCCAGAACTTTGAATGCAGTTATCTCCAGGTTGGAAGATATTAGATTTGAAAACAGGGATGAAGACCTCAAAATCACGATGATGTTTTACTGTGTCGTGAAGATCAGCAAGAATGGTGATGATGTGAGAACAGGACTTGATGCAAAGTAAGACTGTAGCGGAGTATTGTATGATCTCCAGTTTGAAGGTAGAATGGGGAGACCAGTCAGGGTGTATTAAAATAGTCAAACTGAAGATAACAAAGACACAAATGAGGGTTTGAGCAGCAGCTGAGCTAAGGCTGAACTCTAGCATTATTTCAGAAGGGGAAATAGGTGTTTTTTTTTTTAACTGGTGCAAATGATTTGGAACTCACCTTGGGGATCAGATATAACCCCAACATTTCTAGTCTACCAATTTCAGACTGTTGAAGGGGATAGCTTTATGCAATTGGCAAATTTGGGAATATCGCAATTGATTAATCTAAGTCACTTATATATTAAACCAGTGTTGTCCTAACACTTGTCCCTTCATTCATAACCTACCATCCCTGTGAATAATCCATTTATCCCTATTCTCTGCTTCTTGTCTTTTAATCAATTTATAAACCTTACTTATACATTTTCATCAATCTTGTGCTGTAACTTTATTTATCAACCGTCTTGAACAAGATCTTGTCAATGACAGTTTTTTTTTCCAAAGAGTGAAAACTACAGGAGCAAATCCGAAGGGAAATCCCAGATATGATAGTGAGGTAATATTGAATATTATGACAATTGAAATTTTAGTAATTCAGCGTAAAGTGCAAGGAAAAGGAGAATTTTTTGAAATGCTCATGAGAACCTCCTTGACAAACTTGTTCTTTGTCCAATTAGAAAGGAAGCATTGAACAAAAAAGAAAAAAGAGTTGCATATGTTGGAAATCTCAAACCAAAACACAAATTGCTGGAGAAGCTCCACTGGTGTTTCAGCAGCTGTGGAGAGAAAGCAGAGTTAATATTTCAGGTCCAGTCACCCTTTCTCCGAACTGATTTGTAGCAAGGTAAAGGTGTGTATGTGTGTGGTTCTGGGAGTAGGGATGGGTATTGGTCCATCCGGGAGCAGCGCTAGCTGCTAATAAGGAGCTGACATTCATTGCTGACAATGCATTATTGTGGTAGCCGACCATGTAGAGATAAGGCCTGATGTGTCGGGGTTGGCGGAAGGGCATGGACAAAGGCCAGGGAATATGGTGTGTTACAGTAACAGGAAACTGGAAGGTCAGGATAATTTTAGACAACATGTTCTGTAAAGCAGATATAACACAGTGAGGAGCTGGAAGAACACAGCAGGCCAGTCGGCATCAAAGGGGCGGGAAAGTTGATGTTTTGGGTTGGGCCCGACCCAAAACATCAACTTTCCTGCTCCTCTGCTGCCTGGCCTGCTGTGTTCCTCCAGCTCCATAGTTGTCTCTGACTCCAGCATCTGCAGTTCTTCTTATTATTTCCGAAGTTCTTTTATGCACTTGCCCAGTCTGCATTTCACCTCCCCAGTGTACAGGAGACCACTGAAGAGTGAAGTGCACATAAGTTGCTGCTTCAACTCGAAGCTGTGTCTGGGACCTTAGATAGTAAGGACAGAGGAAGTAAATGGGAAGGTGATACACTTTCTGCAATTGCATGGGAAGATGACATGGGAGTGTGGAAGGCATTGGGAATGGCGGAGTGGACCATTGTCTCCCAGAGGAAGCCATCTCTGTGGAAAGTGTCCAGGGAGGGCAGGGGAATATGTATCTGGCATCCTGCTGGAGTTTGCTGAAATATCAGCTTATGATGCTTTGGATATGGATGCTGATGGGATGGTTAGTAAGGACCAGGAGGACCCGATTGTTTTCCTCACTAGAATCATCAGAATAGATGAGACCAGAAACTGGGAGAACGGAATGGATTCTCTACAGAAAGCAAATTGTGCAGATGTATAGTTCACATAGTTGGATCCATGGGTTTGTATTGGATATTGGTGGCCAGTCTATCTCCCTTCCTTGACATCTGTTTCCATTTCTGGAGAAGTCAGATGGACCAGGTGAAGGTGAAAGCAGGGTGGGAATTGTAAGTGAAATGGATAAATTTTTCCAATTCTGGACAAGAGATGGATACAGCATCAATAATGTCATCAATGTATCAGACAGTTGTTAAGAAGGACCCAAGTAGGACTGCAGTAAGAAATGTTCCTGATATCCCACAAACACAGGCATAACTATGGCCTATGTGGGTACCCATGGAAGAAAGGAAGCATCACTGGATCTGGTGCTGGTGAAAGAGGCCAGCCAAATGAACAAATTCTGTGGGGGGACACTTAAGTAAAAATGATCATTGCATCATAAGGTTTAGATCCAATAACTAAGATGGTGAAGAATTGATCTAAAGTTAAAATTTATAAAGCAAAGAAGGCTAAATTCAATGGGGTACCCAACCCTGTTACCTTTCCTCAAAATGTTTAGTCTCCCCTTGTCCCAGTTATGTCTGCCCACTGTTCCTCCCACACACGTCCCTAGCAACACCTGCCTTCAGCTTTAGCCCCCATGCCTATAATATCTGGAATGGGCAGGAGGCTGGAATTCCAGGAGGTCAGGTGAGCATGGGATGGGGTGAGAACAAGCAGGTGCAAGAGGATAGGATTTGGAATGTATACAGTGTTGGGGACTGTTGGTCAATGCCCACACCAAGTGTGAGTGGGCTGGGGATGACCTAGGAGGGAAGTTTGTCAAGTATCAGAATGGGGATGTACATTCCTGTGTTGTACTTTGATGCTCAAAGTGTTTTACTTCAAGTTGCTGAGTTCAGCAGACTTTACACAATGAAAAACACTGTAAATCTGTAAAATGAAAAATAGAGTAAGTAGGTCTAAGAGAGAGTGAATCATGCAGCAATCTGGATAGGGCAAAAACTACCATTTGAAAACTGTTAAATACTGCACGTGTGGGAGTATCAGCATTTCAGAGGTATTATTGACCTGACTTTAGTCCTGAAGCCAGAATGGTCAGGGTGATAATATAGGACAAAATTAACAGCAATCACTCTGTTTAAGCAAATGACTTTGGTTGTGTTCAAATCAATAGTTACAATGATGAAATGATAGCTTTTGATTTCTAGTAATAGGTGGTATAACATTGACTTTTATGGAGGGAGTGGGTGTTAATGCAGCATGTTGAAGCCGGGAGAAGATCAAAATTGGAAGTGGACCATAATTTGCATTGGCTGACCATAATTTACATTGGCTTAATTGACTTGGGTATGATGGATTGACTAGACACCTTACAATTTAGAATTTACTGTGCCAAGATAAACCTAAAACCACCTACTGATAACTTTAATGACTACTGAAGGAGTCCTGTATTTTATGAACAAAGTTTTCAGATTAATACAGTTGTATCCTGTATACTGAATGACTGCTTTGCTTGTTGATATAGGTGATGCTGCAGGACCCCACATTTTCGCTTCCATACTGGAACTTTGCCACAGGGAGAAATACCTGTGACATCTGCACTGATGACCTAATGGGAGCTAGAAACAATTTTGACCCGACCCTAATAAGTCCTAACTCGATCTTTTCCCAGTGGCGTAACCTCTGTGAAAGTTTGGAAGACTATGATACTCTGGGAACTATCTGCAATGGTAACCATTTAAAAATACAATGAAGAGAAAACTGCACGAAATAAAACATTTTAATCTGTATCTGATTAGAACCTGGATGACTTTTTTTGAGTAAATATTGGACTGGGAAAACCAGCAAACTACCCACTCGACTACCACTTAGAATTATTTCAGTACCCTTCAATCCATCGGGTCTAGGCCAGCTCACTGCAAGAGCAATTTAGGGAAGCCCCACTTCTCTATGATAATGAGATAACAAGGTGTAGAGCTGGATAAACACAGCAGGCCAAGCAGCAACAGAGGAGCAGGAAAGCTGACGTTTCGGGCCTAGACCCTTCTTCAGAAATGGGGGAGGGGAAGGGGATTCTGAAATAAATAGGGAGAAAGGGGGAGGCGGATAGAAGATGGATAGAGGAGAGGATAGGTGGAGAGGAGACAGACAGGTCAAAGAGGTGAGGGTGGAGCCAGTTTCTCTCCCCTCCCCCAACCACACCCCAAAACCAGCCCAGCTTGTCCCCGCCTCCCTAACCTGTCCTTCCTCCCACCTATCCCCTCCTCCCACCTCCAGCCCCACCCCCATCTCCTACCTCCTAGCGTCATCCCGCCCCCTTGACCTGTCCGTCCTCCCTGGACTGACCTATCCCCTCCCTAACTCCCCACCTACACTCACCTTTACTGGCTCCACCCCCACCTCTTTGACCTGTCTGTCTCCTCTCCACCTATCCTCTCCTTTATCCATCTTCTATCCGCCTCCCCCTTTCTCCCTATTTATTTCAGAATCCCCTTCCCCTCCCCCATTTCTGAAGAAGGGTCTAGGCCCGAAACGTCAGCTTTCCTGCTCCTCTGATGCATCTTGGCCTGCTGTGTTCATCCAGCTCTACACCTTGTTATCTCAGATTCTCCAGCATCTGCAGTTCCTACTATCTTCCCCCACTTCTCTATCCTTATCTTGTAGCTAAGCATTTTTTTTTCCTTCAGTTGCTTATCTAAGTTGTTTTCGAAAAGCATAGTTCAATCTTGCCCCACCAGTCTTCTGGCAGTGCATTCTAAACCTTACCCACTCACTGGGTGAAAAAGCTTTTCTTTGCCTTTTGGTTCTTTTGCTAATCACTGTATATTTTCACTTCCTGGTTCCCTGTAGTCACCAACGGGCTAACCTTCACCTATTGTCTCACCGACTTCAACATGTCAAACATCTTTATCAAATCTGCCCACCTTCTCTTCTCTTCAAGGTATGCACTGTATCTAAACTCGCTCCACTTTAAAAATAGCCTCCATATTCTGTTCCAGTTTTGACCACCAATTCTTGATTCCACTTTGCTTAATCAGGTCTGTTCTTGACCTAACAAAGCTGGTCTTTTCCCAAATAATTTTACTTGAGTTTACTCCTTGCCATTTTTACATATCCACCCTAAACCTTGCAATGCTATGATCGCTTCACTTAAGAGTGGACTCTTGACCTAACTCCTTCTCCAGAACCAGGTCCAACAATAGCTATTTTCTTGGACTGGAAACATACCAATGTAGAAAATTCTCCTGAATACATTTTTGAACCTCCTCTCCTTCTCTGCTCTTCTCGTATAAGCTTGCCAGTTAACTAACAGTCATCATCTGGCTGTACTGTTCCATGATGATGCCCCGACTAATCAGTCAACTTGCCAACAAATTAATGTTCCATTTTCATGCAGTTTAAATGTTGATTTCCCTTACATTTGGTACTTGAGTGCAAAATGAAAAACTTTGACAGAATGTCTTTTGAGTCACACTCTATAATTGTGGCACCACCTTGTAATGTTCCTCTTGGTCTTTCCCATTGGTTTGACCTGCATTACTTTGTAATGTAATAACATCCATGTTGTCTATTAGCACACCCATGTTTCTCTCCCTTTTTTGTTTGCAGGCAACCTGATTTACCTCCACATTAAGAAAACTTTGCTCTTCTATTCAGTTCTTTCTTTAGGTCAAGTTGTGCGCCCAAGACAATGCACACTCCTGAAGTCAGTTTCACATTTTAAATAGGGGGCTGAAATTCTGTTTTTCTCCAGCTTGCCATTTCTGTCTGGTCAAGTGGGATTTTGAAAGCCTGCTAGAAGGATGCCAGGTTTCAGTTCAGAGAAGTTGAAACTGTTCTGAAAATGAAAAGTCTAAAGTATTTTCTTCAACTGTAACAAATGGTGTTGTATTATATTGTAGATGTGGTTTTTAATGCTGTGATTTGTCACAGGGCAGTCTCTCCTTTTTATAAGGTAAGTTTACCTTTAACATTGAGAGCAGTTTAATAACTGTGTACATGCAATACGGTATTCACTAATTGAGAAAGCACCATCATTTAATAAAAATGTGTAAATAAAAAACTGACCTAAAATATTGTGCTCTGATTTAAATTGATTGGCAAATGACTTTTTTTTTACAAAAACCTGCTTTCAAATATAGAAAATGTGTACATCTGCTCCTTTCCAATGATCGGACATGTCGTTTAAAACAACAAGGTTTTGCTATGAAGGCTGTTCTATTATGAATGCTTGGCTGGATATCAAATACAATCTTAGAATCATCGAGTTGTACAGCACAGAAACCAGCCCATCAGTCCTATTCATCCGCTAACCAGATCCTAAATTGATCTAGTCCCATCTGCCAGCATTTGGCCCATATCCCTGTAAACCCTTCTTATCCATGTATCTGTTCAGATGCCTGTTAAATGTTGTAAATATGCCAACCGCCTCCACTTCCTCATATACTCAATACACTGACCATAAAGGCGAGTGTACCAAACACTGCCTGCACCACTCTGTCTACCTGTTACTCCACCTTCAGGGAACTTTGAACCTGCACCCCAAAGTCTCTTTGTTCAGTAACACTCCCCAGGACCATACAATTAAGAGTATACATCCTGCCCTGGATTTGCCTTACCAAAATGCAACACCTCACTTAGTTCAATTAAATTCCATCTGCCACCCCTCAGCCCATGTGTTTAAGGTCCCACTGTACTGAGAAACCACCTTTTCTGTCCACTACCTTCAGAATTTTGGTGTCATCTGCCAACCTACTAACCATTTCTCCTATATTCATTTAGGATTGATTTTGTTCTAAGGCAATAAATTTCAGGACACAGCAGAGTTCAGGCACGTGGTAATTTATTCAAGCATTCAGTGCCATGCAGGGAGAGGCCGGAGACCACCCTGAACCTGGCCTCAATGCGAGGGCTCAATAGCCCCCTTAATCTTTGGCTCAGATTGGAAGAGAAGTCAATGACACTTTTTTTTATACACAAGCAAATTCTCTTCTATACATTTTCTTGTTAATTTAACATGGTGTCACATATCCTTCCCCACCTCCCCTCCCCCGCCCCCATATACTATTGGTTAACTAATGCTGGGTTGTCCAACTGCGATTGAGTTTTTAGTACATCTTTCTATATTAATAATTGCTGGTTGTTGTGTTCTGATTGGACCATTTTAGTGCATAAGAAATTATAACTTCAGATGCTTGTTTTGCTGCTAGGCAATGCTTATCTTCACATTATGGCAGCTGTAGTCAATTTCAATCTGTTATCTGTATCAGGCTGTAACACAGACTTTACTAAATACTGTCCTTGCTAGAAGATAAGAGACCCTCTTCCATTACTTGTAATCAGTTTTTACACCTTCTAAATTTTTGTTTTTCTCTCTCTCTCCCTCCCTCTCTCCCTCTCCCTCTCCCTCTCTCTCTATAACCACTTCAGAATCTACATCTACAATTATCTTGCATCTTAATTAAAACCTACTCATAATATTCTAACAGATTGAATGATTTGAAAAAACTTAAGAGAAACAACCAATTGGTGTGGAATGTTCTTATCTAGGATAACAGTTTCATTTTTCACAGACAGCTATTGTTCTAATGCTGAGACCACAAGTCTTTCTCATGCTCTAATTTCTGTCAAACATGTACTGCAAAGCTTGTTGGGGCTTTCATTGGCCATTTTATGCTGTTCTGTCGTGAGACGCTCCAAGAGATCACATCCAAATCACTTGCGTAAATGACCACAAACAGTAGAACCATCACTGATCCTTACAGCACACCGCCAGTCACAGGCCTCCAGTCCAAAAAACAACTCTCCTCCACCACCCTCTGGTGTCTATGTTCAAGTAAGTTCTGTATCCAAATGGCTAACTCACCCTGGTTTCCATGTTATCTAACCTTGATAACCAGTCTCCTATGTGGAACACTGTCAAACACTTTGAAGTCCATACAGACAAAATCCATCATTGTGCCTTCATCAATCTTCTTTGTCACTTCTTCTTCAATCTCAAGTTAGTGAGACACGCTTTCTCTTGCACAAAGCTATGTTGACTGTCTCTAATCCCCCTTGGAGACCCCTCCAACAACTTACCCACTGCTGATTGTAAGGCTCACTGATCTATAGTTCTTTGGCTTTTCCGTAACAACTTTCTTAAATAATGGCACCATGTTAGTAAACCTCCTGTCATCTGGCACTTCACCTGTGGCTAAATATCTCCAAGCAGCCTAGCAAACACTTCCTTAGCTTCCCACAAAGTTTTGGGATACACCTGATCAGGTGTTTCATTCAAATTGTCTTCTATTCTTCTAACCTCCAACAGATATGAACTTAGCTTGTCCAACCTCCCATAAAACATGCCCATTCCAGGTATTAATCTTGTAAACCTCCTCTGAACTGCTTCCAATGCATGTAAAACTCTTTTCTTTAAAAAAAAGACACTATTTAGCACAGTGGCTCAGTGGTTAGCACTGCTGCTTTACAGCAGCAGGGACCCGGGTTCAATTCCATCCTCGGGGACTGTCTGTGTGGAGTTTGCACATTCTCCCCGTGTCTATGTGGGTTTGCTCCAGTTTGTTCCCAAGTCCAAAGATGTGCAGGCTAGGTGGATTGGCCATGCTAAATTGCCTGTAGTGTCTAGGGATATTTGGGTTAGACATGGGGAAATGCAGGAGTAAGGGAAATGAGTCAGGGTGAGATGTTCTTCAGAAGGGCAGTGTGGACTTGTTGGGCCAGATGGCCTGTTTCCACACAGTAGGGATTCTGATTTTTGATTTATTGTACACCATACTCAGATGTGGTCATTTGTGCCCAGTCTCACTGGTGCACAACCTTCTTTTTGCATTCCGTTTCCCCTTGCCATTAATAATTATTAGCTTTCTAATAGTTTGCTGTACTTGCATACTTGCCTTTTGCAATTCATGCACAAGGACAACCAGATGTCTGTGCAGCTTGTGCCTCTGGCCAAACTGTCAAGCTTGCTCTTTACCAGATTACCTTTGTTTAGCAAAGATCCTAACCTGGTTCATACTAATAATGTCTTCAGATACTGAGGGCGGTCCTATCCAGCGGAATCCAGGGGGGAATGTTGCTAGACCAATGGTGCAGCGTCTCCCTGATGCTCAGGATGTAGCAAAATGTTTAGAAGTATCTGCTTATGATACACCACCTTTCTACTCCAATTCAGAAGATAGCTTCCGAAACACAGTGGAAGGTAAGTGTAGTTAACATATTTTTACATATAATTGGGTGAATAGAATAACATGAAACAAATGAAATAACCAGAACTATTAATTAGATATTGATAACCCTATATTTTTGGTATATGTAAACTAATCTTAAGATACCAGTATAAAAGATGTGATCTTATTTTTGTGAGTTTTCTGCCTATTTGCCTCTTAGTGGAAAATTGGCTCTGAAGGATATGCTTGAATAAAACCTATGTAGGAAGTGCCCAAGTGTCATTTGGTCAGTTATGCAAACCCAGGTAGTTGGATGACAGTTCTTAATAGCTTCCAACAGTGATTTGTAGTTTTTATAATAACTACAAACCATAGCTTTTTAATGAAAAAATGTTAAGTCAGCAGAAGTCAGTATTTACCCATACGTATTGCACTGAGGGATCCCAGATGCTTTGTACAGTCTAGACAGCCACTTATGCAAGGGAGCTTGAGACTGAGCACAGGACTCTAAATACAATCAACTGGTTTCAAGATGTTCAAGAGGCTGAAAGTTTCACTGACTAAACAGCGGAGAGGATATAGACCCTAACAGCATTGTGGTAGTAGTAAAAAGGTTTTGGCTCCAGAGCTTGCCGCACCACTATCCACTACTCAACAATATGGAAAATTGCCCAGGTACATCCTGTATGCACAAGACAAATGCAGCCTGGCCAATTACTGCTCTAATCAGTCATCAGTAAAATGATGAAAGGTGTCAGTAATACTTCTATCAAGCAGCACATGCTTAGCAATAAATTGCTCATTGCTAAGTTTGTGTTCTACAAGAGCCACTAAGCTTCTGGTGGAGAGTGATGTCAAGGTCAGTGAATGCTGAATTCGACCATGTGCAGTCAAGGATCCTCCATAACACTAGAATCGATGGCAATGGGGTGGGGTGGAGGAGAGGAGAACTCTCTCTTTCTCTTAATTAGAATCATCATACTTGGCATAAAGGGAGATTACTCTGGTTCCTGCTCCGGGATACATCTGCAGGTGTTCCTCAGAATAAACAACTTCTAATCATTCTGTTCAGAGATATTGTAACCCACCTCTGGAAAAGGTGGGACTTGAATCCAGGCCTTCTAGCTCAAAGAAACATTACAACTGCACCACAAGAGGCCTTTCCTCAGGGTGGTATCCTGGGCCCAGCTATCTTCAACTGCTTTGTCAATGACCTTCCCCGCATTGTAAGGTCAGAGTGGGGATGTTCACTACCATGAATGCTGAACATTATGAAATCAGTGAACAACTTCTTAGATACTGAAGCAGCCCATGTACAAATATGACAAGTCTAGTACAATTACCAGATAAGTGGCAAGTGACGTTCATGCCACACAAATGCCTGGCAATGATCATCACCAAGGGAGAATTAAACCATTGTCCCTTCACACTAATTAGCATTGCTATCACTGAATCTTCAGTAGCAACTTCCTGGAGATTACCATTTGACTGCAAACTGAACTGGGCAAGTCATATTAATAGTGGCTACAGAAGCAGGTCAGAAGCTAGGAATCCTGCACCTCCTGACTCCCCAAAGCCTGATAACCATCTACAAAGCAGATATCAGAATGCGACGGAATGCTCCCCCAATTTCCTGGATGAGTGCAGCTCCAAAAACACTTGAAGCTTGATATCATCCAGTACAAAACAGCTGTTTGATTGGCACTGGCACTGAATCCACAAACATTCACAACCTCTGCCAATGCTCAATTGCAACAGTGTGTACTGTAGAAATTCACCTAGGCTCCTTAGACAGCAAATTCCAAAACTATCTTCACTTCTATCTAGAAAGACAAGGGCAGCAGATACATCAAAATGCCATCACCTGCGATTTCCTCTCCGTGCCACTTGCCATCCTGATTTGGAAATTTATTGCAGTTCCTTCACTACTGGGTCAAACTCATGGAATTCCCTTCCTCACAGCACTAGGCCAAATGGACTGCAGTAGACCAAGGCAGCTCACTGCCACTACCACCGCCACTAGGGCATCAAAGGGACAGGCAGAATGTCACCTCAGCTAACAATTCCCATATCGTGTCAATGACTTTTTCTTTAAAAGAAGACAGACTAGGGTCCAATCGAAAAGCTAGTATCTCATAATCCCTGCAGTACAGATAATGGCCATTTTAGCCCATTGAGTAGAGCTAAAGTCAGAAATTTTGGTTTGGGCAATAGAAACAAAGGGACAGTAAAAGGTCTAAAGTGATTCAACCAAAAGTCCTAGTTTAAAGGACTTTAGGCATTTCTTTCCATCAGAGGCAATTTTTATATAGCTTGAGGCCACACTGGAATAGTGGGACAAGATGAGAGGGCAGACTTCTATACACCAGGCCTGGGAGCGAAATATACCAGCTCATTGCATGCAGGAACAATGGGGAAAATGGTGTAGTCATGATTGATTTAAGGGTGAAATAACTTCAAATATAAGTGAAGAAATAACCAGGTTAGAGAAACTATTGCTGCTGATATTAGGGGGTATAGTCTAAAGATAAATGCCAGTTCTTTCTCAGAATTGAGGAGGAGTTCCACCCAAACTAATAGAAATTGGTAACTCTATTTCACAGTTTGTCAATTTGAGAGGTTTGTTTTGTTCTCCTGAAGTGTTAAAGGATATAGAGCAAAGGCAGGTCAACTAGTGTTATGTTGTAGCCAAAGCACAATCTTATTGAATGCTGAGTGGAACAGACTTAAGGGGGAAAGGCCCACTCAAACAGGTCTCCTGTGCTAGTTTAGAATGGCTTTAAATATACTGTTTTTCTAATGTTTTAACTTTGAATTGGTTGTGATCTCTCTTCTAGGTTATAACGACCCTTCAGGACGGTATGATCCAGCAGTTCGCAGTTTACATAATCTGGCACATTTGTTTCTTAATGGAACTGGTGGACAAACCCACCTGTCTCCGAATGACCCTATCTTTGTTTTACTGCATACATTTACTGATGCAATCTTTGATGAATGGTTGAAGAGGAGTAAGGCAGGTAATCTGACAAACTAATTTTAATTGTTGTTGCTGGATCTTTATAATATGATATTTTTACGGCAATTCCAAATAGATTGTAGATGTTTTATAATAACTTGTGTATTGGTCAGCACAGTTCTTGAGTTCAAGAGTCATATAAAACTTGAAATTTCATCTCTTTCTCTTTCATACATTCCGCCTAAAGGGTTTCTCCAGCATTTATTTTTCTTCCAGTTTTTGATGTGAGCAACATTGACTAGTCCAGCATTATTGCCCATCCCTAATTGCCCTGGAGAAGGAAGCGGTGAGCTGCCATTGTGAACCACTACATCCCTTGGAAGTAGGGTCACCCTCAGTCCTACTCGGAAGGGTAGTCCAGGATTTTGACTCAGTGACATCGATGGGATGACTATATATTTGTTACAAATCAGGATTCAAATACTCAATCTTTATGGAATCAAGTCATACAACATGGAAACAGACCCTTTGGCCCATCTCATCCATGCCAAGCAGGGTTTCTAAATTGAACTAGTCACATTTGCCTGTGTTTGGCCTATATCCCTCTGCACCTTTTCTATCCATGTCTTTTAAATGTATTTGAACTTAGCTCTACTGCTCCCCTGGCAGTTCATTCCATACATGCACCAGCCTCTGTGTGGAAAAAGTTGTCCCTCAGGAATTTCTTCTTTTTAAATCTTTCCTCTCTCACCTTAAACCTATACCCTCTACTTCATCTATGCCTCTTATGATTTTATAAACCTCTATGATGTCATCCCTCAGCTTTCTATGCTGCAGGTTATTGGAACCATTCTCAAATCTTATCTGCACTCTCTCCAATACCAATGTATGCCTGGATGCATTAGATCCTGGGGATTTTCAAACTTTGCCATCTAATGTATACTCTTACCAATTTGTAACCCATCCAATGTTTCAGCAACCTCTTCTAAACTTTGGCAGCATCTTCCGTGGGAAGACGTGTGCAAAGTACTTTTTTTTTATTTCCTTAGCCATGCCAAATGCCTCCATGCATCAATTCCCTTTTTGGACCATTGTCAACTCTGTACCTCCCTTGCCACCCTCACTTACTTGGATGCCTACTAAAAACTTGGAATTCCTTTTTATATTCACTACCTTTTCGCTTAGTATTTCCTTTTTTACTTTTTGTGACTTCTGCTCTGAACGTTGTATGTTAAATTCAGTTTTCAATTTTTAATATTATCGATCTAACATCTGCTCACTTTTATTTACTTTCTCTCTCTTTCTTCATCCAGAGAGCTCTGGTTTGATTTGTCCCCTCTTTATCCCCATATGGGAATGCAGCCTAACTGTATCTGAGTCATCTTTTTATAGATAGCCCATTGGCAGATGAAACTGGCACAATCTAATTCCAGTTTATTAAGATGTGACTTTCATCCATTGAACTGCCCTGCCCCCCAACCCTGATTGATTAACTTTACTCTGGACTGCTTTTCGTCCTAATGTATTGTTGGTCCTCTATTGATAACATCATTAAACATGTCATGCATTCACATACCAGCTCAGTACATCAAATGTAGGTTTATTTTATTTACATTCACTAACCCACATAATACTTTCCTATTTCTTACTCTAGTGCTAGCTGTCTCTGCCAATTCTTTGTCCACCTTGATTTTCCCCTTTTTTTTAGTGGTCTATCCTCAATCTCATCCACCTGCCAAATTAGTTTCAATCTTCCCTAATAGTAACAGCAAACTGCCCTGCAAAGGCATTGGTCCCAACTTTGGTAGGGCGAGTTACAAGTCCAGCTCTCCAAAAAGTTAAGTCTCAAATCTAAATCCCTCCCTAGTGCATGATCTTTTCTCTCCTATTTCCTATATGTTGTCAAGGTCCATAGCCACATCCTCCAGTTAGATTCCTAGAAACATAATAGCACAGTGGGGCAATTTTGGCCCATCAAGCCCAAGCCAGTTCTCCTTAGAGTTATCCAGTCAGTCCATTTGCCACTCCTCTTCCCATGGTCTATATATTAAACTCCACGATCCAATCCAAATTCCTTTTAGAAATCATTATTTGTTTCTGATTCCAGCATCATCTTGGGCAGCAAGTTCCAGATCATTACTGCTTTGCATTTATGTAGCTTTTCCTCTCATTCCCCACTGTTTACCCATCTCCCCAACCCATCCCATGCCTCTTACCAAAACATCTTGTATAATTAGCTGATGTGGACAGCTTTTCTTTGCCTAAACTTGCCATAATCTTGTACCTGTCTATTCAGAGATAGCAGGAACTGCAGATGCTGGAGAATCTGAGATAACAAGGTGTAGAGCTGGATGAACACAGCAGGCCAAGCAGCGTCAGAGGAGCAGGAAGGCTGACATTTCGGGTCTAGATGCTTCTTCAGAAATGACCTGTGTTCATCCAGCTCTACACCTTGTTATCCCTGTCTATTCAGTCTCCCTTTACTGAGAACCATTCCCAGTTTCGTTAACCTATACTTGTAGTAAATTCCTCATCCTTTTATGCTACATTAATTCTGGTAAACCTTCTCCTTGTCCTCTCAAGGGCCCACCATCCTTTCAAAGCTGTGATAACCAGAACTGGCAGCCACGCTCTGTGTGACCTGATCAAAACTTTATAATGGTTGATTGTTCATTACCGTTTATAGCTTTGATCGGCTCCGCTCCTCGTGGGATCACTTAGTTCTAAGGTGCATTGTTCCCCTTTTGTCTCTTTTATTTAGTCCTGTGTTGTTTCTTCACCAAGTTGGCATCACATGTTTTATGCTGCACCTGATATTACCACACTCTGGATTGAGCCAGGATTGATTGCTTAGCGTTATCCTAATTGGTCAAATGACATATGCTGCATCACATTGCACAATATTAAATATAATTCTGCTGTCACTTATGACTACAGCTCAGGGTAACCGATTCTAAATCTTTTCCATTAGCACAGTGGTAGTGCAATGGGACCAGATCAAAAGTGTCTTCTATCTGAAGCCTAGATCAATTTCAAATTCTGCTTAACTGGAACACATCTTCCATCCTTTAGCCATATCCACACACTCTGCACATCATTCTCTATTTGCCTGTGATCACACAGCTTTACATCTTGCCCAGTTCCTTTTTTAAATATACCTATCTCTACGATGTTCTTCCAGTTCTGAAAAAGGATCTACACCCCCAAAAAAACATTGTTCATCTCCCCAGTCTTTGGATGTTTCCGTCACTTGATGTGAATTCCAGCACCTGGAGTATTGTTTTTCTTTGCTAATATTGTACAATGAAATGGTTCTCGTCTGCTGTGTGCCTAGTTTATGCCACCCTGTTTGATTTATATATCACATCATTTTCTTCCCTGTTCTTTCCTCAGATTTATCTGCCTTTCCAATTGAAAATGCTCCGATAGGACATAATCGAGGGTACAATATGGTTCCTTTTTGGCCTCCAGTCACCAATGCAGAAATGTTTGTACCTGCAGAAAACCTTGGCTACACTTATGACATTCAATGGCCAAGTAAGTTTTTCATGTAGCTAGCAAAAACTCTTAAGCATCACGTTTTGAAGGTGTTCAATAATTTGTGCAGCTTTCAAGCAGGCTTGAACTTTTTCCTAAAAGATGTTACTGTGTCAGAAGCTGATCAGAAAACGTTTAGTAGACAATACCTAGAATGAGTGATTGCCTTATAAAGAAAGGTTAGGCTTGTATCCACTTGAGTTTAGAAGATCTCTTCTTTCCCCCTGCCAAAATGCTTTAATTGAAATATGTAAGGTCCTGAGGGGACTTGATTGGGTGGTTGTGGGAAGAGAATGTACAACTAGAGGTCACATTTTAACCATAAGGGGTCACATTTTAAACAGCTGAGGAAACATTTTTCTCTCAAATACTGAGCCGTTGGCATTCGCTTCCTCAAACAGCAGCAAATGTCGAATGTTGAAATACTTTTAAGGCATTTTATCAGGGGTGTACAAGAATGTTGACTTGAGCTTAAAATTAAATCAGGCGTAATCTTATTGAATGGTGGAACAGACTCAAATGACTAATAATGAGCAGGCCTGTATTAATCAGTTTCTGTTCCCATTAAAAATCATTTTGAATTCAGACTGAAAAGGACCACAAACACTAAGGGGAACTTGACAAATGCTCAAAGATCATGTCAGTTGGTAGCTTTAGGTATAAATTTGTGGGCAGGTTCTTGTGGTGCATTAGTAGTGTCCCTACCTCAGAGTTAGGAGCCCTGGGTTCACGTCTCACCTGCTCTAGAAGTGTATCATAACACACTTGAACAAATTTGATTTCAAAATATCTATCTATATTTGAATATTTCAGAAATAGTGCAAATGGAAATTTCTCTGATCAGTTGCATGTCACATCATAATAGACATGAGTACATTTTTGCTGAATATCTGTTCAATTTGAACTGGATTAAACATTCTTAGCCTTGCATATCCTCTGCAGATCGGCCGCTTTCGTTGCTGAAAATGATAACTGTGGGCATCGTATCTGCACTAGTCTTGGTTGCTATTGTTTTCACAGTCTCCACATTACTTTTACGCCACAGAAGAAGAAAACTGTCTGCAAGCGAACTGAACCAACCTCTCTTACAGACTCCATATCCACACTACTCTGATTATGATGCATCAACAGTGCCCCAAAAAACACCCCAATCTGCTATCTGACTTTTTGTTTGTGCTTTCGTACCAACCAACATGCTAGAAGAAAACGACTGACTTCCTGTAATGGTAATTGTTTGCAAGTGTTTACGTAAACTGTTTTGATCAAAGACAATCTGGAAGGGTGCTTAACAGTTTCTAATCTCAACCATCTACAATGAAAATGGCTGTTGGTGGCATATAAATGGAAGCTGTAATGGTTTTTAGTTTAAAACTCAAAGTTTGAAAACTTTGGTTGACGAATGAACTTTTCTGCTAAATTGATCTACAAAAAGTTGTAACTTCAATAAAACATTAACAATTTCATGGTGGTTAATATTGTGATCATAAAACAAAATGATACTTTGAAATAGAGCACATTGCTAGACCAAACAAGGCTTTTCCCCCTGAGATTAGATACGCCTTGTTTACTTCTCACTATATCTCTTGATACCCTCCTATTCAGAAATCCTCATATGTATCATTACATGGTAACTTCTCCGACAATTTTATAACTTTTGTGATGAAAATGCTCCACCCAACTTGCCTTTTTCATCACCTTTACATCTTAACACAAATTTCAGATCATTTCAAAGGCAGCTTTTATAATAGCCAGTTTTCTTAACCTCACATTCATAATTTGTCTAAACTGCAAGCAAACATTCTAATGTGCATTGTCTACTTTATTAACCTAGATTTACTTTGTTGAGTGCTGCAACCTAAACAATGCATTACTGTACCTCACTTACCATATTTTTTTTTGGCATTATGATTTTTGCTGAGTCTTACTGCCTGCGGTGCAGTGCTGACCTCTCTAGAGGGAATGAAATGTAACAGTGATCTGACACAATTGCATTGGTTGCAGTCTTTGCATTTGTGAATAGGAAATCAAGCGATTCCACAAAGGTTTCAGTGATTCTTTGGGGATGAGCCAGTCACATTAAAGTCATTTTGGTGGCCACTAGGTTAGGATGGTCACCTATTCTCTTGGATCATATCCCATTCCAACAGCTGGCACAATTTAGTCAGTGGCCTGGGATATCCTTGGACTTCACAAACATTGTGACTCACTCAGCCAGAGGAAATGACATGACGATGAAAGACTTTGGCCCACTTGTGTCTCTAACCATCCTGAGAGGCCCCTCATTTGTGACTGCTTCATGTGGAGGCTGTTCAGGTTCTGCTCAAAGTTGCTGCTAGTCCTGGGCTCACTAGCTCATCTGTTCCTCCTCCATCTTTTGATACCATCTGTATAGCAGTAACAGCAGTGATAACTCCTGTTGCTGAAACCATCAGTCCACACTTGCAATGACTGAGAAACAAAACCTAATAGGTGCTTTAATGATGTAAGGAGTCAGTATTCAGGTCGTGTAGTAATAATATCTTTGCGGACTCCTGCATACAGTTGGATAATGAACACTCTCGCAAGGTGGGCCATGGAATACCTCTAAATGGACCTTTGACATCAAACTTTAATCTGATGAATGTAACTCTATCATGTGACAAAGGTAGTAAGAGAGTGTAAGTGTTGAGTAGGCTATGAATCCTTCTCCTCCCAGCTCACATCACTCATGAAAGGGTCATTGCATATGTGAGTCCAACATTACAATAATAGTTGCTGATACATACCAAACTGCAGCATGGCAGTGTAGAAGTGTACTGCGTTGATCAGAAATGTGTCATGATGATGCAGAGTGGTTGGCATATAGTGGATACTAGTGTTTGCAGATGTGAGGTGCATGTAGCTACTTCCCTGGAGTGTGCCCTGAGATACATTCATCCTGATTGTTCGAGATGTAGGTCTGATGGACCAAGCATCAAGCTGGACTCGCTAGGTACCTTTTCAGAATTTCTTATCTTGATGTCTAGATTCAATCTATCAGACAGCAGAATGAAAACCTTTATGTCAATAATGCTAGATTATCATCCTTATTATTATTTAATGAGCAACAAGCCCTGTTAATGCTGCTCATTAGTGAGAATCTTGTCACAATGTCCAGGACATGGGTTTGAGTGAACATTTGTAGCTCAGGTGCTGGTTGTAGATGTTGTTGTGTTTGCTGAGCTGGGAGATTCGATAGCAGACATTTCGTCGTCTTACTAGGTGACTTCCGCAGTGCTGTGGAGCCTCCTGTGAAGCGCTGTTGTCTTATACCAGTTTGAATTTATATGGTCTGGTTTTTGCTGCTTCTGGTAGGTGTCTGTTCTGGCTGTGTGTTGTAATGGTCAGTGAATTAGACCTGATATAATGTGTTTGTTGATGGGGTTCGCGGATGAATGCCAAGCCTCCAAGATTTCCCTGGCTGTCCTCTGTTTGGCTTGTCCTATGATGGTAGTGTTGTCCCAGTTGAAAGTGTTGTTTTTCTATCTGTGTGTATTGAAACCAAAGACATCTGGTCGTGTTGTTTAGTTGCTAGCTGGTGTTCGTGGATATGGGTTGCTAGTTGTCTGCCTGTTTGTCTCATGTAGTGTTTTGTGCAGTCTCCACATGGTATCTTGAAAACCACATTTGTCCTGTCCATAGTATCTACTGGGTCTTTAACGCTGGTCAGTTGCTGTTTTAGTGCAGCTGCCGGTTTGCGTGCTGTCATGATTCCTAGTGGTCTGAGTAGTCTGGCCATCAGTTCTAAGGTTTTTTTTATATATGGTATGGGGGTTATTTTTTCAGGTTTTGATGTATCCTGGTTGTGTTGTCTGTTGGCTAGGCATCTGTGGATGAAGCTGTGGGGGTATCCATTCCTGGTAAAGACCTTTGTAGAGACGTTCTTCTTTTTCCTTCTACGGATCAGGTGTGCTGCAGTGTGTGGTGGCCTTTTTGAACAGGGTCCTAATGCAGCTCCCCTTGTGTGAGTTGGGGTGGTTGCTGTGATAGTTTAGGACCAGGTCAGTACGATGGAAAGAAAAGAGAATGATGACTTCACTACAAAAATATACACCACACTAAATCTATGTATGTATCCCATAATTTTATAGACTTCTATCAAGTCTCTCCTCAGCCTTTGTCGCTCAAGAGAAAACAACCCGAGTTTTTTTCTAGCCTCTCCTTATAGCTCATACTTTCTAATCCAGGCAGCATCCTAGTAAACCACTTTTGCACCCTGTGCAAAGCTTCTACATCCTACCTGTTTTCTGGTGACCAGAAATTAGCACAATACTCTAAGTGTGACTCTTGTACTCAATTCTCTCACCAATTAAAGCAAGTATACCGCGCGCCTACCAGCCTATCTACTTGTGTGGCCACTTTCAGGGAGCTATGGCCTTGAACCCCAAGATCCTTCTGTACAATAATGCTGCCATTAACTGTATGCTGTTCTTTAACATTTGATCTCCCAAAGTGTAGCAGTTACTTGTATTAAACTTCATCTGCTATTTGTCTGCTCATATCTGCAACTGATATATATCCCACTGTATCCTTTGACAACCTTCTACACTATCCACAAATATGGGTGGCATGGTGGCTCAGTGGTTAGCACTGCTGCCTCACAGAGCCAGGGACCCGGGTTCAGCTCCACCCCTGGGTGACTGTCTGTGTGGAGTTTGCACATTCTCCCCGTGTTTGCGTGAGTTTCCTCCATGTGCCCTGGTTTCCTCCCACACTCCATAGATGTGCAGGTTAGGTGGATTGGCTATGCTAAATTGCCCCTAGTGTTTAGGGATCTGTAGATTAGAGTCACAGACCTCCAGCCTGAAAAACACCATTCCACCACTATCCTGAATTCACTTGGCCAAGTCACCATGGATCCCATGCATCATATCTGCTGGATAAGCCAACCATGAGGGACCTTGTGAAAAGCCTTACTAAAATCCATTTAAACAACATCCACTGCTCTACCCTCATCGAACACATTCGTCCACTCCTCGGAAAAATTCAATCAAGTCAGTAAGACGTGACCTGCCCTGCATAAAGCCATGCTGACTGTCCCTAATTAGGCTATGCTTTTCCAAATGTCCATAAATTCTAACCCTAAGAATTCTCTCCAATAGCTTCCCAACACCGATGTGAGGCTCACTGGCATTTAGTTTCCTGTATTGCCCCTATTTCTCTTCTTGAACAGAGGAATAACATTTGCTACTCGCCAGTCCTCTGGGACCTATCCAGTGGCTAGCAAGGATACTAAGATCTTGGTCAAGATCTAAGATCTCCTCTCTTGCCTCTCTCAGTAACCTGGGGTAGGTACCATCGGGCCCTGGGCACTTACCTACCTTAATGCTTTTCAAGAGATTCAACACCACTTCTTCCTTGATCTCAAAATGCCCCAACATATTAGCATGTTCCACACAAATCTCACTATCCTCCATCTCCTTCTCCTGGGTGAATACCGATACAAAGTACTCATTTAGGATCTCACCCACATCCTCTGCCTCCAATGAATTTTAAATAAAGATAATTAATTAATCTAGATGCTGTACATAATATGTTTGTGATGTTTGCCAGCGATCAAACTGATCAAATGGCAGGAGACTGGATGGTGTCAAGGTTTGAACACATAGCTCATCTGCATGGAAAACGGATCTAAGAAAGTTTACGTCTGTGTGATAGCTAGATAGCTCAGGAAGGGTTATCAATTGAGATGGCTGATCACCTGTTTCAGCTTAATACTAAAACAAGATCATTGTAAGCACTGTATTAATAAGATTTTTGCAGTATTTTTAGTAGAATACTTCGCTTTAAAAAGAAAATTGGATATATTTCACTGACAGAACCACCTTGGATTATTGATAACCTGAGTAAACCCAAAAGACCTGGGTAGTAGGAATGAAAGCTTATCATAGCTGACAGTCTTCAATTTAAGAATAATTGTTGCTGTCACCTGGACCTGTTTTCAGGCCATTAAACCACTGTTGTGATTACTGGGAGCCACACCACACTGAGGAGACCAGGTAAATCTGGGGTCAAGGGTCTCAGTTAGGGGTCAAATTCAAGAGGCCTGGTGTGGTTAATGGGTGGGCTCTGATAGCATCAGGGGTCCTGCCACCAAAGCCAGTCCAAACAGCAGAAGAGGGTGGTCCATGGCCAAAATGATGACTGAGGCTCTTAACTGTGGCCATTCTTTGGCCTCTTAAGGGGCTCACCAGACATGAGGGAGGATGAGATTCTGGATGCCCCCATTCAACCCGGTAAAATCTGAGACCGGTCCATGGACCATGCAGCAGGCATCTGCACATACCCTGTCCCCTTCCCACCAAATGCCTTCAAATTCATCAGCAGTGGACCATACATTCCAGCTGCAAGAATAGGGGAATGAAGAAGCATGTCCCAACATTCTTTTAACAGAGCTACCCAATCATTCAAACACCCCTGCTCACAACAAATCACCATATATCTTCATGTCACCTCTGGTTATTTTCTAATCACCTTAAACTTGTGACCTCCTAATTACTAAGCTTACTGATCTGAGATACAGTTTCCCCTGACCTACTTGAACAAAATCCTTCATGATCTTAAATACTTTCATCAATTATTCTCTTAACATTCCTTGCTCCGAGATGAACGATCACAGTTTCTCTAAACTTCCAAATCAACTGAACTCATTCATCCCAGGTACCATTCTTGAGTCGGAGATATAGGGTCATAGTTATGTTATAGAGGGAGGCTCCTCTGCCCACTGAATCTACCCTCTACAAGACTTTGACATGCTTCATAAAGTGTGGGGCACAGAACTGGCTGCATTATACCTACTAGGGCCAAACAGCTTTTGTTTTTAAGCACTTAAGAACACATCTGCACTTTTGTATTCTATTCATTTCAGCTAAACACGTGGCTACAGGGCTGGCGTAGGACGGAGGGCTTCCATTATGTGGATAATTAGAGCACATTCTGGGGAAAGTGGGACCTGTACAGTAAGAATGGGTTGCACCTGAACCAGAAGGGCACAAATATCCTGGGAGGGAGGTTTGCTCGAGCTATGGTTTAAACTAGATTGGCAGGGGGTGGGGAACCGGATTTATAACTCAGAGGATGAGGTATTCAGCCTTCCAACAGACACAACAGGGAGTGTTTATAAAGAAATGCGGGCGATGGAGCGTAAGTGTGGACACAGAGATGGTTTGAGGTGTGTATACTTCAATGCTAGAAGTATCAGAAATAAGGTGGATGAACTTAGAGCATGGGTCGGTACTTGGAACTACGATGTTGTGGCCATTACAGAAACGTGGGTAACTCAGGGAGAAGAATGGTTGTTGGAAGTTCCGGGATTTAGATGCTTTAAAAGAAATAGGGAGAGTGGAAAAAGAGGTGGGGGAATGGCATTGCTAGTCAGGGCTAGTATAGCAGCTACTGAAAGGCAGTTCGAGAATGATATGTCTACAGAGTCAGTTTGGGTTGAGGTCCAGAACAAGAAAGGAGCAGTCACTTTGTTGGGGGTTTTTTACAGACCCCCTAACAGTTGCAGAGAAGTAGAGGAGCAGATTGGAAGGCAGATACTGGAAAGGTGCAGAAGTCACAGGTTTGTAGTCATGGGTGACTTCAACTTTCCAAATATTGATTGGAAACATTTTAGTTGTAATAGTTTAGATGGAGCGGATTTTATCCAGTGCGTTCAGGAAGGATTCCTGACACAGTATGTAGATAGACCAACACGAGGAGAGGCCACTTTGGATTTGGTGCTTGGCAATGAACCAGGCCAAGTGTTAGACCTGTTGGGAGGAGAGCATTTTGGCAGTAGCGATCATAACTCTGTTACTTTTACAATAGTCATAGAAAAGGATAGGTACATACAGCAGGGTAAGGTTTATAATTGGGGGAAGGGTAATTACAATTCTGTTAGACAAGAACTGGGTAACATAAATTGGGAACAGATGCTGTCAGGGAAGAGCACTATTGAAATGTGGAGATTGTTCAAGGAATGCATACTGCGTGTGCTCGATATGTTTGTCCCTAGCAGGCAGAGAAGATGCGGTCGAGTGAGGGAGCCTTGGTTCTCAAGGGAGGTCGAACGACTGGTTAAGAGGAAGAAGGATGCTTATGTAAGGTTTAGGAAACAAGGAACGGAAAAGGCTCTAGAGGGATACAAGTTATCCAGGAAGGAGCTGAAGAAAGAGCTTAGGAGAGCTATAAGGGGGCATGAGCAAACCTTGGCAGATAGGATCAAGGAAAACTCCAAGGCTTTTTACACGTACATGAGGAATAAGAGAATGACCAGAGAAAGGGCAGGGCTGATCAAGGATTGTAAAGGGAATTTGTGCACGGAGTGTAAAGAGATGGGAGAGGTCCTTAATGAATACTTTTCTTCGGTATTCACAACTGAGAGGGACCTAGTTGTAGAGGGGGACAGTGTGAAACAGGCTGGTAGGCGAGAGGAGGTCGATGTTAGTAAGGAAGATGTGCTAGGAATTTTGAGGAAGTTGAAGATAGATAAGTCCCCTGGGCCTGATGGGATTTATCCAAGGATTCTATGGGAAGCGAGGGAAGAGATCGCAGGGCCTTTGGCGATGATCTTTTCGTCCTCACTGTCCACGGGTATAGTGCTGGAAGATTGGAGAGAGGCAAATGTCATTCCTTTGTTCAAAAAATGGAATAGGGATAACCCTGGAAATTACAGGCCAGTTAGTCTTACATCAGTGGTGGGCAAATTATTGGAAAGGGCCCTGAGAGATAGGATTTATGATCACTTGGAAAGGCACAGTTTGATTCGTGATAGTCAGCATGGATTTGTGAGGGGTAGATCATGCCTCACAAACCTTATTGAATTCTTTGAAGAGGTGACCAAACACGTGGATGAAGGTAGAGCAGTGGATGTGGTATACATGGATTTAAGTAAGGCATTTGATAAGGTTCCCCATGGTAGGCAGAGGGCTGTTCTAGGTTACAAAGGGACATTGATAAGATGCAGAGCTGGGCTGAGAAGTGGCAGATGGAGTTTAACCCTGAAAAGTGTGAGGTGATTCATTTTGGAAGGACAAACTTGAAAGCAGAATACAGGGTTAACGGAAAGATTCTCGGCAGTGTGGAAGAGCAGAGGGATCTTGGGGTTCATGTTCACAGTTCCCTGAAAGCTGCCACCTAGGTGGATAGAGTTGTTAAGAAGGCATATGGAGTGTTAGCTTTCATTAATAGAGGGATCGAGTTCAAGAGCCATGAAGTTATGCTCCAGCTATACAAAACTCTGGTTCGGCCACATCTGGAGTATTGTATCCAGTTCTGGTTGCCTCATTACAGGAAGGATGTGGAGGCGTTGGAAAAGGTGCAGAGGAGATTTGCCAGGATGTTGCCTGGAATGGAGGGAAGTTCTTAAGAGGAAAGGTTGAGAGAGCTAGGGCTTTTCTCTTTGGAACGACGAAGGATGAGAGGTGACCTGATAGAGGTGTACAAAATGATCAGAGGTATAGATAGAATGGACAGCCAGAGACTTTTTCCTAGGGTGGAGGTAGCTATTACGAGGGGGCATAGTTTTAAAGTGAGTGGAGGTAGATACAGGGGAGGCGTCAGAGGTAGGTTCTTTACTCAGAGAGTGGTAGGGGCGTGGAATGCATTGCCAAAGAGGGTAGCGGAGTCGGCCTCATTAGGGGCATTTAAGCGGCTATTAGATAGGCAAATGGATGATAGTATAAGGTAGGGGTGGAGGTTAGATAGACCTTAGAATTAGGGTAAAAGTTCGGCACAACATCGTGGGCCGAAGGGCCTGCACTGTGCTGCACTGTTCTATGTTCTATGTTCTATTTGTTAATAAAGTCTTGGATCCTCGAATTGTCCTGTTCACTTGAAAGACTTGTTTACCTACATCCCAGATATATTAGCTCCCATAATCTGGTTAAAATAGCACAATTTAATTTGTCTTGTCTATCTTCCTTCTTTTAGGAGAGGTCTAGCTTTACAACAGACAAACAGGCCACAAGATAGGCCAGGTGCAGGCTGGAGTTTCCTGTGTTTTTGGCTGAAATAAGAGTAGGAACAAAGCTGACTTCTCCATACACATCACCTCCTAACCATGTTCTATAAGAGGGTCAGGATAAAATGTTTGCAACTGAATTTCAAGTGGGGTTCAACTTAATTTGATTTGTCTATTGTCATGGTAGTTTCTTACAAAAATACACTGAAAAGTGTTGCATAATGTCGCCACACTCCGGCACCTTCTTTACCTCAGGGCTGAGGAGTGTCAACTTCTTGATTGATGAATGTTGGATGTATTTTGTAGAGGTAGGTTTAAGGACTGGCAGATAAACCTCTGAGGTATGCGGTCACATACCAGTGAAATCCTGGGAGAGGGTCTCTGCCAGAAGTTTGAAGTGAGATGACGTAGGTCAGGGATACCTACTGCAAAATCTTCATGCATAAACTGTAAATAGATATATTCTTAAGAAATACCTTGAGACCAGGCCTGAGCATATTTAAACAGACCAAGGAAAGAAGTCAGTCAAATCCCATCCATGTGCTGGTTTCTGTAGATAAGGACTCAGACCACTGTTAGGCCATTCATAGAACATGGAACAGTACAGCACAGTACAGGCCCTTCGGCCCACGATGTTGTGCCGAACTTTTACCCTAAACCTAAGGTCTATCTAACCTCCACCCCTACCTTATACTATCATCCATATGCCCATCTAATAGCCGCTTAAATGCCCCTAATGAGGCCGACTCCACTACCATCTCCGGCAATGCATTCCATGCCCCTACCACTCTCTGAGTAAAGAACCTACCTCTGACGTCTCCCCTATATCTACCTCCACTCACTTTAAAACTATGCCCCTTCAAAATAGCTACCTCCACCCTAGGAAAAAGTCTCTAGCTGCCCATTCTATCTATACTTCTGATCATTTTGTACACCTCTATTAAGTCACCTCTCATCCTTCGTCGTTCCAAAGAGAAAAGCCCTAGCTCTCTCAACCTTTGCTCGTAAGACCTTCCGTCCATTCCAGGCAACATCCTGGGAAATCTCCTCTGCACCTTTTCCAACACCTCCACATCCTTCTTGTAATGAGGCGACCAGAACTGGATACAATACTCCAGATGTAGCCGAACCAGAGTTTTGTATAGCTGGAGCATAACTTCACGGCTCTTGAACTCAATCCCTCTGTTAATGAAAGCTAACACTCCATACGCCTTCTTAACAACTCTATCCACCTAGGTGGCAGCTTTCAGGGAACTGTGGACATGAACCCCAAGATCCCTCTGCTCCTCCACACTGCCGAGAATCTTTCCGTTAACCCTGTATTCTGCTTTCAAGTTTGTCCTTCCAAAATGAATCACCTCACACTTTTCAGGGTTAAACTCCATCTGCCACTTCTCAGCCCAGCTCTGCATCCTATCAATGTCCCTTTGTAAACAAGAACAGTCCTCCGCACTATCCACAACTCGACCCACCTTCGTATTGCCCACGAACTTACTAATCCACCCTTCCACTTCTACATCCAAATCATTTACAAAAATCACAAATAGAAGAGGACCCAGAACAGATCCTTGTGGTATCATTCCTGGAGACTCCTCCCCAGTCCCCATGTGCCCACAGGACAGATTGATGCAAGTGGCCAGCATTACAACCCCGTAGCTTTTCTGTGGCATTAGTGAGTGTTTTAAGTTCCAGTGTGCACTAGAAAATTAATCTCCTAGTTTGGCACTAGATGGTGCAGTTGGCTAAGAAACCAGTACCTGCTCCAACAGCAAAAGCTGCATTTGAACGTAGTTTGATTACTAAGGAACAAGCACAGAGAATGCTGGAGAAACTCAGTTGGTCCAACAGTACCTGCAGAGGGAGAAACCGAGGTAATTTATTCAAGCCTGATATGACATACACCAAACTCAAAATATTAACTCTGTTTCTTTCTCCACAGATGCTGCCAGACTAGCTGAGTTTCTCCAGCACTTTGCATATCCATTTTAGATTTCCAGCATATGCAGTATTTTGCTTTTGTTTAATACCAAGGAGGCAGTTTTACTCATTTTAATTTCATCCAATACATAAAGAGGCAAATCAATCATCATTTTTATAAAAAGGCATATTCTCAAACAATGAATGACACGCTATAATTTCAAACAAAAACAGAAGTTGTCGGAAAAGCTCAGCAGGTTTGGCAGCATCTGTGAAGAGAAATCGGAGTTAACGTTTTGGGTTCTGATGACCATTCCTCAGAACTCCGAGGGAGGGTCACCAGACCCAAAATGTTAACTCTGATTTCTCTTCACAGATGCTGCCAGACCTGCTAAGCTTTTCTGGCAACTTCTGCTTTTGTTTCTGATTTTTATTTACTATAATTTCAAATTAAATCAAGGAACAAACAGAATTATTCTTTCTGACAGCTGTAGAATATTAAGTAAAATAATTCTGAGCTGTCTAAATTTGTGGTGTAATGATAGTGTCCATTTCTCTGGGCCAAGAAGTCCAACTTTAAATCACGAGTCATAGAGTCATAGAGCTGTACAGCATGGAAACAGACCCTTTGGTTCAACTTGTCCATCCTGACCAGATATCCTAAATTAATCTAGCCTCATTTGCCAGCATTTGGCCCATATACCTCTAAACCCTTCCTATTCATCCAGATGCCTTTTAAATGTTGCAATTGTACCAGCCTCCACCACTTCTCCTGACAGCTCATTCCATACACACACCCACCCTCTGTGTGAAAAAGTTGCCACTTAGTTCCCTTTTAAATCTTTCCCCTCTCACCTTAAACCTATGCCCTCTAGTTTTGAACTGCCCTACCTTGGGGAAAAGACCTTGCCTACTCACCCTATCCAAGATTTTATAAATTTCTATAAGGTCACCCCTCAGCCTCCAATGCTCCAAGGAATATGGCCCCCACAGATTCGGCCAAACCCTCCAACATAGTTAACTTCCTTGCAAATCTTTTCTGAACCCTTTCAAGTTTCACAACATCTTTCCTAAAGCAGGCATACCAGAATTGCGTAGTATTTCAAAAGTGGCCTAACCAATATCCTGTGCAGCCACAATATGACCTCCCAACTTCTATAGTTAATGCATTGACCAATAAAGGCAAACATACTAAACACCTTCTTCACTATCCTGTCTACTTGGGACTCCACTTCCAAGGTACCATGACCCTGCACTCCAAGGTCTCTTTGTTTGGCAACACTCCCCAGGACCTTACTATTAAGTGTATAAGTCTTGCCCTGATTTGTCTTTCCAAAATGCAGCATCTCACATTTATCTAAATTAAACTTCATTTGCCACTCCTTGTCCCATCAGCCCATCTATCAAGGTCCTGTTGCACTCTGAGGTAACCTTCTTCACTGTCCACTACAACTCCAATTTTGGTGTCATCTGCAAACTTACTAACCATACCTCCTATGTTCACATCCAAATCATTGATATGAACGATGAAAAGTAGTGGACGCAGTATCGATTCTTGTGGCATACCGCTAGTCGCAGGCCTCCAGTCTGCAGAGCAGCCCTCCACCACCACCCTCTATCTTCTACCTTCGAGCCAGTTCTGTATCCAAATGGCTAGTTCTCCCTGTATTCCATGTGATCTAATGTTGCTAACCAGTCTACCATGAGCAACCTTGTCGAACGCCTTACTGAGGTCCATATAGATCATGCCACCGCTCTGTCCTCAACAATCCTCTTCGTTACTTTTTCAAAAATCTCAATCATATTAGTGAGACACTATTTCCCATGCACAAACTCCTCCACAGGTTTAACATAACTAATCTGAGCAGATTGATTAAATATGTCTTTTCTTAATAAACTGGATCTATGTCATTTTGAGAGCTCATTACAAGGGTGATTGTTATTCTATAAAATGCAGATAGCTCCTCCCTTTTCAGTGTTCCAATTGCATGATGCATTCATCACCAGAACTTTACTTCCTTGTCCCTGTGTTTCCGTCAATATTTTCTGGGATATTCTAAAGATTGAAAGGTGAGTTAAAACATAATAATTGAATAGTGATGCTTGCAGTACCCCACTGGTCACAGTCTGCCGATCTAAGATTGATCCATTTATTCCAGCCTTTTTGTTGTCTACCTGTTGACCAATCCTTAAATTATTCCCAATCCCATGTGCTTTAAAATTGTTTACTAAACTCCTGTATGGGACGTGATCAAATCCTTCTGAAAATTGAACTACATCTCATCTACTGGATCTCCATAGACTCTGAAAGTAACATCCTCAAAAAGCTCGAGAATAAAACAAAGAACTGCACATAATGAAATCTGAAACAAAAATACAAATTGCTGCAGGTCTGACAGCATTTTTTAAAATTCATTCATGGGATGAGGCCATCCCTAATTGCCCAAAGGGCAGTTATGAGTTAACCACATTGCTGTGGGTCTGGAGTCACATTGTAGGCCAGACCAGGAAGAATGGCAGTTTCCTTCCTTAAAGGGTATTAGCAAACCAGATGGGTTTTCCCTTCCAACAGTCAATTCCTTGTCATTATTTGACACTTAATTACAGATTTTATTCAACGCCCCCCCCATTGAATTCAGATCACACTATAGCAGGATTTGAACCCAAGTTCCACAGAACATTATCTGAGTCTCTGGATTAACAGACTAGTGATAATACCACTTGGCTATTGTCTCACCCTGTAGAGAGAAAGCAGGGTTAATGTTTTGAGTTCAGTGACCCTACTTCAGAATTGATGTAGCTAGGAAAATATAGTATACATACTGATGACACGGAGAATCTAAAACCAGCCGTTATAATTTAAAAATGAGGGGTCGTCCATTTAAAACTGAGATGAGGAAACTAGTTTTTTTCCCTCTGAGGGATGTGATTCTTTGGAATTCCCTTCCTCAAAAGGCAATGGATCCAAAATCTTTAAATATTTTTAAGACTGAGATAGATAACTTCTTGATTGCCAATGGGATGTCAGATTATCAGGGCTGTGCAGGAATTTAGAATTGTGGTTAAAATCAGATCAGCAATGATCTAACTGAATAACTGAAATAAGACTTGAAAGGCCAAGTGGCCTGCTCTTGTTACTTGTTCATATGTTTGTAGGACATGGATGATGAGTCTTATTTCTTTGTGATTCTAATCTGTTCTCCCACCATGTCCATCTGGTACCAAAGTGAGTGGTGCTTAAGCCACATCTCAGTATTAATTTTTTCAGACCTTAAACCCTTATCCAACAAGGGTTCTTTTGCAGCTTGTGTTGTGGATGCTGTGATTGGGTTATGAGTACTCCTAAAACCATTGGGCATCAGAGTAGCACACAAACATTAACCCTATGCCAACTGCTAACTCGAACCAAAGACCCCTTACCCACTATGGACAGAACCAACATAATATACAAAATTCCATGCAAGGACTGTGACAAACATTACATTGGACAGACAAGAAGTAAACTGGCCACAAGAGTACATGAACACCAACGAGCAACAAAAAGACACAACCGATACTCACTCATCTCCATTCACATGGATAAGGAGAACCACCAGTTCAATTGGGACAACACCAGGATCCGAGGACAGGCCAAACAGAAAGAAGCACGGGAATTTGTAGAGGCCTGGTTTTCCACCAAGAAGGCCATCAACAAATACATAGAACTAGACCCTATATATACACCACTGGAAAGGAAAACTGGAAATTAGGTAATCAAATCCAAAGGACCCCAGAGTTTAAATACCAGGTGGGAAAACACAACAGCGCTTCATTGGAGGCTGGTCTGATGATGTTACCCAGCAGGGTAATGAAATGTCTGTGAACTAACAAACCAGCTCGGCGAGCAAACCAACCACACCAACAAGGCTGAGCACTGTCCACCAGGGTGCATAAGCTCTAGCTGACCCTGAAGAGTTTGAGTAGTGGGTATGAGAACAGTCTGAATTAGGCAGTTGGTGCAGGTAGTGAGCACAATCTGAGATCAGCAGTATCCGAAATAAACACGGTCTAGTGGGATGGGGGTGAATGCTGACTGGGAGTTGGGAGAAGAGTTTTGAACATTGTACATGAGGTGGGGCTTGAATATTGCCCATAAGACAGTTGATCCCTAGAGAATCTGAG
>NC_063334.1:43771275-43793375 GCF_021869965.1 Rhincodon typus
AATGGAATAGTTTAGGTTAGATGGGCTTCAGATTGGTTTCACAGGTCAGCGCAACATCGAGGGCCGAAGGGCCTGTACTGCGCTGTAATGTTCTATGTTCTATGTTCTATGTCACCAACTCCCCAACTTTTACAGTCCTTTACGATGCATTCCATTTATAACTATTCACCTGCCTATACCAATCCATCATTTATGGGTAGGTCCTTCACTACCTCAATCCACATCTGAAAGGAATTAATACAAATGTCTGTCACTTTCCCAGTCCATACTACATCAACGCCAACCTAACCTATAGACAGGTTTCATAGTCTATCAGCCTACTTCTATCAGACCATTATAGGAAGACCCACACTTTTGGTCCATATTGATAAAAAAAATGATAGATAAGTCCCTCAATCTTTCTGTCTGCAGTTACCATCAGTTACAAGTAAGGCCCACATTCTTTCAGTTCATACTTATTCACATCACTGACAGGTACGTCCCAAACTCTCTCAGTTCAAACCTATTCACAACAGTTACAGATTTTCCATCACAGTCCCTCTCGGTAAGTATGTTGTCTCGTGGTACATGCATAAAGTTAAAATTGATTACTATTTTTGGGAAAAGTTACTTTATTAGAGGTTCTAAGTTTGAATGAGATCTTAAATAGAAGTCTCTTCCACTTGCGGAGGTTGATACAAAAAATTGAACCGCATGCTAACCAATCTCAGGCAAAACCTACTCTGTTACAGGTAGGGGTTGGTGAAACAAGAACTGGGTGTCTTGCTGAAAGTAAGCATGCAGGTGCAGGTGGTGATAAAGGCAAATGGTATGTTGGCCTTCATGTTGAGAGGATTTGAGTACAGGAGAAGGAAAATCTTGCTGCAATTTTTACAGGGCCTTGATGAGACCACATTTGAAGTATTGTGCGCAGTTTTGGCCTCCTTATCTGAGGTATGAAGGTAGTGCAATAAATGTTTACCAGATTGATTCTTTGATGGCAGGACTGATGTAGGAAGAGAGACAGGATTGGTTAGGGCTATATTCACAAGAGTTTAGAAGTAGAAGGGGCATCTCATAGAAATCTATAATAATCTAATAGGACTAGACAGAAGAATCTCAGGAAGGATGTTCCAGAAATTAGGGTCACATTTTAAGAATATGGGGTAGGCCATTTAGGATTCAGGTGAAGAGAAATTTCTTCACCCAGAGAGTGGTGAACTATGGAATTCTCTGCCACAGAAAGTGGTTGAGACCAAAACATGAATGTTTCCAGGAAGGAATTAGATATAGTTCTCAAAGCTAAAGGGATCAAAGGTACTGAGTTGGATGATAGGCCATGATTATATTGAATGGTGAAGCAAACTTGAAGGGGTGAATGGCCTACTCCTGCTCCTATTTTCTATATTCCTAAAAATTTAAAAGGCAAGCAATAGGTCTGGTCACCAATACCATGTTCTTAAATGTAGTTCCAATTAAACACATGGATGGAGAGAGAGATGCATTGTCTGTTTGAAGAGTTTCAGAGGATTACCACAACAAATGGGCAGTCACCTGAGAGTAGTAGCATCTTGGAGGGACCAACTCCTCCCCAATGTAACAGAACAGTGAAGGATAGTGCCCCTGAAGTTACATTAAACTTGTGCCGACCATAGGAGCAGTTCAAGTGCAGATAAAACAGATCACCAACACAAGAGCCAAATGGACCAGGAACGTTGACCAGTGGGTGGATAATTCCGAAAGGTAGCCAGGAAGAGTCAGGTGAGAAGGGGGACTGGATGGACAATTAACACTCCTGATCAAAGAGGAGAGTTTGACCAAGCTACTTGGGATATTTACAGAAATCCACCAGGGTACAATCATAGAATCTCTACAGTGTGGAAGCAGGCCCTTTGACCCATCGAATCCACACCAACCCTCCAAAGAGCAGCCCACCTACATCCACTCCATACCCTTTGCCTGCATTTTCCATGTCTAACCCACCCAGGCTGCACATTGCTGGACATTATGGGCAATTTTAACATGGCCAATCCACCTACACTGCACATCTTTGAATTGTGGAAGGAAACCAGAGCACACAGAGTAAGCCCATACAGACACAGGGAGAATGTGCAAACTCCACACAGACAGTCACCCAAGGCTGAATTTGAATCTGATCCCTGGTGCTGTGAGGCAGCAGTGCTAACCACTGAGTCACCAATACCACCATAGACAATGAATCCCCCAAATGAATCAAAAGGCCTATTAGCTGAGCCTTGACACACTGGCCCACATTTGACCCTAGCCAGAGCAACTGGAGCTCCCCATCACATTGATCCCATAGCCAGACAGATGAAACGGCTGTACATCTACTAGGAAGTAGATTAAAAAGCATGAACTGAAAAGTAGCAATCTGTGCATTGCTTCCAGTGAGTACAGAACTGGAAGTGAGTAGAGAAATAGGAGGTTAATCCAGATGAATGCAGGGTTGGAGAGATGCTGAAGAAATACTTTATATATCTGGGACATTGGGATCATTTTGTGGGTGCAGTGCAACCTGTACAAGATGGATATGTTGCACCTGAACCGGAATGGGACCAGCATCCTTGCGGAGATGTTTCATAGTGCTGTTGGGAAGGTTTAAGCTAACTTGGCAGAGGGCTTAGATCCAGATAGAAGGTCCAGCAGGGGGTGACGCACAACCAGAACTGGAAGAGAAAGGAAGTCAGGAAGGGAAAGACACAGGCGCAAGGGACAAGATCAGAAATTGATGGGAAACCCAACAGGTCTGGCAGCATCTGCAGAAAGAAAGCAGAGTTAATAATTCAGAATAGTCTGAAGAAAGATCACTGTCCGTGAAATGTTAACTCTGCTTTCTCTCCACAAATGCTGCCAAACCTGTTGACTTCTCCCAGCAATTACTGTTATTGTTTCTGATTTCCAGCATCAGGGATGTTCTTCAGTTTTTATTGGATAGACACAAGGGAGTTTGAATGTGATTTCTTTTAACACTAAGAGTCTGACAAACAAGGCAGATGAGCTGAGGGCACCAATTAAAACATGAGGGTATGATGTCATTGTTCTCACTAAGACATAGTTGAGGAGGGGCAGGATTGGCAGCTCAATATTCCAGGATAAAGAGTTTTCAGGCGAGACAGGGAAGCAGATAAAAGAGGAGGATGGCGGGGGTGGAGGGGGGCATAATTTTGATCGGAGAATCTAGTACAACAGTAAGAAGGGATGGTACCTTTGATGATTCCTCAAATGAAGCCAGACAGGTGAAACGTAAAAACCAAAAAGGAGTAATCACATTGCTAGGAGTTTATTATAGGCCCCTAACAGTCTGACAGAAATAGTATAGCAGATACGTAGGAAACTTTCAAGGAACTGCAAAAGTAATAGGGTCATGATTGTAAGGGATTTCAACTTCCCCAACATTAACATGGATAGTCATTGTGTGAAAGGTTTAGTGGGAGCAGAATACTTAAAAGCACGGTGGCTCAGTGGTTAGCGCTGTTGCCTCACAGCACTAGGGACCCAGGTTGTGTGGGTTTCCTCTGGGTGCTCCGGTTTCCTCCCACGGTCCAAAGATGTGCAGGCTAGGTGGATTGGTCGAGCTAAATTGCCCGTAATGTGTAGATTAAGTGGATTATAGGTGGATGGGTCTGGGTGGGATGCTCTGAAGGTCCATGTGGACTTGTTGGGCCAAAGAGCCTGTTTCCACACTGTAGGGATTCTATGATTAAAATACATCCAAGACAGCCTTTTAAGCCAGTATGTAGAAAGCCCGACAAGAGAATGGACAATCCTGAACTTAATTTTAAGTAATGAATCTGGATAATTGGGAGATCGTTTTGAAAACAGTAATCATAACTCCGTGAGAATCAAGCTTGTTATAGAAAAGGCATGCCTGAAATCAAAGTTCTAAACTAGGAGAAGGCTGTTTTTAATAAGATCAGATATGATTTGGCCAGAGTGGACTAGGAGCAGATACTTTCAGGTAAATCTGCCTCAGAACAATGGGATGCGTTCAAGATGGAAATATGAAGAATACAGGGCCAGCATGAAAATAGCTGCCACCTTCAAAACGTGTGGACAATGGATATTGAGGATATACAGGACTGGGTAAACAGATAAAGGTTGGCTTACAGCAGATACCGAGGGCTCAAGAAAGCCAAAGTGCAAGTGGAGTACAGAATGTGCAAGAGGGAACTCAAAAAGGAAATTAGGAGAGCAGAGAGGGAACATGAAAGGATAATGGAAATTGGAATAAAGGAAATTTTACAAGTACTTTAGAGTAAAAGGATTATGAATGAATGAGTAGGGGCCGCTTAGAACCATAGTTGTCATTTGTACATGGAGCAAGAGGATCTAGGTAAGGTCCTAAGTTAATGCTTTGTGTCAGTCTTCACTAGTGGGAGGGACAATGTAGGTATAGATATCAGGTAGAAGCACTGTGATACAATGAAGGAAATTAGCATAGATAGAAAGGAGATTCTGAATTGTCTGGCAGTCTTAAAAGTAGATAAATACCCAGGCAAGAATAAATGTATCACAGATCATTGAGTGAGTCAAGGAATGAAATAGAAAGGACACTTGCAATAATTTTCAGTCCTCTCTGGACACAGGGGAGGTACCAGAGAACTGGCTAATAGCCAATGTGGTACTATTACTCAAGAAGGGAAGAAAGAGTGAATCAGAAAACTACTGACCAGTCAGTCTAACTTCAGTAGTGGGGAAATTATTTGAAGCCATTTAGAGGGACAAAATTAATCTGCATTTGGAGAGGCAGGGATTAACCAAGAACAGTCATTTTGCTTTTGTTAATGGGAGATCATGTCTGACCAACTCAACTGAATTTTATGAAGAGGTAACCAGGCGTGTAGATAAGGGTAATGCCTTGGCATAGTTTGCTCGGATTTTAGCAAGGCTTTTAGTAAGGTCCTGCATGGGAGACTGATAGTGAAGGTAAGAGCCCATTGGATCCAAGGAAATTTAGCAAATTAATACAAAATTAGCTGTGTGGCAAGAAGCAAAGGGTGATGCTCGAGGAGTGTTTTTTGTGATTGAATGTCTATGTCCAGTAGGGTCCCGCAGCAATCAGTGTTTATCTTGCCACACCTGATGAGTTTCTCTACCATTCTCTGTGTCTTTCTCAGTTTTACAGCACTTGCAGCATTTTGCTTTTATTGGGCTCCTTTGTGGTATGTATAAATAATTTAGACTTGCATATAGGAGGCTTGATTAGTAAGTTCACAGATGATACAAAAATAGATGGGTAGTAAATAATGAGAGGGAAGCCTTATATTACTGGAGGATATTGACAGGCTGGCCATATTAGCTGATCAGTAGTAAATGGAATTAAATCTGGATAAATGTGACATGATGTACTTGGGCAGCACAAACAAGACTGAGGAATACATGATGAGTACTAGGACATTGGGTAGCAACAGGCATCTAGAGGACCTTAGTGTGCATGTCCATAGCTCACTTAAGGCAGCAGGACAGCTGGATAGAGTGGTGAAGAAGGCATATGAGGTACTTGCCTCTATTAGCTGAAGTGTTGAGTTTAAGACCAGGTAAAGTATGCTGGAGCTGTATAAAATGTTGGTGAGGTGTCAGCTAGAGTATAGTGTGCAGTTCTGGAATCCACATTATAAGAGGGATGTGATTGCACTGGAGAGGATGCAGAGGAGATTTACTAGGATGCTGTTTAGACTATGAGATAACAAGGTGTAGAGCTGGATGAACACAGCAGGCCAGGCAGCATCAGAGGAGCAGGAAAGCTGACATTTCGGGTCTGGACCCTTCTTCAGAAATGGGGGAGGGGAAGGGGACTCAGAAATAAATAGAGAGAGAGGGGGAGGCGGATGGAAGGTGAATAAAGGAGCAGATAGTTGGAGAGAAGACGGACAAGTCAAGGAGGTGGGGATGGGGCCAGTAAAGCTGAGTGTAGGTGGGGAGTTGGGATGGGGGTTGGTCAGTTGAGAGAACATGGACAGGTCAAGGAGGCGGGAATGAGGCTGGTAGGTAGGAGATGGTGGTGGGGGTTGGTCAGTGAAATGGGAGGAGCAGATAGGTGGGAGAAAAGATGGACAGGTCAAGGAGGCAGGGACGAGCTGGGCTGGTTTTGGAATGAGGTCAGGGGTGGGGAGATTTTGAAGCTTATGAAGTCCACATTGAGACCATTGGGCTGCAGGGTTCCCAAGCGAAATATGAGGTGCTGTTCCTGCAGCCTTCGGGTGGCATCATTGTAGCACTGGAGGAGGCCCATGATGGACATGTCATCCAAGGAGTGGGAGGGGGAGTTGAAGTGGTTCGCGACTGGGAGGTGCAGTAGTTTATCACAAACCGAATGTAGGTGTTCCACAAAGCGGTCTCCAAGCCTCCGCTTGGTTTTCCCGATGTAGAGGAGGCCACATCGGGAACAGCGGATACAATATACCACATTAGCAGATGTGCAGGTGAACATCTGTTTAATGTGGAAGGTTTTCTTAGGGCCTGGGATGGGGTTGAGGGGGGAGGTGTAGGGGCAGGTGTAGCACTTCCTGCGGTTGCAGAGAAAAGTGCCGGTGTGGTGGGGCTAGTCGGAAGTGTGGAGCGGATGAGGGAGTCATGGAGAGACTGGTCCATCTGGAAGGCAGATAAGGATGGGGAGGGAAAATGTCCTTGGTGGTGGGGTCAGATTGCAGGTGGCGGAAGTGGTGGAGGATGATGCATTGAATCCAGAGGTTGGTGGGGTGGTACGTGAGGATGAGGGGGATTCTGTTTTTGTTGTTATTGTGGGGACGGGGTGTGAGGGATGAGTTGCGGGAAACGCAAGAGAAGCGGTCAAGGGCGTTTTTGACCACTGTGGAGGGGAAATTGCGGTCCTTGAAAAACGAGCACATCTGGGATGTCTGGGAGTGGAATGCCTCATCTCGGGAGCAGATGCGGTGGAGGCAAAGGAATTGGGAATAGGGAAAGGCATTCTTGCAGGAAGATGGATGAGAAGAGGTGTATTCTAGGTAGCTATGGGAGTCGGTAGCTTGAAATAGATTTCGGTTTCCAGGCGGTTGCCAGAGATGGAAACAGAGAGGTCCAGGAAGGGGAGAGAGGTATCGGAGATGGTCCAGGTGAACTTAAGGTTGGGTGGAAGGTGTTAGTAAAGTGGATGAACTGTTCGATTTCCTCGTGGGAGCATGAAGCAGCGCCAATACAGTCATCGATATAACGGAGGAAGAGGCAAGGGATGGGGCCAGCGTAGCTGCGGAAGAGGGACTGTTCCATGTATCCTATAAAGAGGCAGGCATAGCTTGGGCCCATGCAGGTACCCATGGCCACCCCCTTTGTCTGTAGGAAGTGGGAGGAGTTGAAGGAGAAGTTGTTAAGGGTGAGGACGAGTTCGGCTAAGCGGATAAGGGTGTCGATGGAGGGGCACTGTCGGGCCTGCGGAGAGGAAGAAGCGGAGGGCCTTTAGGCTATCTGCATGGGAAATGCATGTATATAGAGACTGGACTCTTTAGACTAGATTTTTTAGATTTTAGATTCTATTGTCATGTATAATGAAGCACAGAAGTGCAGGAGCACAGTGAAAACTGTATAATGTTGTCACACATGGCACCATCTTAGGTAACAATGTACATAGGTGCAAAAAAAGCTTAGGTACAAAGTAGTAAGAGAAATGAGAGTTAAAAAGTTAAGCATTACTTCATAGAATAGTCAAACAAAAAGAAATAGGTAATAGTTTACAGTAAAGTCTTTTGCAGTTTAAACTAGGAAAGTAAGGGAATAAGTTAAAAGTTCATCAGTCTTTAATGAGTCCTCTGCTTATCTTGCTCTGCTGTCTGTTCTCAACACTGCTGCCGCAGATACCCTCAGGAACATGCCCAAGCAGGATCCACTCACGTGCCAAGCTGAGACACTGCCAATAGCCACTGAGAGACCAGCCAACATACCACTGAGAGACCAGGCCAGGACCTGCCAGGAGACACCAAGTCTGGGTTGAGAGCTACCACATTGCCAAGAGACCAGCCCAGGACCCATTGCTGTCTGGAGACTGGGCTGAGACCTACTCAGAGACCAAAGGAGGAGAAAAGAGAAAAAAAGAGAAGGACCAAAGGAGCTCCACTTGAAGCATCCCACTCCTCCATCATCTTGACTGGAAGAGTTGGATTGGAGAGTTTTAGTTATGAAGAGGGATAGGATAGGCTGGGATTGTTTTCCTTAGAGCAGAGGAAACTGAGGGGGCATGATTGAGATGAAATTTTGGGAGTATGATTAGGGTAGACAGGAAGAGACATTTCCCTGAGTAGAGAGATCAATGACCAGGTGCTTTGAGGGGAAGTGAGGAAATTATTTTTCACTCAGGTTCATGGAATCTGGAACTCACTGCCTGTAAGGGTGATAGTGGCAGAAATCCTCGTGACATTTAAGAATTATTTAGATGTGCACTCACAATGCCAAGGCAATATGGTGGCAGAATAGGACAGTCCACCTGTTCTTTCTCCTTCTTTTCTTTCTATTTCTCTCTTTTTAGCAGTCCTGGAGTAATGCAAGTGGAAATAAGTCTCGTAGCAGCTTGAGAGGAACGATTCCCAAAGCAGTGTGAGGTGAAGCGAGTCCCAGTGCAGCATGAGGGGAATGAATCCTGGAGCCGCACAACTTACCTTGGTGTACCTGAGTGCCGGAGCAGACCGGACTGGAGGCTTGGAGCACAGCGGGACAGTGGTTAGACTGGGATCTGGCGTGGGCGGTCAGACCACGTGCTGAGCTGCTGTTATTTGAAATTCTTTACTCAGCTGTAATGTCAATCCTTTAACTCTGATATAACTATCTTATTTCTAACTTAATTTTTAAAACACTATAAGTAATGCTACTACTTTTCCTTCTATTCCTCATTTGTATCTAGGATTTTTTACCTAAGATGGCACCACTAGAAGGCAGCCATTGTAAAATTTTTCACTGTACTTCTGTACTTCTATACTGGAATACATGTGACAATAAAGTATATTCTAACAAGGCAATGGGACAAGTGCTAGAAAATGGGATTAGAATAGGTTTTTGTATTCATTCAGGGATATGGGCATCACTGGCTATGCCAGCATTTACTGACCATCGCTAATTTCCTAGAGGGCTGTTAAGAGTCAGCAACATTGATGTAGATCTGGAAACACATGTAGGTCACACCAGGTAAGGAAGGCAAATTTTCTTCCCTGAAGGACATTATTGAATCAGATTTTTTTTTCAGACAATCAATAACAGGCTCATAGTCGTCATTAAACTCTTAATTCCAGAATTTTTTTTTTAATTCAAATTCCACCACCTGCCATGGCAGGATTTGAATCCAGGTCTCCAGAATATTAACTGGTTCTCTGGATTAATAGCCTAGCAATGGGCCACTTGATGTATTTCAACAAAATTGACCTTTTAAAAGGTGATTTGTAGGGGACTGGCATTCCCCATGACTCCCAGAGGTCAAAAACTCTTAGCTCCTTTGTCACCCAGGATGGTATATAGCTAGGTAAAGTCATGTCCTTTGGCCTTAACAATGCCCAAGAAACCAGTTAATAGTTGTACCCAGCCATTGTGTAGTGCATCTGGATGACCTGATAATTTACCGCACCAAAATTAAAATCATTTTGTGCTCTGAACAGAGGATACAAGAGGCTTTTAAAGAATTGAAAGATATCCTGCTCCACACAACATAATTCCTGGAAAAGAACAAAGCAGCCAATGCTTGACTGTTGGAATTTGCTTCTACAGCCTATTAAACAAAAAGAAATTACCCATATTGCAGGAAAGAACAATATCACCACTGATACCTGCCCAGAGAGTAAACCATTGGAATTCGGCAGGGAAGTGACATTGTATGTGCTAGTTTTATGTTTGACTTTCAAGTCAAGAAGATGAATCAATATCTCTATTTCTCTGGGGTTTTTTTATACAAGAATCCCTGTTTACAAAAAATGAAATAGAACTCATTGTTTTCTTGCCTTTGAGGGCCGAAGTATTACAATGTCAACACAAAATGAAGAGAGAACATGAATTGTTTTAAAAGCTTTACGTTCTTCTTTAATTTTTGAAATGGATTGTGCTGGAATAAAGCATAGTGCCATTGATAACAAGGTGTAATTGGACTACAATTTTGCAAAAGTTCCAATCAGCAGTTATCGGGACAAAGTTAAATCTGCCATCTTCCTGGAATCTCACATACCCTCCATTGTGCCAACAACACAAAAGAATGATTGCATTGCATTTTCCCTGAAAAGACTGACGATAAAGGCAAGCTTTTGAAAAATGTTATGCCAAAAATGGTACCAACAGCTCACCTTTTATATCACACAAGAAACAACAGGTTGTGACCAAAGGCATGGAAGGTTAAAGTCCTGTTGTCAAAGTTGTGGGGATGCTAATAGTTCCACTGATCTCTTAAAATGAGTGCTGGACTCTTGGCCAGGAGGATGCCTATTATTAAATGACTGACTCTTTAATGTGCCTGTCATGGACTAAAGCCTCCCCTGGCCTCCGGACTGGTTAACTATAGTCTCTGGACCTTACTGCATCAGTCTGTTGCTAACATCCAGTCTGCTTGTTAACACAGCGTCTGCCTGATCCTCTACAGTAAATCAGACTGTAGCCTCTCTCTAGCCTCCCTTTAGTCCAATATATCCTTGAAGCCTAATTATCTGGAAGAATGAACCACACCTGCATACCAGCATCATTTTTATACACCTGAAACTTCAGCAAATTGTACCTATCTGAGTGTGAGCTCCTACAAAACAGATCTTTATTGGACACTGCCTTTTTAGATTTAGACAAACATCACGTGAATTCATGTCCGACTCTCTGATTTATAACCTATTCTTGACTGTAATCACTTTCCTTTCATTTTTTTTTCTTTCTTCCTTGAATGTTTGTATGTCTATATATGTAACAGCAATAACCTCCCTCCTTTGGTTTGAGTGTGTAAATAAATCACACTTCTATTTAAAAGTCGAAACAGAGTTTTCTGGGATCACTTAAAGCATTGAACTTCACATGTGGGAGGTTTGGGGAAAACCTACCACAGCCTATTGCAAAAAAGTAAAGAAAAATTAAAAGGTATCTTTGCTTACAGACAAACAAGGAGACAAAAACAAAAGCATTCAGATTATCTCTCTCCTCTTCCTATAACACTGTCAATGATGAGGGAACGACACTAGAAACTCAAAAGACAAAAATATGATCAATGCATAGCTCACAAAAGGCTGATTTATGGAGGAGGCCATAGGGATACAGATACAGAAAAATTTAAACATAGGACCAAAGAAGAACAAATTTAAAGCATTGCTGAACCCATCTGAGGTCAGCAAACATGTAAGTGATAAAACAATGGTACTTGGTGTGAGTTAGGATACACGCAGTTAGCTCAGTTGCCTGGACAGGTGGTTTGCAATGCAGAGTGATGCCAACAGTGTGGGTTTCATTCCCACATTGGTTAATGATACCATGAGGATCCTACCTTCCCAACCTCATCACCCATCTGAGGAATGATGACCCTTAGGTTAAATCATCACTCTCTCACTGACAAGATAGCAGCCCTATGGTCCTCTGGGACTATGGCAATTTTACAAGGATACAGGCAAAACCACATCGACTGAGCGTAAGTTCAAATTCTCTGGAAGATGGGAGGGTTGCCAACTGGCCAAGAATTAGAATGTTCAAGGAGGAGTAATAACAGAATGGGTGAGGTTTGCAATAGCAGATGGAGTGTAGCATGACTGGAGAATGACAATGTTGCAGAGATGGATTTTGGTTTAGAAGCTCTGGTCAACCTATTAACCTGGCTCAAGTTTCAAAGGTCTCTTTTCAATGCTATATTTGTGAAGTATTTTGCTTTTGTTTTTAAGACTTTCTTCTGGTGTTTCTTCCTTGCTTTCCATAACCCCTCCATAAACTCTTGACTTATCTTCCTCTATTCTCCCTATTTGTTATTTTTATTACACCTATAGAACGCTCAATAATTCCTTCATTAATAACTTGTTTTTGCTGCTGCTGGGGGTTGCTAGTCTGGGATTGAAGTTGAAGGTATTACTAAAGTGGAATAAAAGGAGAGCTTGGGTAGAATTAGGATCATATTACATGTATTTTACAAGTGTAAATAAATTCCAATTTCAGAGATTAACATCCTGCGCTTTAAAGACACTGAAACAACATTCAGCCTGAATTTCAGTTGGAGTCCCCACCCACAACATTTGCCCTCCATTGCTCAGATAATCCTGCAATATGACTGATGTAATCTCAAGGTAAATATCATTAATTTTGTATTAGACTGCAACAAAAATGGCAAGATATTATTTTTATTGTGCTGATGTGTATACGGATCTGAATGAATAGTAGCCACTTGAGGTCACAGCTATCATTTAGCTAAGGTTTCACCTAATGCACACATGCTCATTCAACAGGTTCACAAGTACCACAGGACTTTAAACTTTCCCCTTCAAAAAGGTGCTTCTGATTTTCTCTATTCAGCAACTTTCTCCTTATGTACCCCACTACTGGCTATGTACTTAGTGGATTTCCTTTCTCAAACTTGGGTCCAATGGCCAGAGTGGTCCAGAGGATTATGACAAATTGCATGAAGAAACATTCACAGAATCACATAAGTGTTACAGTGCAGAAGGAGGCTATCCAGCTCATCGGGACTACTGGCTCTTCAAACCAAACATCAGAGATAGTAGGAACTGCAGATGCTGGAGAATCTGAGACAACAAAGTGCAGGGCTGGATGAACACAGCAGGCCAAGCAGCATCATAGGAGCAGAAAGGTTGACGTTTCGGGCCTAGACCCTTCATCAGAAAAGGGGAAGGGGAAGGGGGTTCTGAAATAAATAGGGAGAGAGTGGGAGGAGGATAGAAGATGGATAGAGGAAAGGATAGGTGGAGAGGAAACAAACAGGTCGAAGAGGCGGGGATGGGCCAGTAAAGGTGAGTGTAGGTGGGGAGTTAGGGAGGGGATAGGTCGGTCCAGGGAGGACGGACAGGTCAAGGGGGCGGGATGAGGTTGGTCGGTAGGAGATGGGGATGCGGCTTGATTATCTAGTGCATACCCCCTGCCTTTCCCCATAACATTGCATATTACTCTTATCCAAACAATCATCTGATGTCTTCTTTAATGACTTATAGGAAATTGTCAAAAAATAACAATGGGTTAATGGAGACAAAGGTAAGTACTTAGCATTATAGGAGAGCTTTTAACATGCAGTAACTTTGGTATATAAGCAGACGCGGGAGCCAAACAACAGAAATAAATTCCCAGTCAACTTGTTTTGTTTTGGTTTTACAAAGAACAAAGTACAGTGTAGCAAAAGAACAGGTCCTTCAGCCTACCAAGACTGTGACGACATTGGATGCATTTCTAAACTAAAAGCATTTTGCTCTACATGGTACAATATCCCTCTATTCCCTTCTTATTCATACGTCTGACAAGATGCCTCTTAAAAGTTGCTATTTTATCTGCTTCTGCCGCCACTTCCTACAATATATTCTAGGCATTTACTACCTTCTGTGTAAAAAGAATTACCTCTCACATCTTCTTTAAACTTCCCCACTTTTACCTTAAATCTAAACCTCGTAATTGGCATTTCCATCCTGGGAAAAAGATTCCAACTGTCCATTCTATCCATGCCGCTCATAATTTTGTAAACTTCCGTCAGGTCACCCCTCAGCCTCCAACATTCAAGTGAAAACAAACCAATTTTTTCCAATCTCTCCTCAATGCTAATTCCCTCCAAATCAGGCAACATCCTGGTAAACCTTTTCAGTACCCTCTCCAAAGCCTCCAAATCTTTCTAGTGGTGTGGCACCAGGAATGATATGCATTATTCCAAATTTAGCCAAACTAAAGTTCAATACATCAGCAACATGAATTGTCAATTTTTATACTCTAAGCCCCAATCTATGAAGGCAAGCATGCCATATGCCTTCTTGACCACTTTATCCATTTATGTTGCCACTTTAAGGGAACTGTAAATATATACGCTATGTTGATGCTTCTAAGGGTTCTGCCATTTACTACGTACTTCCCTCCTGCATTAGACCTTCTAAAATGCATCATCTTGCATTTGTCTGGATTAATCTCCACCTACCATTTCCTCGACAAAGTCTCTAGCCTATCTATATCCTGCTGTTTCCTCTGGCAATCCTCAACACTATCTGCAGCTCCCCAATCTTTGTGGCATCCGTAAACTTACTAATCAGACCAACACAAAATAAAAACCGAAAGAACCACGGATGCTGTAAATCAGGAACAAAAACAAAGTTGCTGGCAAAGCTCACCAGGTCTGGCAGCATCCGTAGGAAAAAAGAGTTAACGTTTCGGGTCTGGTGACCCTTCCTCAGAACTGATGGTGGTTGGGAAAACGCCAGTTAATATGCAGAAAAAAGGAGAAGGGGATGGTGTAGGGAGTAAATGATAGGCTATAGCCTAAAAAGAGACAGAAGCGCAGTTGGACAGACAAAGAGTTGATAACGATCAGGCTGGGAGGGTGAATAGTTGTTAATGGGTACTATTAGTGACTAATAACAGGTAGTGTGTAATGGCAGGCTATGTGGTAACAAGGCCTGGTGTGTGGAATTGGGGGTGCTGGGACATGGGAGAGTTTAGACACTAAAATTATTGAACTTGATATTGAGTCCGGTGGACAGCAGTTCTTCCAGCTTGCGTTGAGCTTCGCTAGAACACTGTAGCAAGCCAGAGACAGACATGTTGGCCAGAGAACAGGGTGGTGCATTAAAGTGGCAGGCAACAGGTAGTTCAGGGTCTTTTTTGCGAGCAGAACGTAGATGTTCTGCGAAGCAGTCACCCAGTCTACGTTTTGTTTCCCCAGTGTCGAGGAGACCACATTGGAAGCAGCAAATGCAGTAGACTAGATTCTGAGAGGTGCAGGTGAAGTGTTGCTTCACCTGGAAGGTATGTTTGGGCCCTTGGATACTGGAGAGGGAGGAGATAAATTGGCAGGTGTTGCACCTTCGCCGGTTACAGGGGAAGGTGCCGTAGGGCTGTGGGGAGGTGTTGGGGGTGAAGGAATTGTGGACCATGGGGGTGTACTGGTGGGAACGGTCACTGCAGAAGGTGGACAAGGGAGGGGAGGGAAATATGTGTCTGGTGGTGGCATCTTGCTGAGGTGGCGGAAATAGCGTCTGATGATCTTCTGGATGTGGTTGCTGGTAGGATGGAGGGTGAGGACAAGGGGAACCCTATCGCTGTTGCAGGAGGGAAGAGAAGGGGTGAGGAAGTGCGGGAGATAGGTCGGACCTGGTTGAGGGCCCTGTCGACAACAGAGCTGGGGACTCCTCGGTTGAGGAAGAAGGTGGACATTTCGGAGGCTCCCTTGTTGAAGTTGGCCTCATCTGAACATATACAACGGAGACAGAGGAACTGAGAGAACGGGATGGAGTCTTTACAGGAAGTGTGGTGTGAGGATGTATAGTCCAGGTAGCTGTGGGAGTCGGTGGGTTTGTAATGGATATTAGTGGCCAGTCTATCCCCAGAAATGGAAACAGAAATGTCAAAAAAGGGGAGGAGTCGGAGATAGACCAGGTGAAAGTGAGGGCAGGGTGGAAATTGGAGGCGAAATTGATGGAAGATTTTCAATTCCAGACGGGAAAGGGAAGCAGCACTGATGATATCATCGATGTACGGGAGAAAGAGTTGTGGTGGGGGCTGGAATGGGACTGGAACAACGAATGTTCCACATACACCATGAAGAGACAGACATAACTAGGGCCCATGTGGGTACTTATGGCCACCCCTCTTAGCTGAAGAAAATGAGAGGAGTTAAAGGAGAAGTTGAGGGTGAGGACGAGCTCGGCCAAGTGGAGGAGAGAGGTGGTGGGTGGGGATGGTTCAGGTCTTTGCTCCAGGAAGAAGCGGAGAGCCCCACAACCCTCCTGTTGGGGAATGGACGTGTAAAGGGATTGCATGTCCATGGTAAAGAGGAGGCGGCTGGAACCAGCAAACTGGAAGTTTTGAAACCGGAGTAAGACGTCACATGGATGTATGTGGCCAGGTATTGGGCCAGGGGAGAGAAGACTGAGTCAAGATAGGAAGAGATGAGTTCTGTGGGGCAGGAGCAGGCTGAAACAATGAGTCTGCCCGGACAGTCCTGTTTGTGGATTTTTGGGAGGAGGTAGAAGTGAGCTATATGGGGCTGGGGAACTATCAGCTTGGAAGCAGAGTGGGGGAGATCACCGGATGAAATAAGATCAGTTACCATGGTAGATACAATGGCCTGAAGTGTCATGGTGGGTCATGGTCCAGGGGAAGGTAGGAGGAGGTATCTGAGAGTTGGTGCTCAGTCTCTGCAATGTAGAGGTCAGTATGCCAGACTACAACAGCACCACCCTTATCGGCAGCCATGATAACAAAATCAGGGTTAGATCTGAGTGCATGGAGTGCAGTCAGTTTGGAGGGAGATAGATTGGATTTGGTGAGAGGGGCAGAGAAATTGAGGTGACTAATATCACGCCAACAGTTCTCAATGAACGGATCGAGTGCAGGTAAAAGGCCAGAGGGAGGGGTCCAAGTGGAGGGAGAATGTTGGAACTGGGTGAAGGGGTCTGTGGGACGGGGAATAGCATGGAGGCGAAGACGGCGGAAGGAAAGTTACCATATGTGGGCAGGAATTGCACCGTAATCAGACCGCCTACATTCTTCTCCAAACTACATATATCACAAACAACCGGGTTCCCAGGACTGTTTCCTGCAGAATGCCACTGGTCACAGATCTTCTGTCAGAAAAAAAACTCTTCCATTCTTATCCTCTGTCATCTATGACCGAGCCATTTCTGTATCCATCTTATCAGCTTACCACAGATCCCATGTGACTTCAGCTTCTGTATCAACCTGCCATGAGAGACATTGTCAAAGGCCTTGCTAAAGTCCATTTAGACAACATCCACTGCCCTGCCCTTAATCAGCTTTTCACTTCCTTAGAAAACTCAGTTTGTGTGACGTGACCTCCCCTGCACAGAGACATGCTGCCTTTCACTAGCCAGTCCATATGTTTCCAAATGTTAGTAAATCCTGTCCCTAAGAATCTTCCACTGACATAAGGCTCATCAGCCTGTAATTTCCCAGATTATTCCTATTGCCCTTCTTAAACAAAGGAACAACATTAGCTCCTCTGGGACCTCTCCTGTGACTAAACAGGACACAAAGATTTCATACAAGCCCCAAAAATGTCCTCCTTTCCCTCCCTCAGTATTCTGGGACAGAAATCATCAGGTCCTAGGGACTTGTCTATCTTGATGCTTTTCAAAACACCCAACACCTGCTCCTCTTTTAATATCAACATACCCTCGAATTTCAACATATCCCTGTCTAGACTGACCATCCACAATGTCCTTCTTGCTGGCACCAATCTACATTCCCTAGTTCCTGTTTAACATTAGAACAAAAACAGAAGTTGCCAGTAAAGCACAGCAGGTCTGGCAGTATCTGTGAAGAGTAAATCAGAGTTAATGTTTCAGGTCCAGTTACCCTTCTTCAGAACTCAGATTCTGCCAGACCTGCTGAGCTTTTCCAGCAACTTCTGTTATTGTTCTTGATTTACAGCATCCGCAGTTCTTTCGGTTTTTATCCTGCTTAACATTGTCATAATTAGCCTTCCCCCAGTTTAGAACTTTCACCCAAGGACTCCTCTTATTCTTATCCATATGTAACTTAAAACCTACAGAATTACAGTCACTGTTCCCAACTGCTCCCTCCCTGAAATTCCGATCACCTGGCTGGGATCATTCCCTCATACTACACCTAGTATGGACCCTCCCCCTAGTATATATTTACATATTACTTCAGGAAACCTTTCTGGATGCACCTAACAAATTCCCTTCCATCCAAGCCCTTGGCACTAAGGGAGTCCCAGTAAATATGGGGGAAGTTAAAATCATCCAACCCAACAACCCTGTTGTTTTTACATTTTCCATAATCAATCCAAATAGCTGTCTCTCTACCTCCTGCTGGCTATTGGGAGCCCTATAGTATAATACCATCAAAATAATTGCAGTCATCCTATTCCTGAACTTTACCCATTTGGCCATGCTGCATGAGCCCTCCAAGATGTTCTCCCTCAGTACAGATTACAATGTAGGGAAAAATATTGGTCAGGACACTGTGACAACTTAACATCCTTCTTTGGATGATGTAATGGAATCTTGAATATCCACCTGAAAGACTAGAATCATTGACCACGGGGTCAGTTAAATATCACACTTGAGGGTCAGCTGTTCTAACATTGCAGCGCACCTCCTGTAATGCAGTGGAATATCAACTTAGATCACATACTCAACTACATATTAATCCTGTGCCATATTGTCTGCAGAATTGCTCAGGGTTCACAGGATGTAAGCATTACGGATACGTATCTATTGCCCATCCTTTATCATTTTTGAAAACTTCAGTTGTTGGTGAACTACTGTTCAGGTAGTGAAGTGCGCCAGCAATGCTGTTCAGGAGCCTAGGTAGAGTTTTGGGAATTTGATCTAGCAATGCTGAAGAAACGATCACTCACATCTCCAACTCAGGTCGGTGTGTAAATTGGAGGTGGTGGTACCTACTGAATACTACAATTGCCTGTATTACTACCACTGGATTAGTGAGGGGATAATGAGCTATGGTTTCTTGATTCAGATAGTATGTTCCCAATATAAAAGTGGCCACTGTGGTCCATCTGTGCATGCATGGTTGCATCTATGATATTACACCATCATCATGTTAAATTTTAAACAGGTTATAAGATCCTGGTAAACACAATAATCACTAGAAATATCTATAGATGTTATAAATTTAATCACACTGTAAATTTCTTTGCAAATTGGAGCTTCTGGTGACTGTCAAAGTAGTTGGTCTCCATATAGGTGCAGTATGATATTCTTAATAAATGGTAAAACTTTAATTTCTTTGTCAATTTCTTTGCTATGAGAGTCCCTGGTCTCAATGAAAACAAGGCTGATAAGTCATCAGAAAATCTCACACTGAACCTGAGCCTTCTGAGGAAGGATCACTGGACCCAAAATGTCAACTTTGATTTCTCTTCGCAGATGCTGTCAGACCTGCTGCGCTTTTCTAGCAATTTCAGTTTTTGTTTCTGATTTCCAGCATCTGCAGTTCTTTCATTTTGTTTTACAGAGAAATTATGATTTTTGCTGTGTTTTCCTGGATCTTACAATTGCTTTAAAACTTAACATAGGAAGTTGTTGAAGTATGGTGACTTGTTTCTTGCTTGGAAATTTCATACAACAGAAATAGTCAATTTTGCTCAATCAGTCAGTTACAGCACGCTCCATTTTCGCACTTAACAGACTGCAATGAACGAGCTAATGGTGTGAGCTATCCAGACAGAGGACTTCAAATCACCACTGACACAGTTAGGAAGAGTTTGTATTTGTTCAATGACAGAAAGATTGGACTAGGCCAGCACGAGCACAATGCACTGAGTGGACTGCTTGTGTAAGCATTCCACGATCAAATTTAGTGATTCATAGGATGTGGGCGTCACCCAAGGCCAGATTTATTGCAAATCCCTGATTGTCCTAGAGAAGGGGGTGGTGAGTTGCCTTATTGAACCACTGCAGGCTATGCAGTCCTTACATTAATTATAGAGTTGGGAGTAGCTTCAAACATTTACTTCACGATGTTTCCTATGGAAGGAACCAGCAACTGAATGAGGACAGTTCACAGAGTAAAACTGACAGGGTGATAAGTGTTAGTAGGAACTGCAGATGCTGGAGAATCCGAGACAACAAGGTGCAGGGCTGGATGAACACAGCAGGCCAAGCAGCATCATAGGAGCAGAGTGGCTAATCAGGGATAGTAAGATGTGTTCACCATTCCCAGTGCTTTAATGTATAGCAGTAGAAATGTTGATCCACAATTACAAATAATTTAATTCACACTCTTTACCAAAATAAGGCTGCAGAACATCGTTTACACACACCTGCTGGCTCTACTGGTGTGCCAAAGACGTCAAGGAAAGAATAGGACAGTTGGAAGACTGCTAATGATTAAAAGTGTATGGTCAAAACATCACACGTGTTCCCAAGAACAGTGTGTGCCCAGTGACGGCGCATTAGTCTGCAACAGTTTGTTTGTTTATCTGAGCTGGTGCAAAGTTCAATTTTATGTCATTTTCAGGTCCAAACCAAAATCCTCCGATCACAATTTATTTTACAAATAGATAAAGATTTTAAAACTTGTTTTTAACAATAATAGGAACAGCCGATAAACAAATGAAATGGAATCTGTGTAATTAACTTGTGGGGACTGAAGGTCGCGGCTGTCAGTTACGCTTTGTTCTTCCCAGTTCACAGAATTATTGGGGTACGGAAGGCGCTTTTCGGCCCATCTTGTCCGAACTCCGGATGATTAAATGGACCGTTCCTTTCTGGGTGGAGGGCGTCTGCTGCCTCTCCTTAACTCAACTTCGCATGAAAAAGTTTGAACACTGTGCGTGCCCCACTAACAACCTCTGGAAATTGGCGAAACGGTTCAGCACTTGAGAACGTTCCGGGTTAGGAGCTTTTCAAAGCGAATGAGGCTATTACGCAACAGCAGAGCTGCCACTGAGCTTGCAGGAGAAAAGCCAGAGAGGGTAGAAGAAAAGGAACAGCCTAGAGAAAAAAAGGCGCCGTTGCACTGTTCAAATTACGGTAAAGGGGTGTGGTCTCTGTGCATTGGTTCACCTGTAGGTTTGTTGTGGTGTTTCTGGTCGGGAGGTGGTGGCTGAGAGAAACACACAGACACGCCAAGGTCAGCTCGCATACCGAGCTGTGTGATAGTTTTGATCTGCAGGAATCGGCTCCCTGGCAGTTATTGTGCCTTAATGCGGAATGAATTAATTCACAAACTTTTGCCAGATGTCTGAAAGAAGAGAGGTTGCTGTGCTGTCCTGTTTTGATGTCAACTTTGTCTTTAACCCAGTGGAATCGTGTCTTCAACCGAATCAAACGATATCGAGTTGTCCACTGACCGTGAACCCCGGCAGCCCAATGATCTTGACGTATATAAAGTCATTTATTCCCATAGTCTTTTTAGTGCAAGTATACTGAGCTCACTAGATCAATACTGCGTGGACTCTCTGAAAGTCTGCAATTTTTTTGTGATAGATCGGACGCGTGTAAATCATTCCATTTGTACAATTATTGCGAGGATGGAGGAGTGTGTTCTGCTAGAATTGAAGGACATAGAGAGCAAGATGGGACGCAAGATTCCTGAGAGCCTGCTGCGGTCACTGCGGGATAATCAGCAGGGCCCGCACAAGGAAGAGAAAGTCGCTCTTTCTAACACGGGGACACTAAGTAACTGCAGCGCGCTGGAGAGACTGGAGACTAAGATTCAGATATTGAAGCGAGACATGGTAAGTGTTGGAGTATACGTTAGCTTACTGACCATGCACAGTGACCGCGGTTTGCTGGACACTGGATGTCAACTAATACACTGAAAAATCAAAAAGAAAGTGCCCTGGAGTACTTCGAATAACATTTTGCTCGCCTGCTCAGCACAGTATGAGCATAGTGTGTGCAGACTATACAGTATTGTATTTTCTGCCATAACGCGGAAGCGAAATGTCAGCAGCGTAAATGTGTGTGGAAGCCGCAACAATTTCTCTGTGTATCACAGTAAAGAGAATAATTTATTGCCGTGTACTGAATCAGTTTTTGGAAGTTTTTTGGATGGATGGTGTATGCTTCCATTTCAAGATGGTAGATGGGGAGATAATAGTCTAGTAGCAGTATCACTGGACAAATAATTCAGGGTTGTTTATTTCAAATTTCCAGCATCAGCAGCATTTTGCCTCGATTACAGTAATCTAGAGATTCAGCGTTGTAAAATAATTATTAGAGTTTTATTGTAAAAAGATATTATCTTTTTCTCTGGGCAATAGAAGCCGAAGTAGTATAACAGTGTGGGCTCAAATCCCAGCATAGCAACTGATGGAATTTAAATTGCATTCATAAATCTGGAAAATAAAACTAGTCTCAGAAATGGTGACCATGAAACTGTGATCAATTGTTTTAAAAGCGAATCAGAGATAGTAGGAACTGCAGATGCTGGAGAATCCGAGACAACAAGGTACAGGGCTGGATGAACACAGCAGGCCAAGCAGCATCATAGGAGCAGAG
>NC_063334.1:43793775-43815981 GCF_021869965.1 Rhincodon typus
CTCTGCTCCTATGATGCTGCTTGGCCTGCTGTGTTCATCCAGCCCTGCACCTTGTTGTTTTAAAAGCTGGTCTGGTTACAGAAATAACCTGTCCTTATAAGCATGGCTGACGAATAATTCCAGATCCACTTTTTTTTCTCTCCACAGATGCTACCAGACCTGCTGAGTTTTTCCAGCAATTTCTGTTCTTGTTTCAGATTTGCAGCCTCCACAGTTCTTTGTTTTATTCAATTGGGAACTATCTTGTATATTTTTTCTCAAAATTTTGATATCTGGATTTTTTAAGCTGTGAATATCTCCCTTTTTTAATAAAAGCGCAAAAACAGTCCTAACCATTTTGATTCTAAAAAAACATTTCTTTGAAATGTACATTTTTGCATAAAAAGTGTTAGGGTAAGGAAAATTGGTTGAGTAACATGGAATACTTTTACTGTTTGGATAATCAAAGTTTGGGTCAAAGTTCAAACACCTTAGCACTAGATGCAGAGTGAAGCTTCTGGTAGTTTATTTAAACAGTGTGACTTCACCCAACCTTTCGCAGAGATCCCTATTGCAATTATTTTTGGGTGGAAGTTTTAAACCCATAGTCACAAAATTATCCAAACTTTAACCTCACTCTGGGGTGCCTGTGAACTGAGATCCTAAAAATGGAAGTAAACAAACAACTTGCATTTATATAGCAGTTTGAATGCAAAATATTGTCGCAAGGTGCTTCATGAGAGTATTTTGCAGCCAAAAATTGACACTTAGCCACATAAAATTCTATGAGGGCTATTGTCAAAAAAAAAGCATTTGAATGGAGGAAAGGAGACGCAATGTAAGAAGTTTAGGGTAGGAATTTCAGAGCTTAAGGGCCTTGCTCGTACGTGGTGTGGCCATCAACAAACTAGCAATTAAAATCAGAAATGCTCAGGAGGCCAGACTTAAATAAATGCAGATATTGATGAGTGCAGCTCCAAGAACACTCAAGAAGCTTGATGCCATTTAGGACAAAGTAGCCCACTGAATTTGAACCTAATCTGCCATCTCTGACATTCATTCCTTCACCATGGATGCATAGAGGCAAAAGTGTGCATCATCTCAAGATGCACTGGAGTAACTCATCAAGACTTCTGAGGCAGCATCTTCCAAACCTGCAATCTCACCTAAAAGGACAAGGGCATCAAATACACAGAAATCCCACTGCCTGCAACCTGACCCCCAAGCCATACACCATCCTAACTGGAAAATATGTCACTGTTACTTTATTGCCTCTGGGTGAAAATTCTGGAATTCTCTTCCTGACAGTTCTGTGAGTGTGCTACACCATCCAAATTTCATAGGTTTGAGAAGACAACTCACTACCACATCCAGGGTCATTAAGCATGGGCAATTAATGCTGGTCTAGCCAGTGATGTCCACATTACATGAACAAATATGGAAAACAATCAGAATCTGTCATGGAATGAGAAACAATGTCTTCAGATTTGGAAGTCTCTGCTCAGCCAGTACGAGATGTTGGTCAAGGAGGCAGACAGTTTAGAGATTGAAGAGGTCATACGAGGTCAAAGGGAGGTAGAGCTGGATGTCATGAGCTTGCAAGGACAGGATGAACTGAAAACAGGTGTTCTCCTTAGTTGAAAGGTCAATAACAAAGGGCATAATTTTAAAGTGAAATGCAGGAGGTTTAGAGGAGATTTGAGGAAACTTTTTTCAACAAGAGGATGGTGGGGGTTCTGGAATGTGCTGCCTGGGAACGTGGTTGAGGTGGGCAAACTTGATCTTTAAGAGCACTTGGATGAGTACTTGAAGTGCCATAACATTCAAGGCTATGGGCAAGTACTGGAAAGTAGGACTAATATTGGTAGTGGTATATGTTTGGCAGTACAGACTCAATGAGCCAAAGGGCATCTTCTGTACTGTATGATTCTATGCACATGGCTGCAAATGCAGTGCTTATGAATGATGTTGCTGAGGGGGCGTATGTAGATTAAAAATATCAGGGACTCACAGATGAGCATAGACGAAGCAACAAAGATTCTCACTATGATTAGATAGATGAGAATGGGACAAAGTGAATGCAATTCTATACACAAACAAGAAAAAACCTGTATAGTGTCTTTTTTATGGCCTTGGGACCTCATGAAAGTGCATCGCAACCAATAATTTAATTTTGTAAAGCAGAGACTGATTTTGTAGTCAGGTTCTTTTATTGTAAGTACGTGAACTCCATTTCAGCAACAACTTCTATTTCCTAATATATGCCACTTGACTGTAGTTGTGCCAATCCTTTGCATCAATCAAAGGCAGATTCAAATGGGTGCAGATTCAAAATGCCATGGTAATTTTGGAGTTATATTATCTTCCAAATGCTGCAAGCATGAATGCTTTGACGATAGTCTCACACTGGTTTGAGTTCGATGGTTACAGCATAACCACTGGGCAACAGGGATGCGTAGAGTGCCCAGGGCACACTGATCCAAGGTGATTAATGAGAGAAGCAGTAGAGATGTGAAGCAAAACATTTTTATGCAGTGAGAGATTGGGATCTGAAATGCACTGCTTAAAAGTGTGGTGCAAGCAAGTTCAGTTGAGGCGTTTAGAAAGGAATTGAAGGGTTGTAGAAGGGTACGGCAAGGTGGGTTGCTCCTGCAGAGAGCTAGGATGGACATGATGGGATGAACGGCCTTCTGAGCTCTAATACTTCTATGATTCCGTGAAAATGTTGGTAAGAGAACTTAAAAGACCTTTGGTTAATGCCTTTCAATGAAAAGTCTGGACAAAGTAAATCGGGAGAAACTAATTCCATTGGTGGAATGGTTGAGAACAAGACAGGACTGAATTAAGACAATAGGGTGAAACTGGTATGTGCTGTACAGCAAAAGCAAGCTTGAGCCAGAGTGTATACACAGTTATCTGTAACTGCAGGTTGGAGTGTCTTCAACAAGTACATATGAATTTTAGTGTCTGTTATTCCGGGTCAGCCATGCTTAAGTTAGTTTTAATTCAGTGAAGGGTGAGGTGGTTGAGAGTACAAGGTGATGTTTTCACAGTGAAAAGGGAGCAAACAATCATTGATAGGAGAGTGGATGGTCACTGATGGGATGGTGAAAGGTCTGTGAGGAGGGTGGAGAATCACTGTGAGGGGATTTGGATGAATGGGAGTGGTGAATGGTGTGTAAGGTGGGTGGAGAGTCACTGGGGGGGGTTGTGGATGAACTGTGATGGGGGTGAGGCAGTCATTGTGAGGGGTAATGGGCAGTCTCTGTGAAGGGAAGTGGATGATCAATATGAGAGATTTGGATGGTCACTATGATGGGGAGTGAACAGTCACTATGAGGGGGATGGACAGTCACTGTAAGGATTGAGTGAATGACCATTGTGGGAGCAGTGGACAGTCACTGTGGGTTGGGGGTGGACGATCTCTGTGAGGGGTTGGACAGTCTCTGTCGGGAGACTGGATGGTCACTGTGTGGATAGCATGAGAAATAGAAGGTCAATGTGAGGGGGGTGCATGGTCATTATGAGGCGGATAGTCACTCTATGGTGAGGATTGTCTCTGGATCCAACCAAATTCTGGTGAGAATTAGGATATTAATAAGCACAACGACTTTCACTTCTTCAATTGTTCATCACCAGTGAGATGAGCGGAATGCGCCTGGTGAGACTAATTGTCATCTCCTTGACAACCCAGCTCTGAACCAATGGCTGTGAACCTCTGGGACCAACCAGCAAGTTCCCATTCCCTGCTAGACTGCGACCGGGCTCACTGGGAAGCAACATTCTGTGCTCTGACGATTGTAAACCTTAGGTAACATTATTGAGTTTACTTTATTCAAATTGTCTGCATAGCAGGGACAAAGCCACATGGGCACTCCTTTAAAATATGGCATTGACCACTGGAGAGTAGTGACATGATTCTGGACCTTGGGCAATCCAATCTTGGATCTCTGTAAGCAATAAGGTGTTAGGTGGATATTCTGCATCACAGCTGGTTGTGTTATATTCCATCCAGGATATCTGGTGCTATCTTCTCCCATTACTATCGTTTTTCATCAAGATAAAGTATTCTGGATTGCTTTCACAGAGAGTAACAACTTGAATGCAGTCTAAGAGCCCATGCTTTACTCTTTTCCCTCCCCCAACCCCGCAAAGCATACATTAGAACAGTCAGGACATGAGCTACGAAGCCAATTTCATTTAATAGCATTGAGATTCTTTAATTCATTCAGGGGATGTGGGCCTCGCTGTCTGGGCTAGCATTTATTGCTCAGTGAGGTATGAAAGAATTTAAAATATCAAATTTATTCAACTAATATTCACTTTTAAATAGAACTCAATAAGTGCTATTGCAACTGTCATCAAGAGCCAATAGAGCTTTTATTCAAACAAACGATTCAGTGGAGACTGAAGTCATAAATTGGTCCACTAACATTGCCTAATATCTTGTTTACAAATACCGATGTTAGGAAATTGGACAAGACTTCTTTTAAAGATGTAAAGCTAGGTTAGACTGAGAATCCCTTTCAAGAAACTTGTATGATGGCTCTGCTGGGCACACTAGTTTCTATTTACATCTAATCCTTCACCAAATTGTCCCCCTCTCCTCTGAGCAGAATTTAAGAACAGACAAGTAGTGTCTACTAAAATATAAAATGTTAAGACTATTTTCAGTTTTGGCTTGAGGCAGTTTTAATGTGCAAATAAAAAGGATGTCTCCAATTTACATCTGAATCACATCCATTTAACCACAAATAAATGATAATCATAATTGACAAATTTGGGGTAATTTATTCCCTTTATTTTATTTGACTTAGATCATAGAATCCCTGCAATACGGAAGCAGGCCATTAAAACCATGAAGCCCACACCAACTCTCAGAAGAGGATCCCACCCAGACCCATCCCTCAACCTGATCCCTGTAACCTTGTATGGAATGAGCTGCCAAAGGAAGTGGTGGAGGGTGGTACAATTACAAGATTTAAAAGGTGTCTGGATGGGCATATGAATAGGAAGGATTAGAGGATCTGGGTCAAATGCTGGCAAATGGGACTAGATTGATTTAGGATTTCTGGTCGGCATGGACGAGTTGGACTGAAGGGTCTGTTTCCATGCTGTACAGCTCTATGACTGTATTTGGACTGTGGGAGGAAATTGGAGCATCTGGAGGAAACCCACACAGACAAGGATGGAATCAAACCTGGCACTGTGAGGCAGCAGTGCTAGCCACTGAGCTACCATGCTGCTCCTTCTTGACTTCTTGCTTTGAGTTTCAGCACCTATCAGCATTAGGACATCATTTATTAAATACTGAAAAATTAATTGAGAAGCACTTCTATTTAAATAGTATCATTCACAACCACCAGATATCTCAAAGCACTTTACAGCCAATGTAGTACATTTTGAAATGTGGTCACTGTTGTGCACAGCAAGCTCCTGCAAGCATCAGTCATATGACAAGATAATTTTCTTTTGTGTGAGGTTCACTGAAAGGATCAATGTTGGCCAAGACATGAGGAGGAGCTCCCCATCTCTACTTTGAAATAATGCCATGGAATATTTTGCATCCACCTGAACAGACACACGAGGTTGCGGTTTAATAATTCATCTGATAGGTGGCATCTGTGGCAGGGGAGTGCTCCTTTAGTGCTGTGAGGGAGTGCCCACCTTTGATTTTTTTTTCCATACTAAGGCCCTACAGTGGGACTTGAGCTGCAAACCCTGTGATTCAGGAGCAAGTGCGCTAGGGCTGACACTTAAAGTGAATGAACACTTTCCACAGAAAGTGTTAATGATTTCTCACACAAACTGAGATTTTAAAGATGCTGTCATGCTCTTATACAGGAATTCTGATCCTGCTGAACCCCCACACCCTCCATTCTCATTTAACTTAAATTGATGAGACAACACCAGTTGTATTAAACCATAATAGTTCCCCAGATCACAGAGATAAGCACAGATAACATGGAACATTGCTAATGTGTGCAGCTGTTCACAGCTTCACGACTATTTCAGGACAGTAAGTTCCTGTTTAATATTACCTTGCTTTATGCTGTTTTTGGTTTAATACCAGTCAGTTGCTGGGGCCTGTGTTCTAGTTTAGTATCACTCGTTTCATTTTAAGGTAATTTTACTTTGGTAGGACCATGTGACCTGATTGGCGCCATTTTTGGAATGGCTTCCCCTGCTCCCTGACTGCCCAACTTGACGCCTGCCTGATTCCATAACCTGCACACTTACCTGCAGTCTCTCCCTACCTCACCACCTCACTGATCCTTCTTTTCACTGAGTCCACTGTTCTTGATTCTCTCACCACTGCCCCACCTGAGTCCTCAATGTTAACAGAAGCAGGAGAAGCAGCTTCCACAGCATTGTACACAATGAATACAGTAAACTAAATCAAAAGAAGCCCAGATAAATCAATGTTTCACCGAGGAGACTTTGTGATCTTGTAAAGTGAGAGGAAGTGAAAGGGCAGTATTATATCTCCTATGTTTGTATCAAAGATGCCTTGGGAAGGGGTTTAGGAATTAGAGGTGATGGAGGAATGGATCAGGGTGTCATGTAGGTAGTGGTGCCTCAGAATCTTGACAGGAGGGGTTGGGAATATGTGTTTGATCATGGCATCATGCAAGAAGTGGTGGAAAACAATCCACTGAGTACGGAGACCAGAGAGGTGCGAGAACATTGGTAAGAAGGAGAAAGGATGAGAACAGAGGTACAGGAAGTCAGTTGGATATGGGTGAAAGCCCGGGTTCTGGAGGGGATTCTTGATTGAGGAGAAAGAAAGCTTACCAGAAGCATTTGTATGGAAGGTTGTATCATCAGAACACATGCGACAGAGAATGAATGGATTCCTTACAGTGTGCAGAGTGTGAGAGGGTGCAGTCAGTAGGGCTTATAATGAATATTTGTGGATAGCTGATCTCAGAGACAGAGAATTTGACTGTGTAATTTCACTTACCCTACCTTTATAAGACTCATGGCCTGGAATTTTCCCAGTGTTTTGGGGAGGGATTGTGAGGTGAGAGGGATGATCACATTGTATCAGAGTGGCACCCAGTATGTCCCTGCTGCCAGGGTTTATGGCTGTTGGGGGGGATAGTAGGGCACCAGCTGGGCTGCCCACCAACCAAAGGTAGGAGGCCATTTAATCCAATTGATAAACCAATTGATAGCCGTGTTAACCCCAGATACATTGACACAGCCTCCTGGAGTGAATCTTCTTTTGTGGCCGCTCTGTAGCCCATAGATGAGCATGCCAGTGGATTCAGTTACCACAGACACAGCAGTGGAGGAGTTACACAAGAAAATGTCTTTCTTACCTATGAGGGAAGCATAAGATGGCAACAACTTCTCCTTTGGCTTCTAGCCTCAACAGCTGCCATCTCCGTTGGTAGCACTGGTCAGCCACCAATCCTCAGATTGGACCATCTGCTCAGAAAGCAGGCCTTCCTTCCATTTTCTTAGGTTATTTGTTCATGGAATGTGGGCATCACTGGCTAAGCCAGCATTTGTGGCCCATTCCTAATTGCCCTTGAAGTGATGGCCTGCTCGGCCATTACAGAGGATAGTTAAGAGTCACATGTAGACCACACTGGGAAGGACAGCAGATTTCCTTCGAACATAAGCAAAAATTGCTGATAAAACTCAGCAGGATCTTTGAGGGGGAAGAGAGAGTTAACATTTCAAGTCTGGTGACTGTTTGTCAGCGGTTTTCCTTACCTATTAGTGTATCAGATGGGTTTTTAACAGCAGTCAATGGTGATTACATGATTTACATTGGCTGGCTTTTATTTAAATTTCAGATTTCACCATTTTTGATGGTGAGATTTGATTCCAGAATGCTCTGAGGTACTGGCTTGCTCATACAGTGGCATCATCATTATCTCCCCACGGCCTGCAGCTTCTACAGTACTGGCACACACAGTTGGGACTCGTGAAAACAGGTTTGGATCTGGTAGCAGGACCACAATACAGCCACTAAAATTCTGGCCAGGCATATTTAGATTTGAATGCACATAATGGCGCAATATCCCATGCATATTGATAATACACTCACCTAACAACTACAATTTTCAAGTCGAGTTATAGATTTGGCATACTTCAACAAGTTGTCTGGAATTGATGGTGCAATTGACATTCTATTGCCCAATGCCAAAGATGCAGGAAAGAACAGTAGCAAGTTCAGCAGGTCTTCCACCTATGGTATATAGCCTACTGACACTCATTGCCATAGCTCACTTCTGAGGAACGTGAGTATCACGCTAGAGAATAATTATTGTCTGTGCAATCATATTGCACTCAAACCACAACAAAGAGTTCATATCTCCAAAGTGGAGAAGAGGGAAGGAAAAGAGTTCCAAGAAAAACAGAGCAAAAATAAGTTTTTAAAAAGTCAGCTGTTCCTCTGTCAACAGAAGATAACCATGCAGAAGTCCAGCAAATTCACACTGCTGTGTAATGGCTGACGGCTAGTGTAGACTGACTCCCCATGAACATTGCACTGTTCGTTCTGTCTACTACTAATTAAAAAAAACTTGCTGACACTCAATAACAACATAATAAGCGTAGCATGGCACCACCTGTAATTTTGTGCACTCAGTATTAATCTTCATTTGGAAGATAAAAAGGATCTGAGACTTTACCAACAAATAATTATAGTCATAGCTAATACTGTTAAATGCCACATGAAGAAAAATATTGCATGTGTTATAATGTGGAGAACTGCCTGAAGAAAGACAAAAGCATAAAGAACTTAAGTAAGGAGCTAAGAGGGCTAAAAGCGGTCATGAAATGTCCTTGGCAAACAGGATTAAGGAAAATTCCAAGGCCTCTCATACGTATATAAGGAGCAAGAGGAAAGCTACAGAAAGGATAGGTCCACTCAAGTACGAGGGAGGGAATTTATGTGCAGAATTTGGCGCTTGAAGTATGTTTGTATTTGCTGGAAACATTGGGCAATTCGGGCAGTGGATGTTATGAGCTAGTAAAGCTGTGTAACATCTAGCTGGAGATAGCAAGAACTGCAGATGCTGGAGTCAGAGACGACACAGTATGGAGCTGAAGAAGGGTCCCGACCCAAAACGTCAACTTTCCTGCTCCTCTGATGCTGTCTGGCCTGCTGTGTTCCTCCAGCTCCATACTGTGACATCATGCTGGCACCATTTTGCTGCTTCTAGCACTCTCATGGTGCCCATGCAAGTACACTTACTAAGGTTATGTGCCAAGTAGGCTTTCTCCAATTATGCCACTGATCCAGAATTTAGGCGTTGAAATCTACCCAGCCCATTCCTTGTCGGCAAAGGGCTAAATCCACTGCTTGGACCTCAGTTGTCTGTGATGTATATAAATGATTTGGAGGAGAATGTAGGTAGTCTGATTAGTTAAGGTTGCGGATGACACAAAGTTTGGGGGAACTGCAGTGAATGAGGAGGATTGCCAGAGGATATAGATGGATACAGAATAGGTTGGATACTTGAGTGGAGAAATGGCAGATGGGATTTATGCTGGACAATTTATTTTCGAAGGTTTAATACAGGAGGGAACTATACAGTAAATGGAAGAACCCTTAGAAGCATTAACATATAAAGGGATTTAGGTGTGCGGGTACACAGTTTATTTAAAGTGGTAACACAAGTGGATAATGTGGTCAAGAAGGTGTACGACGTGCTTGCCTTGCTTACACAGGGTGTAGAGTATAAAAATTGGCAAGTCATAATGCAACTGGGTAGAAATTTAGTTAGGCTACATTTTGAATATTGCACAGAGTTCTGGTTGCCTCACCACCAGATGGATGTGGAGGCTTTAGAGATGGTACAGAAAAGGTTTACTGGGATGTTACCTGGTATGATGGTATTAGCTCTGAGGAGAGATTGGACAAATGTGGCTTGTTTTCATTTGAAAGTTGAAGGCTGAGGGGTGACCTGATAGGGGTTTTCAAAATTATGGGAGACATGGATAGAATGGATAGTTGGATTTTTTTTTCTCAGGGTAGGAATGTCAATCAGTCAGGAACATGGGTTGAAGGTAAAAGGGGAAAGTTTAGAGTGTATGTAGAGGGTTGTAAGTGCCTGGAATGCACTGCCAGTGGAGGGGTTAGAAGCAGATACAATAACAATGCTTAAGAACCATCTTGACAGAGACGTGAATTGGCAGGACATAGAGGGATATGCGTAGAGGCAGAAGATTTTAGTTTAGAAAAGCATCTTGTGTTGGCACAGTCTTGGTAGGCCGAAGGGTCTGTTCCTGAGCTGTTCTTTCTTCTGTATAAGCGAAAATAATGCCACTGGGAAGATTGCAATGATTTCCCTTACATTACACTGTAAAACATTTTAGCTTAGTTGTATATGTGTGTTGATATCTTGGTACCTGATTAGACATGTCATCAATTATTCAATTGATAATCTAACAGATTAAGAGTACAAATGCATAAAAACTGTTAAACTCTAAACAAGATCAACACTTAAAGCTTTCGTGTGTACACATGTATTAGGAACATGAAAAACCTAAATTGAGAGAACATTATCAAGCCTATAACCAACATATAATCCTTAAAATCCATCCTATTGTGAACTCTGCCACACCCCTGAATGGGAGGCTGTGCACAAAACCACACTGATTATATTTGGCAATCCGCTAAAACTCCAGAACATTCATCCATCCTCACATTCCCCTGGAACACTGCCATCAATATAATATAAACTTCAATCCCTAGCAATGTAGCAACTAGTCTGTCTTATGGAGAACCTATTTGTCTGGATCTGTACATTTAGACAGTGACATACCTCAGCTCTAGTGAAACAAAGATATTTCATTTTCATATTTGGTTCAAATGTCAATACTAATTATTTGAAGTAATATTTACTACAGCTAAGCCATAATGGCCCATTCTTGTATCTCTTCAGGAGAGGTAACTCTGTAATTATATCAAACTTTGCCTGGCAGCTGTTCCTTTGGTGTAGAAAGGTAATGTGGGGAATGCACAAATGAAACCATGATGAATTCCAAGTATATTTTGTATACAAAGCTGCATAAAAGTGAGGAACCATTCAGCACAACTTATAAATACTGTGTTTCAAGCTAGCCTGGACAGGATTATTGGACAGGCATCACTTTTAAAATGACTGTGATTTCTCATGAATGAGGCACCATCCCTACTTTCAGAAGATGGAGTGACATGATATGTAGAGATAATAATGGTACATTGTGAAGCATCTGTACATTCAGAATACTTGCTGGCTTATTTACTGATACCTAGGAGCATGTGTAGTTGCAGTGAAGTCTCTGAAACAAACTGATAAAAGCCGAACAAACCCTTGACAATGAAAAAAATCAATAGGAGAAAAAGATGTAAATGAAGTGGAATTATTTAATTTTTAAGATCAACTAACACATTACACATACGCATTTAAAACAAAGTGAAATGAGCACGCACAGTCAGAATTTATCAGATGGCCAGTGTCAGCAGACATTCTCCGTTCAGGTTTTACCCTTGAACACACTGATTAGGACAGGGTACAGTTTGCTCCATTATATACACGCCAGTCATGAAACACACATCTACTTTAATCTCATTTTCCATAACTTTACATATAGCCTTGTATACTGTAGCACTTCGTGTTTATCTAAATACTTCTTAAATATTGTGATGGTTGCTGCCTCTAGCACCCTTCCAGGCAGTGAGTTCCAGATGTCTGTCACCCTCTGAGCGAAAAATCCTGCCGTCCTATCATTTACCTTAAATTCTGGTTTGTTATTGACCCCTCTGCAGGGGAAAGTTTCTTCTCATCTACCCCTGCCTACGCCTCTCATGATCTTGTGCACCTCAATCAGATCCCCTTTAGCCTCCTCAGAACGAAGGAACTCAACCTTAGCCTTTCTAGTCTATCTTCATAGTTGAATTGCTCCAGCCCCATTTAACATCCTGCTGAATCTCCTCTGTGTGCTCTTGTGGTGCAATTACATCCTTCCTACAGTGTAGCAAGTAGGACTGTACACAATACGTTAGATGTGACCTAACTAACGTCATATTGAGCTCTAACATAACCTCTAGTGTCCATTGAGCTGGGTTACCTCACTTCTGGTTTTGCTTCACCGTGGAATTTATATAGGGTCTAGCTCTATGTGTTTGTTGATGGCCTTCTTAGTGGAGAACCAGGCCTCTAGGAATTCCCGTGATTGTCTCTGCTTTGCCTGTCCCAGGATCCTGGTGTTGTCCCAATCAAACTGGTGGTTTTACTTATCCATGTGGATGGAAATAAGTGAGTATTGGTCATGTCTTTTTGTTGCTAATTGATGTTCGTGTACTCTTGTGGCTAATTTCCTTCCTGCCTGTCCAATGTAATGTTTGTTGCAGTCTTTGCAGGGAATCTTGTATGTGATGTCAGTCCTGTCCATTGTGGGTAACGGGTCTTTGGTTCAGGTTAGCAGTTAGTGTAGGGTTGATGTGGGTTTGTGTGCTATTCTAATGCCTAGTGGTCGGAGGAGTATTCCATATGTCTTCCATATGCCTTCAAATCTAAGGAAATGCACACCACGCTCCCTCTGAACCTCTGCACTTCCTAAGCTCCTACCACTCAATGGGTACTCACTTGCCTGGTTAGTCACCTAAAATACATCATTTTGCACTTTTCAGGATTAAATGCCATTTGCCACTGTTCAACCCATCTAACCAACTAGTCTACTTCATCCCATAGTTTAAGGCTTTTCACCTTGCTTTTTACCACAGCACCAATTTTTGTGTCTTCTGCAAGCTCACTGATCATACCTCCTACATTCATGTCTAGATCATTAACGTACACAGCAAACATCAAGGGACCCAGCACTGAACTTTGTGTCTCTTCCTGCTGAATCTCCTCTGCACCCTCTGTGGTGCAATCACATCCTTGTTGTAGTGTGGCACTAGCACTGTTGGCTTCCAGTCACAAAAAATGCCATTCAATCGTCATCCTTTGCCTTCTGCCACTAAGTTAATTTTGATTGTCATGGATCCCATGGACTCCTACCATTTTGGCCGTAGTCCTATGTGACACTAGACTACATTAACTACGCTAGCCTCATCTACACATCTAGTTACCTCAAAAAAAACAATTTTGTTGTATGTTTCCCTCTTGACAAAGCCATGCTGACTATCCTTGATTAATTCTTGCGCTCCAAATGGAGAATACTGCTACGCTTCAGATTTTTCCCAAAGCTTCCCTACCACAGATATTAGCCCACTGGCTTGTAGATTCCTACTTTATCCTACCAATCTTAGAAGATAGAACATAGAACTGTACAGCACAGGAATGGGCCCTTTGGCACAGGATGTTATGCTGAACATAATGCCAAACTAAACTAATGTCTTCTGCCTACCCTTGGTCCATGTCCCTCCATTCCTTGCATATTCACACGCTCATCTAAAAGTCCCTTACATGCCCCAATCGTATCTGCCACCACCACCTCCCCTGGTAGCACATTCCAGATTCCTACCACTCCCTATGGAAAAACCTTGCCCCTCACATCTCCTTTGAACTTTCCACCTCTTAATGTGTGCCCTCTAGTATTAGACATTTAAACTCTGGGAAAAAGATTCTGACCATCAATCCTATCCATGCATCTCATAATTTTATAGACTTCTAACAAGTTTTCCATTGGCTTCCATCATTCGCGAGCAATCAACCCGAGTTTTTCTAGCCTCTCCTTATAGCTCATATCCTCTAATGCAGGCAGCATCCTGGTAAATCTCTTCCGCATTCTCTCCAAAGTGACCACATCCTTCCTGTAATGTGGTGACCAGAAGTGAATGCAATACTCTATGTATGGCCTAACGAAAGCCTTATACATGGACATCCTGACTCTTGCACTCAATTCCCTGACCAATAAAGACAAGCATGCCATACACCTTCTTTACCACCCTATCTGCCTGTGTGACCACTTTTAGGGTGCTTTGGACTTGAACCCCACGAAACTCCTGTACATCAATGCTGTTTATCGTCTTGCCATTAATTGTATGCTTTTCCTTAACATTTGATTTCCTAAAGTGCAGCACCTCACACTTACCCAGATTAAACTCCATTTGCCATTTCTCTACCCATATCTGCAACCGGACTTTAATCGCACTGTATCCTTTGACAATCTTCTGCAGTAAGTATAACTCCACCCATCTTTGTATCATCTGCAAACTTACTAATTCACCCATCTACATTTTCATCCAAGTCATTTATATCACAAACAGCAGAGGTCCCAATAAGGAACCCTGCAGAACACCACTAGTCACAGACCTCCAGCCAGAAAAATACCTTTCTACCACTATCCTCTGTCTTCTTTGGCCAAGCCAATTCTGAATCCACATGGGCACGTCACCGTGGATCCCGTGCATCTTAATCTTCTGGATGAGCCTACCATGAGGGACCTTGTCAAAAGCCTTATTAAAATCCATGTAGACAACATCCACTGTTTTACCCTCAGCGAGCATCTTTGTCATCTCAAAAAATTCAGTCAGGTTAGTAAGACAATGACGTGCCACACACAAAGACATGCTGACTGTCCCTAATTAGGCCATGCTTTTCCAATTGCACGTAAATCCTATTCCTAAGAATTCTCTCCAACTACTGATGTGAAACTCACCAGTCTATAGTTTCCTGGATTATCCCTATTTCCCTTCTTGATCAAAGAACATTAGCGACTCGCCAGACTTCTGGGACCTCTCCAGTGGCTAACGAGGATACAAAGATCATGGTCAAGGCCCCAGCAAACTCCGCTCTTGCCTCTCTCAGTAACCTGGGTACATACCACCGGGCCCTGGGGACTTATCCACCTTAATGCTCTTCAAGAGACTCAACAGCACTTTTTTCTTGATCTCAAAATGTCCCACCATATTAGCATGCTTCACACAAATCTCACTATCCTCCATAACCTTCTCCTGGGCAAATACTGACATGAAGTACTCATTTAAGATCTCACCCACATCCTTTGCCTCCAAGCACAAGTTCCCTGCTTTATCCTTGAGTGGCCCTACCTTCTCCGTAGTTATCCTCTTATTTTTAATGTATCGATAGAATGCTTTGGGATTCTCTTAATGAGACTTGCCAAGGTCATTTCGTGGTTCCTTTTTGCTCTCCTAATATCCTGCTTGAGTTCTTTCCTGCTTTTTTTTTCATCCTCATGGGCACTGTCTGATTTTTAGCTTCCTAAACCTTACATATGCTTCTTTTTCCCTTTTGACTAAATTCGCAACCTCCCTTATTATTCAAGGGTACCTTACCTTGCCATCCCTGTACATTCTCCTAACTGAAATCATGCCAGTTCTGAACTCTGATCAGCAGGTCTTTAAATAACTCCCACACGTCAAATGTGGACTTGCGCCATATAGCTTCTCGTAATTAACATTCCGTAGCTTCTGCCTAATACTGACATAATTTCCTCCCCCAGTTTAGTACCTTCCTGCAAGGTCTTGACTTGGTCCCCTCTTGTACAGGTCACCCCTGCCCCAGAAGAGGTCCCAATGATCCAAGAATCTGGAACCCTATCCCTTGCACCAGCTCCTTAGTCACGCACACGTCTGTCCTATCTTTGTATTCCTTGCCTCACTAGCACGTGGTACTGGTAGTAACCCAGAGATTACTACCCTCAAGGGCCTGCTTTTCAGCCTCTTTCTTAACTTACTGTACTCACTACGCAGGACCTCATTCCTCTTTCTACTTATGTCATTGGTACCAATATGCACAGCGACCTCTACCTGCTCATCTTCCCCCTTAAGAATTTCATGGAACTGCTCAGAGACTTCCTTGACCCTGGCACCCAGGAGGCAGCACACCATCCTGGAGTCTCGAATGCAGTCACAGAAATGCCTCTCTGTGCCCCTAAGTAGTGAGTCTCTTACCACTAGGCTTGGATCTTGCCCGACAGAAGAGCCAGTTGTGGTACCACAGGCCTGGCTGTTGCTGTTATATTCCCCTGAGAGGTTACCTCTTCAACAACATCCAAGATGGTATACCTGTTAGAGAGAGGAATAACCACAGGAGACTCCTACACTACCTGTCTGCCTCTCCTGGTGGTCACCCATCTACCTGACTGAACCTTCTTATGGAGGTGCCAGTGTAGGACAAGGTAGACAAGTTCAGAAGTCATGCAACGCCAGGTTATAGTCCAACAGTTTTATTTGAAATCACAAGCTTTCAAAGTGCTGCCCCTTCATCAGGTGAAGGGCAGAGAGGCACATAGGCACAGAATTTATAGCAGAAAGATCAAAAGATCATACGAATAGTGTGAGTGCCTTGTTGACATGTTGAGTAATAAGTCTCTGTGCCTATGTGCCTTTCTGCATTTCATCTGATGAAGGGGCAGCACTTTGAAAGCTTGTGATTTCAAATAAACCTGTTGGACTATATCCTGTTATTGTGTGAATTCTGACTTTGAACTTTCTTAAACATTACTGACCTCCAGCCCTCTAGCACCCCTCCCATAGCCAGAGAAGATTTGAAAATTAATGTCAGAAGCCCTGCAATCTCTTCCCTTGCCTCCCACAGCAGCCTGGGATAAATCCATCTGGGCCGAAGGATTAACCAATTTTAAGCCTGCTAAAGCGACTAATACATCCTCCCTGTTAATGTTTTCAAAACTATCACCAGTCCTTTTTCTAATTTCCATGCCTACGTCATACTTCACTATAGAATCCCTACAGTGTGGAAACAGGCCATTCAGCCCAACGAGTCCACACCGCCCCTCCGAAGAGCATCCGACCCAGACCCATTCCCCCATCTAACCCACCTAACCTAAACGTCCCTGGGCACTATGTGCAATTTAGCATGGCCAATCCACCTACCCTGCATATCTTTGGACTGTGGGAGGAAACTGGAGCACCCGGAGGAAACCCACGCAGACACGGGGAGAACCCACACAGACAGTCGCCCAAGGGTGGAATCGAACCCGAGTCCCTGGCACTGTGAGGCAGCAGTGCTAACCACTGAGCCACTGTGCCACCGTAAATGCAGATACAAGGTCCTCATTTATCCTTTTTTCCATAATACACTTATAAAATGCCTTTAAAGTTTCCTTTATTTTACTTGCCAGTGCTTTTTCATACCCCTCTTCACTCTCCTGATTTCTTTTATAAGTAGCCCTTGTACTTCCTATACTCCTGTAGAGCATCCATTGCTTTGGTATCTTGCATAAGCTTCCCTTTCTTCCCTTATCCAATCCTGTACATCCCTTGACATCCAAGCTTTTCTCACAAGTTGTTTCCATGCCTTACTTTTACAGGAATATGTTGGACCTGAACTCTCACTATTTACTCTTTGAATGACTGTTCTAATGTCGATTTTTTGACAAGTAATTTACCCCACTCACTTTGGTCAGATCCTTATCATATTAAAATCAACCTTAGCCATTTCCGAACCTTTATTTCTGGTCATTTTTTGTCTTTTCCATGAATACTTTAAATCTTAGAGTTATGGTCACCATCACTGACTCCACAGGCACTTCTTCTATTTGCCTAGTTTCATTCCCAAAAGTTATTGCCAGTTCTATTGTGGGAATTTCCATGGCAGTCTCAAAATGTTTTTCTGGACATGTTTTAAAAATTCTGGCCCCTGTAAACCTTTCTCACTTTGTCTATCCTGGTTAATATTGGAGAAGTTGAAATCCCCTACTATTACTACCCCATTATTTTTACACTTCTGAGAATTGCCTATATGTCTCCCCTTTTATCTCTCTCTCACCATTTGGAGGTCTCAAATGAAAAGCCATCTAGGGTATCATCCCTTCTTAGTGCAGTAATTGACTCCTTGATCAATATTGCAGCCCTCCCTATATCACCTGAAAGTTTTGTACCCTGTAATATTGAGCTGGCAGTTGTGCTCCTCCCTCAACCATATCTCCATGATAGTAATGATATCACACCCCACATGCCTCTGGTTAACACTCTCAACCCATCTACCTTACTCGCAAGACTCCTGCACTGAAATAAATGCCATCCAGCCTTGCCATGCTCCCTTGTGCCTTAAACTTGTACGATCTGCTTTCCAAACTATTTGTTTTTTCTTCTATATTTGTCTGTGACTCACCTCCAATTGTACTTCTACTCTGCAACTCAGGACAGAGGTACCCTGCAAATCTGACTCCACTCACCCCTAGAAGATAAGTGAATGCAGGGAGGTATTGGTCAATGCCATTGATCAGGATGTGTGCTAGGAGTTGAACTTGGAACCTTTATGTCTGTTTAGCTGTAATTTGGGTAATGCACCAATATCAATGGGCCATTCAGAGGAATTTTCCCCTCAGTTGTCATGAAAAAAATATTTTAAGGAAAAGGAAAATGATAACAAAAAGTACCCCTATTTCCACATCAGCTTGCCCCAACTGGATGTTCATGAGGACACAACTATTAGCCATTCACAGAAGCTTCCTGACACTGTTGCACCAAGGGGAACTTTAACTCTAAAAATATAAGTTTAGATTAAGTGAGATATTAGCATTTTAAAAAAAGACTAGCTATAAATCCAACCTGTCTTGAGCCTTCCCACTTGCAGTTTGAAGAGAGATGGACTATGTTGTATCAGTCTCCTAGGAGCTAAGCTGGATATTTTAATATGGTATCACTGTTTGTGATTTAAGACTGGCAGGCCTGGCCTCACCCTAATCTTAGGAAACACAACAGTGCTGTGTGAAAGTGGTGGATGATTTTCCAGCATGGCTTGCGGACCAGTAAGAGCAGGAGTATTTGATCCCAGTTCTCCTCCTACACACCTCGACCCCTGCCAAGTGAGCCTGTTTCACTCACCTCTAGCCCTCTCACAATCAGAGAACCCTCCCATGATCTGTGACCTCCCCCTGCACTGGATACCTCACTTGAGTTGTGAATTCCCTCCTATTACAAACTTTAAATTCTTAAGCTTATTCACCACTCCCTTCCCCAACAACTGTGTGAAACCTGTTGGGGAAAAAGAACGCAACCATTATATCAAAAGGGAAATTATTCTACTCAGTGATTAGCCCTGCTGCCTCACATTGCCAGGGACCCAGGTTCAATTCCACCCTCAGGCGACTATCTGTGTGGAGTTTCCACATTCTCCCCAAGTTTGCATGGGTTTCCTCCAGCTGCTGCAGTTTCCTCCCACAGTCCAAAGATGTGCAGCGTCGGTGGATTGGCCATGCTAAATTGCCCGTAGTGTTAAGGGACGTGTAGATTAGATGGTTATAGAGGGATGGGTCTGGGTGGGATGCTCTGAGGGTTGGTGTGGACTTGTTGGGTCTTTTATATGCCTATTGAATGTAATAAATATGTTAAAATATGTTAAATATCTGTTGCTATATTCTACAAACCATTAAGAGTAACATTGTTAAATAAATCAGTCCATTTGTAAAGGTCATATAATAGAGGGCCCTTTGTATGAGATGCTTCTTCTGACATTAATGGCCTGCTTTGACTGCCCAGGAGTTCTAAATGATTCAAATTGATTCCATCTGGCAAATGGTGCAGGCCTTGGATCTGGTAGTACAACTGCTGACTCAGAGTCTGAAGGTAGTAGGTTCAAGTTCTGTTCCAGAGGCTTGACCAGAAAAATTGAGGCTGTTAATCCAGAACAGAGCACTGTTCTGGAGGTCTATCAGTCATATACACATCAAAGATCTTGTAGCACTATTTTGAAGAAGAGAAGCAGTGTTATCTTTGACATCTATTTCTCAGTCAACATTGCAAAAAGAACAGAATAACTGGTCATTATCCAGAATGCTGTTTGTGGGCCCTTCCCATGCACAAAATTGGCTGCTGTATTTATGTTACAGCAATGACTTCAAGAATAAGTCATTGCCTATGGTAATATCCTGAGGCTGTGAATGGCACTATATAAATGCAATTTCTTTTTCACATCATTTAACACTCATGACTTTTAAAAAAAAACTATATTTGCTGCTATTCCAAGCACTGTTGAACTATTTAATGATTGGATACTTGTATGAAAGATATTTGTCTAATGATTTAAAGCTTTTAATGTACTTTTTCATTTATTTTCTGTGCTTATTCTTCAATATCAGCAGTTTCTTCGAATCACTTTGCCATGAATGAAAGCCAAATTTTGTTACAACCGTGAGTTAATGTATATTTCCAGTTTCACACCATTTTGGGAAACTATTTGGCTCATGCTATTTTAAATCCATCAGTCTAAATTATAACTTGCATGAAATCGGGTTAAAATCAATTATCTGAAGTGTTGGGTTGTCAGGCCAATATCACGCAATAATTAGGCTGGTTAGATAGTGGCCTACAGAGAGGTCTTGTGTGACAAACTAATAAAGAGGATGGTGACAGGGGACGTTGTTGACAGTAGATTCAAGAAACTGTGGGGCAAAAAATTAAATGAGTCAGGGAGATTCCGCAGAAGTGTGAAGATGATAGCAAGGACCCAGTTCTGTAATGAATGTTACTAACCCTTCCCCCTCCCACAACCCCCAGCTCCTTAGCCTCCAGACCAAACTAAGTGCCCTCAGCCCACAACCTTCTTCATTGAACCTCACACTCCTCATGCAAAATAATTCCCCTCAATTGGCCATATGGCCCCTTCATCTGCTCTATGTCAAGCTACACGATGTCCATACCCATTTATCAACTATACACTCTGTACAGAACAGATTATATAAATAACCTTGTTCTAAATTGATATCAACATTGCAATCATTCTCACTTTTAAGGTATAAATATATATCTGTGTAACTAAACATTGTCCAATTGATAGAATAGATCATAGAGAAAGAGCTGACAATCAAGCACTATATACCCCTTGGAGCAAAGCTTGTTCAACTGACTAATAGATTTATTGGCTGTCAGCCAAGACTCAGTATATGTTCTTGAATAATTGGGCTGGAGGAAAGTTTAGCATCCACTGTCTGGGGTGAGCTTCACCAGTAGTTTAAAGGGTGGAGGTGGTGGGGGATGTGGTTCTGGTTGGCAGGGAGTCAATGGCAGAGATGTGGGGTGTGATGGTTGCTAGTAGAGCACTTGCAGCAAAGGCAGACAAAAGCCATTATAACGCTTCCTTGTAGAAGAGAGAGGGCAGCACATCAGAAGTGGCCAGATGGCCAGCTGAAATGTATTCTGCTGAATCTAGAGCAAGATCTCCTGCTTAATAAAAATTTCTCAACATTTAAAAATGGGCTGTTAATTTCTGCATGTTTTGAACATGACAGCTGTTTGCAAAAGTACACCAGACTTTGTTTTGGTGATGTACAAAGTAGAAATCATCTTCTCACCTTCTGCAGCCTATTAGTGATCTGCAGGCATTTAATAGGCTGTTAACTGGAGGTGATTGTGTTTTCAACTACCAACCTTCTCCCACCCTGTTTGATGAGGGAGTATCAAAGTTCACAGAGTCCTGTTCTAGACTTCATGGGCAATTCAAGATCCAAGTCATGGCCTCTTCTATTCCAGAAGTTCACTATCCAAGCAAGTCATAAAATACCTTGTTAAAAATGTAATCACAAACTAATATTTCGTGGCAACATCCTTAGAAGAATTTTTTTTTAAAGTAAGGAATGCAGGGAGCATTTGATGACCTTGTAGGGAATGAAGAGATTGGGGAATTGATAGGATGAGAGGAATAATGAGTTAGTGCAATGACCAAAAATGACTTGCAGTTTTTTTGCTAGTGGGCAGTCTGCAGCACTTCAGAAGATCAGCATGGATTAGTTGGCATTATTAGGAACTTATTGGCATCATGAAAATATTTGTTCATGCAGCAAATGGTTAGGGTCTGGGGCACACTGCCCAAGAGTTTGGTGAAGGCAAATTCAATCAAAGTATTCAAAAGGAATTTGCTGGTTGTTTGAAAAGGTAGAATATGCAGGATTCTAGGGAAAAAGTGGGAAAGTTACTTGAGGTGATTTTCATTTCCCACTGTGGACATAATGGGCCAAATGGCCTTTTTTGTGCTGGTAAAATCCTGTGATTCAGTATTATGAATTCAAAAGTTTATACATGTAAGTGCACTAGTGGAACACACTCCAGTCAATTTGATGCAAGAAGAAGCTTTTGAGGTTCTTATGTGTTGATTATCATTCTAAATGGTCTGGCCAGCTGATTTAAGGAGCATGCTACAAGTACAAAGTGGCAGATCCCAGGGGAACGATATTGCAATCTCAGTCACAATGCGACATTACCCACACTTTTGAGGGGTGCTGAGATAACAAGGTGTAGAGCTGGATGAACACAGCAGGCCAAGCAGCATCAGAGGAGCAGGAAGGCTGACGTTT
>NC_063334.1:43816381-43886305 GCF_021869965.1 Rhincodon typus
AAACGTCAGCCTTCCTGCTCCTCTGATGCTGCTTGGCCTGCTGTGTTCATCCAGCTCTACACCTTGTTATCTCAGTACCTCCAGCATCTGCAGTTCCTACTATCTTTTGAGGGGTGCTATTGCTCTATTTCCAGCAGACAGGAGCTTGAACATTTAGCCCAGAATTTTTTCATTTCACAGATAAACAGGTTCAATAAAATTTGTCTTTCAGGACTCTTCAGTAATTCAGTGGCTGTGGGAATATAAACACAGTCAGACTCTATGAATGGCATATCTTGTATTATTGTTTGAAGTTGTTCTACTTCCACAAGATTGTTTTGTAAATGATGCCAAAAATACAAAAGGAGAAACCAAGGTCAAAGTTTAAGCTTTCAAACAAGAAATTGATATGCAAAACTTCAGCTGTGGCCTCAGAGAAATTTTAGGTCTGTATACTGCCTGTACTCTTAACAGGCATTAAGTAACGTTATGAACTGATCTGTTTTTCTCACTCTGTCTCAGGCTCGCCTCAGGGCAATCGATGTCAAATTGATGCATCAGTTATTGTCCATCAACGAAGGTATTGAATCGATTAAGTGGATGATGGAGGAGAAAGGCAATGTGACAAGCAGGGGGAGCAGCTTGACGAGCAGTCTCTATAGCTTGGCAGAAAGCCAGATCACTTCACTCCAAGGCAGCTGGAATAGCCTGCAAGATGGCAGTGATGGGCTTGATGAAATCTCAGTGGGGAGCTACCTGGACACGCTGGCTGATGACTTGCCAGGTCACTGCACATCCTCTGACTTAGATCCCTTCTCGGACGAATGTGTAACAACAGATTCACTTAACAGTGAATCTATCAATAAGGAATCCAAAAATGATTCTGATGATGGATATTATTGTTTTGGATAAATTGTGTGAAAATAAGATTTTTTTTGTATCTACAAACAGATGGATGAAATTATTGTTCAGCCTTTCATTATACATCACCCTCGTTGGGACAATGTTTAACAGCAGTCGATCTGATATTGGTCATTTCACACTACTACCCAAACTCAAATACACCGCATTAAGTCCTTGTGACCCTGTTATCAAGTCTATTTTGAAATTTAAGAGTAGAGTTTCAACCCATAATCTGGGTGGAATCTCTCCAAAAGGCGCAAAAGATCAGCGTAATTTCAACACAAACAAGGATCTCCCAAAATAAGCCCTGCTTACGTTACTCTCAATACTTTGTAACATTTGAAAATTCAATGCACCCATCAGTCCCCTATAATCCCAAATAAAAATCTAAAGTCCTTGTAGTTGGTTGGCTGGCCGAGCTGGTTCATTGTTTCGCAGACATTTTGTTACCATGCTGGGTAACATCGTCAGTGCAGACTCCGATGAAGCGCCGTTGTGTTTTCCCACCTATTATTTAAACTCTGGAGTCCATTGAGCTGGATTATCTCACTTGTGGTTTTCCTTCGCAGTGGAGTGTATATGGGGTCGAGCTCTATGTGTTTGTTGATGGCTTTCTTCGTGGAGTACCAGGCTTCTAGGAATTCCTGTGCTTGTCTCTGCTTTGCTTGTCCCAGGATCTTGGTGTTGACTCAATCGACTTGTACCAAAGCAAAGCAGAGACAAGCACGGAATTCCTAGAAGCGTGGTACTCCACGAAGAACGCCATCAACAGATACATAGAGCTCAAACCCATATACACTCCATTGCGAAGGAAAACCAGAAGTGAGGTAATCCAGCTCAATGGATTCCTGAGTTTAAATAACAGGTGGGAAAACCCAACGGCGCTTCATCGGAGGCTGCACTGATGATGTTACCCTGCATGGTAACGAAACGTCTGCGAAACAACAAAACAGCTCGGCGAGCCAACCAACTACAACATCCACAGCCCGAGCTACAAATCTACTCTCAAACCTTAGAATCTAAAGTTCTGCCAGTCAACCTGGTTCAAATTCTTGGGCATACAGTAGGCACAATTTCATTGCCTTTGATGAAAATTAAGCTGCCTTGTGTGCACCAGTCACACTACAAATTGTTCAGTTTTGCATTAAAACTCATTTTTTCGATGACTTTTAAATCATTTTCTGCATATAGAGCATTGAACTCTCTTATTTAAAGTGCACAATCAGGTGACTAGGTCCAAACGTTTGAGTTAGGAGCAAATCTAAGCCATTTGGACCTCAAGCCTTCTCCAGCATTCAATAAAATCATGGCTGATCTGTTTGTGTTTGAATTCCACACTTCCAGCTGCCCCCCAATAACCTTTGATTCCACTGCCTAATGCAAATCTATCTACCTCTGTCTTAAAAATATTCAATGACCCCACCTCCATCAACATCTGAGGCAGAGTTCCAAATGCGCACACTCTATGAGAGAAAAAAATCTCTTCCTTGTCCTAAATACTGACCAATAATTTTCAAACAGTGCCCCCAGCTCAATATTCATCCACAGTTTTCACCTGGCAAGACCATTCAGGATCTTGTACACATCAGTCAAATTGTCAGTCTCACCTCTAAATTCCAGCGGAAATAAATCCAGCATGTCCAACCTATCCTCATAAGACAACCTACTCATTCTACGTATCAATCTAGTAAAACTTCTCTGAACTGCCTCCAGATTCAATGGGTCAAATGCTGTCTAAGTACACTGGAAGGATTCTATGAATTATACCTACACACTCATTTTTGGGATTTTTGCACTAAAACACTTTGATCTCTCTACACCTCAAAATTCTGCAGTGATGCTCTGTTTAATTTTTTTATCTTTCCTGCCAAAGTGAACAACTTGTGCTCCATCTGCCGGATTTTTTGCCCACTCACTCAACTGTGCATATCCATCTACGTCCTCCTCATGTCTTCTTCACAACAAATCTTCCTAACTATTTTCACGTCATCTAAAAATTTAGCAACTATCCCTTTGCCCCCTGCATCCAAATCATTTTGGTAAACTGTAATAAGTGATGCCCCAATGCAGTCTCCTGTGGGATTTCACTCATCACATCCTGCCAATCTGATAAACCCATTTATGCATGCACCCTGTTTTTTACCACCCAGCTAATCCTCTGCTAATGCTAATATTTTATACCCTATACCATGTGGTTTACTTTTCGCAATAATGGTTTATGTGACATCTTGTCAAATGCCTTCTGGAAGTTCAAGGATCCACAATGCATGTTACTTCTTCAGGGAAGTCCAATAAGTTAATTAAACATGATTTCCCTTTCACAAAACTATGCTGACTCTTCCCAAATACTTTGAGTTTTTCTAAGTGCTCAGCAATATCCTCCTTAATGATTGATTCTAACACACTCCCCACAATGGACATCAAGCTAGTTGACTTGTATATTCCTCTTCTCTGCCCCCTCTCTTTGAAAAGAGGGATTATATTTGCTACTTACCAGGCTGATGAACTCTTTCCTGAATCTCTGAAATTTTGGAAAATTAATTCTAAAGTATCTACTACCTCATTAGGCACTTCCTTAAGAACTGAGGATGATGTCTATCTATTCAACTCATAACGCCCTCAGTTCACTCAGTGCCCCTTCCCTGGTGATAGTAATTTTACAAAGTTCTTGTCAATTTTCCACCACTGATTCACAGCTCTGCTGGAAATTTTTTTCTTTTTGCAATCTTTACTGTGAGGTCAGAATCAAAACAGTCGCTCATTCTGCCATTTTATTATTAATTAATTTCCCATTCACACTCTCTCGAGGACCAACAGTGACATTATCTACACTCTTCCATGTTAAATTACCTGTGGAAACTCCTTTATCCATTTTTACATTTCTAGCTAGTCTCCTTTCATATTCTAATTTCTTCCTCCTGATTAATCCACAAGTCATTATTGGCAGTTATTTTATATTCTGTACAACGATCTCATTGCTCATCTTTGTGCGATTATGCACATTTTTTCTTTAAGTATTATGCTTTCCTTAACTTATTTAGTTAACTACAGCTAGTGGATCCCCTGTTGGGTTTTTTCTTTATAATAGGAATATACTTATGAGGAGTATTCTAAAATACCCCTTTAATTATGTGCAACTATTTCTCTATTGATCTATCTCCTGATCTAATATGCCTGTTTGCTTCAACTAGCTCAGCTTTCATTCCCAAATAGTTGCCCTTATTTAAATATAAAGTACTAATCTGAGACCCATTCTTTTATTTTTTAATCTGGGTGTAAAATTCAATAACATTGTGATTCCAAAGTTTGGTTAAACCAAGTTTTGATTAAAGGTTTTGGGCATGTGATACAGGACGTAACTCGTCAACAGGAGATAAAACTGGAACAGTTTAGCCGATACTCGTGATGTTGAGGTGTACAAAATTTAGAGGGGAATAGATCGGATGAATGCGTATAGTCCTTTTCCCAGGGATGGGGAATTGAAAACTAGACAGCATAGGTTTAAGGTGAGGGGGAAAGATTTAAGAAGGACCTGAGGGACAACTTCTTCATGCAGAGAGTGGTGCATATATGGAATGGGCTGCCAGTGACAATGGTTGAAGCAGGTACACTAGCATCACTTAAAAAACATTTGGATTGGTACATGGATGGAAAAGGTTTAGAGGGATATGGACCAAATACGGGCAATTGGAACAGACTGAGTTGACAGCATGGACCAGTGTGGGTCAAAGAGCCTGTTTCCATGCTGTATTACTCTATGACTCTATGCCTTTACCCTGAGATAATTAATCAATCCTGTCACATTACACAATACCAAATCTGTTATAATCTGCTGTCTGTTCTGGAACTGAACGTAATGATCTAAGAAACTCTCAAAATCACTCTGTGAATATCTCATTCAGGCTACCATTGCCAGTCTGATTTTTCCAGTTTATATGTACATTAAATTTGCCCATGATCATTGCTGTAAAAAAACACATTTTAAGCTCAGTTAATAGAACTGCACTAGGTCGCCACTATTAAATACATCAAGAACTAGTTTGTATTGGGAAGTTAAGAGTAAGAATTACATCTGTTAAACTGTTTTATTGTGCTGGCCCGTGGGGGTGGTTTTATGTTTGCAGTTATGCAAAAAGAATTCTAGCAAAAAATTTGATTTGCATAATTTCAAGTGAATTTTGAGTGCAATTTGCCATATGTAGCCAGAAGAAGCAACTCTTAAACTATTAGTTTAACTTGACAGTGAAACTTTCCTTTATGTCTGTGCAAGGGAAGCAAAAGAAACACTGGGCAATAGCAAACAGGTACATCCACTGGTCTTATTTATTGTTAATTTGCAAAACAAAATGGAAGGGTCTTTTATGATGTCTCAATGCACAACTAAATGACGTATAGGTCACTTATGAACTCAATTAAATTCAAACTTTGTCGATAAAATAATGAATTACCTGTATTTTCACAAGTGTCACAAGCTTCTTAAGTTATACTTGAAACAATTTCAAAGTGTTTCAGTGTTACAGTCATGTGCCAATACTAGAAATATTATCTATCTGTTTGAGTTGAGACAATCAAGGGCACTTCCTATAAATGTATAAACCATGCGATTGTACAAGTCCTGCATTTCCACCCTGAATTAAAGATGCCATAAAAATGAATCATATTTGATGTCTAATGACTCTGAGAAATGTGACTTTTGACGGTCTATGGACAGATTGGCAGAGTTGCAACACAGGAATAGGCTGTTCAGCTCCTCGATCCTGTTTGCCATTGAATTATATCATGGCTGATCTGTGGCCTAACTTCATATGCCTGCCTTTTGCCTATATCCCTTAATACCTGTGCTTGACAGAACTTTATCTCATATTTAAAATTAACAATTGATGCAGGACAGACTGCTGTTTGTGGAAGAGAATTCTTCCTAACATTTCTGCTGAAAGGTCTGCCCTAATTTTTAGAGATTGCCCACTACTTCTAGAATTCCCAAACGTGGAAATAGTTTATGTGTATCCACCTTATCTTTTCCTGATAATATCTTGAAGACTTCAGTCAGATTATCCCTATCCTTTTAAATTCTAGAGAAAACAGGCCTAATTTGTCTAATCTCTTCTCATAACTTAGCCCTTGAAGTCCAGATATCATTCTTGTAAACCTGCATTATACTCCCTTCAAGGCCAATATGTCCTTCCTAAGATATGGTACCGAGATCCGAGTGATCTGCTCACAGTACATCAAGGGGGGTCCAAACAGGATTTTGTACAGTTTCAGCATAACTGGTGCGTCCTTGTACACCAGACTTCTAAATGTAAAGGCCAGCATTCCATTAGCTTTCTTGATTATTTCGTACACCTGTTTGTGGCATTTTAAAGATCTATGCACCTGAATCCTAAAGTCTGTTTGGACATCCTGTGTATTTAACATCATACCATCTAGAAAGTACCCTAATGAATCCTTCTTAAGTCCAAAATGGATAACCTCACACTTGCTTACATAGAAATCCATCTGCTACAGTGTTGCCCATTCCCTTAATTTACCAATTTCCCTTTGTAATTTTATGCTGTCATCTACACTGTCTACAATACCCACTAGAACTTGGAACTATGTATTAAAGTTTACACCCAATCTGCAAATTATGTCATTTAATTAAACTACATGGTTGCATTGGCATCAGGAAGGTAAACGTATTTATTATCTGTTAAATTACTGTAAAAATGTAGTACAGTCGGCTTTGCTATGATGCATGTTCCGGCAACACAAATTGGCTATAACACACCTGATGAATAGGAGAATGCTATTTCTAAAACGTGAATTTGTACTGGCTATAAGGCAAATCCATTGTTGCGTGGAGGCAGTATGCGTTGACATCACGATCGTTTACAGGCTTTGTTCTGACCATGTGTCAGAGTCTCCGAGCTGCCTTAAGCCTATGGCAGTGTATAACTCTACCAACCCGCGAGCCTTGAAAGGTTACCTTAGGTCTCCTCTAGGTGTCTACTTTAGGACATGCAAAAGAGGTTCAATGACAGGACAATTTTTTTCTGACCTTATTGTTGAGGTTTTGGAAGATACTTTTAGAAAGTATTACAGGAAAAAAAATTGGATTTCAAGATTCTCCTCATCCTGAGTAATATGCCAAGCCATCCTCCCACCATTGGTGAGTTTTCTGAAAACATCAGAGTGGTATTTCTATCCCCAAACACAATCTCTCTTCTTTAACCCATTGACCAAGGTGCAATAGCAGCTTTTAAATCTTATTATTTAAGGCACACTTTTAAGAGTCTGATTGCATCCACTGAGGAGGATAAGAATAGTGTTTTTTTTCAATTTTGTAAGAGCTTTAACATCAAGAATGCAATTGACATTATCGTGGAGGCCTGGGGTGATGTCAGTGAGGACTGCTTGCCTGCAGTTTGGCGGAAGCTTCTCCCAGATTTTTTTTCAAGATTTTAAAGGCTTTAATCTGTCAGAGGAGCTCCCAAGAATCAAAGAACATTGTGTTGATCTTGCAAAGCAAGTTGGATTTGAAGAAGTGGAGAGTGAGAATGTTGAAAAATTACTTGAATCCTACTGAGATGGCCTCTCTACAGCTGATCTACAACAACTTGTCACTGAGGGGTAAGTGGAAGCTGGAGATGAAGATGATGAAGTCCAGGATGCAGCACCCCAAAAGCTTTCCACTTTTATTTCATCTTCTATCTTGAGGGAAATTGAGAAACAGTTGCAGCTCTTAGGGGACAACGATTACAATGCAGAAAGCAGCAGGGTAGCAGTTCGTGGAATAAGACCTTATTTGGCATCCTATGAACAGCTTCTTTATGAAAGAAGAGAAAGAGCAAAGCAGCAAAAACTGGATGTCTTTTTAAGCCAACCTCCAAGAAACAGTCAGAAGACATTGAACCATGCCCGTCCACTTCTGGATTAACAATTTTTCACCGTGACCCTGCAACCACAACTGCACCTGAAGGTGACGATAATGATGACAACAACCCTCAGCCCCTGCATTAACAACACAGCAACCTCAAAACCTCCTCCCCCATCAAGTCATCTTGACATTTTTTTAAAGGTAAGGTGTTAAATTTACTTTCATTTCGTTATTAGATATGAATTAAACATTTATTCAAACTGTGCTATCCTTCGTGTTAGGCTTTTGAGTGATTTTTGAGCGATTTTCAGTGATTTTTTTTGGTGGTCTGCCCCAACTCCATTTTTCCCATAGGCCCCATTATTTCTATAACGCGATTTTCTATAACATGGTGTTGCACAGGACAGCCAAGTTCAATAGCTGATCATTGAAAACCCAGGCACAAGGAAGTTAAGAAATTAAAAGACACATTTCATGCTTATCCTCTTTTCCATAAAGGACTTGATGCAGCAGGTAAAGTGATAGGAAGTAGGAAGATCCAGCTGCTCATGATAGTACTAGACACAGCTGATTAAAGTGTAGTTTCCCAGTACTGTACAGTCCAATAAAGATTACCAGATTTCTAATTTTCTGCTAGTAAATCCAAACAAATATTCAGTAAATATCCAAGAAGTCATTTGTAAGAGAATTGATTCTCATATCAACTAGAACAAAATACAAACACAGAGAGCTATGAATTCAGGTCCAATGACCCTTTTTCAGAACTGAAGTGGTTGTGGGTTTGGAAGGCGCTGTCTAAGGATCTTTGGTGAATTTCTGCAGTGCATCTTGTAGGTAGTACAACCTGCTGCTACTGAGCATTGGAGGTGGAGGGAGTGAATGCTTGTGAATGTGGTACCAGTCAAGTGGGCTGTCCTATCCTGGATTGTTTCAGGCTTCATCAGTATTGTTGGAGCTGCGCTCATCCAGACAAGTGGGAAGAATTCCATCAGGAAGTGAGTTACTCATCACTGTATTCCTGGCCTCAGATGTACTCTTGTAGCCACTATGTTTATGTGGTGAGTCCAGTTGAGTATAACTGATCATACCTCCTACGTTCACATCTAGATTATTAAAGTATACTACAATTAGCAAGGGACCCATCACTGAACCCTGTGGTATGCTACTGGACATAGATTTCCAGTCACTGTTCAACCAGCAGTCTCTGTTCCCTGTCACTAAGCCAATTTTGGATCTAATTTACCAAATTGCCCTGGTTCCCTTGGGCTGTTAGCTTCTTAACCAGTCTACCATGTGAAATGCATGCTTTAGTTTAAGTAGACCGAAGCATGCATGTTCACATTAACAGAATCATTAACTACTTCCACTTTTGAAAAGTCATCAGCCTGAAAGAGGTGGATACCCCTCTCACACAGTCAGTGGAATGAAATAAGTTGTATATTGTTGGAGGCTTCTTACAGATGAGAGTAAACCAATTCTTTGACATTATCAGTATTAGTGATACTGTATCACAATTTGAGGAAGAGCAAAGGAATTCAATTTGACTTTTGGCTAATCTTTATCCCTCTACCAACACTGATTAACTAAGCATCATTTGCTTGCTGTGTGTGAGAGTTTGTTTGCAACTTGCCTGTTGTATTTCCCCATAATATTGACTGCATTACAAACGTTGTTCCTTGACTGCTGATATAAAGATACAGTATAAATATTAATGCCGTTCCCACGTGCAATCAACAGCAAATCAAATTAATTTTCTGGACACCAGAAAGAGCACTTAAGGGCTGGCAGAAAAAAAACTAGAGTCAGTGTAATTTCAGCCATTGTGAGAAACAGATGGTAACTGACACTCATAAAACATAAGCCTGTAACACTGCACTGCTTGGTGTTAGGCTTGGAAGACTGTGGCCTTTTATACAACTGAAAAGCTTTACTGAAAATAAAGTTGGAAACATTTCCTGCCTGGAGTAGAGTATTTCCCAGAGATGCAGACTAACCAATGATTTATATTTTGGTCAAATGGACAGCTGTGTAAAGGAAACAGAGGAACTAAACAATAACAATTGTCAGATTATATTCAAGATATTCTGAGCAGGGTTCTGCCTAGTGACTTAAGGCATGATATGTCTTTATGGGGAGCAATGGAAAGAAATAGTTTGGTTTAGATATTCTTTTAGAAAGTAATAACTGTGTAGATAACCTCACCTAATGAGGCATGGGATGCAGTTATCTGACAGTTCAAATCAAAGCGATCAAGAGATTTGGAGGGTTAAATTGGCATGGCTTTTTGGTGCTACGTAATACTGAAAAATGGGGTCCGAGATGCTGATTCAGACAGAAATATGCTTGCTTCACCTTGTTAAACAGAGTAATACACGCTCATTGCAATCAGTGGCAATGTGTAGAGCAAGTAGATTGTACCAAACTCTGTAGAATGTTGACTTGGCAGCGTGCTACCTTTTCTGAACTATATATTTCAGCTAGCCCTTGTCTTAACCTCACAAGTTAAATCAATGTTAAGTAGAATGAAGAACAATGTTCAGCAATGTCTCAAAGTCCAACTAATGTTCTTTATTGATTAACTTTTGGATAATTTCTTCCAATAACTACAATAATTTTATGGTTATGGAGCTTTTCTATAAAATCTACTCTATATTGGAGCTGAAATTTGAATGGTCATGGGGGGAGCCTGTTACTGAAGTCCTTTTCTGATAATTTAATGGCTTGTGCTGAAAAATGTTGCATTTTGACATTGGTAGCTGTAGGTATTGAACCTGACTATGAGAATTAAGTGAGGTCAGGCAAAGCAAGAGCAGCTGCTAGAAGACAGAGGAGGAGAAGTACTCTCAGCAGGGCATCATATCCATGAAGGGCCTCTAAGGAGCAATTCTCTGTATGAGACACCTTCACAATAATGATTTGAATTAAATATATGGTGTAGCCACAAACTGCAACCTCAAAGTAGGGCAAAGACAGTATTTTCTGTGATTGTCAAGGTGCGAAGAGATGGGCCCATAGCTAGGAAAGTACCAGAAATTTGGAATATAGTCAGAGTGACATCCTGATTCAAAAAGAGAGGGAGGCAAAAAGTGGGTAACTATAAGCTGATTAGTCTAACATCTATTTTAGGAATCAATTACTATGAATGTAGCAGCAGCACATTTGGAGTGTCATAATTTAATCAAGCAGAGTCAGCATGGCTTCATGGAAAGGAAGGTGTGTCTGTGTCTGACTACTTCATTAAAACTTCTTGATGATGCCCTAACCATAATGGATAGAGGAGAATGAACGGATGGTACTGAAGTCATTTTCTGATCATTTAACAGCTGAAAACTGTTTGACATTGGTGGCTGTGGGAATTCAGCTTGACTGTGAGAATTAAGAGAGGTCAGGCAAAGCAGGAAAAAGATCTGGAGGAAGGAACAGAGGGCATTGTTACTAAGTTTGCAGATGACACACAAATAAGTGGAGGGACAGATAGTGTTGAGGATGCGGGAGGGCTGCAAAAGTATTTGAACAGGCTAGGAGAGTGGGAAAAGAAGTGGCAGGTGAAATACAATGTGGGTGAGTGTGAGGTTTTGCAATTTGGTAGGAAGAAAAGAGGCATAGACTATTTTCTAAATGGGGAACGGCTTTGGAAATCTGAAACACAAAGGGATTTAGGCGTCTTGGTTCATGATTCTCTTAAGGTTAACATGCAGGTTCAGTTGGCAGTTTGGAAGGCAAACGCAATGTTAGTATTCATTTCGAGAGGACTAGAATACAAGGGCAGGGATGTACTGCTGAAGCTGTATAAGGTTCTGGTCAGAGATAGTAGGAACTGCCGATGCTGGAGAATCTTAGATAACAAGGTGTCGAGCTGGATGAACACAGCAGGCCAGGCAGCATCAGAGGAGCAGGAAAGCTGATGTTTCAGGTCAGGTCAAGGAGGCGGGGATGGAGCCAGTAGAGGTGAGTGTAGGTGGGGAGCTGGGATGGGGGTTGGTCAGTCGAGGGAAGACGGACAGGCCAAGGAGGCGGGGATGAGGCTGGTAGGTAGGAGGTGGGGGTGGGGGTTGGTCAGTGAGGTGGGAGGAGTGGATAGGTGGGAGAAAAGATGGACCGTTCAAGGAGGTGGGGACAAGCTGGTTTTGGGATGAGATCGGGGGTGGGGAGATTTTGAAGCTTGTGAAGTCCACATTGAGACCATTGGGCTGCAGGGTTCCCAAGCGAAATATGAGGTGCTGTTCCTGCAGCCTTCGGGTGGCATCATTGTGGCACTGGAGGAGGCCCAGGATGGACATGTCGTCCAAGGAGTGGGAGGGGGAGTTGAAGTGGTTTGCGACTGGGAGGTGCAGTCATTTGTCACGAACCGAGCGTAGGTATTCCACAAAGCGGTCTCCAAGCTTCTGCTTGGTTTCCCCGATGTAGAGGGGGCCACATTAGGAACAGCGGATACAATATACCACATTAGCAGATGTGCAGGTGAACATCTGTTTAATGTGGAAGGTTTTCTTGGGGCCTGGGATGGGGGTGAGGGGGGAGGTGTGAGGGCAGGTGTAGCACTTCCTGCGGTTGCAGGGAAGAGTACCGGGTTGGTGGGGCTGGTGGGTAGTGTGGAGCGGATGAGGGAGTCACGGAGAGAGCGGTCCCTCTGGAAGGCAGATAAAAGTGGGGAGGGAAAAATGTCCTTGGTAGTGGGGTCAGATTGCAGGTGGCAGAAGTGGCGGTGGATGATGTGTTGAATCCGGAGGTTGGTGGGGTGGTATGTGAGGACGAGGGGAATTCTGTCTGTGTTGTTATTGTGGGGACGGGGTATGAGGGATGAGTTGTGGGAAACGCAAGAGATGCGGTCGAGGGTATTTTCAACCATTGTGGAGGGGAAATTGCGGTCCTCGAAAAACGAGGACAGCTGGGATGTCCAGGAGCGGAATGCCTCATCTCGGGAGCAGATGCAGCGGAGGCAAAGGAATTGGGAATGGGGATGGCATTCTTGAAGGAAGGTGGGTGAGAGGAGGTGTATTCTAGGTACCTGTGGGAGTCGGTAGGCTTGAAATAGATATCGGTTTCCAGGTGGTTGGCAGAGATGGAAACAGAGAGGTCCAGAAAGGAGAGGGAGGTATCGGAGATGGTCCAGGTGAACTTAAGGTTGGGGTGGAAGATGTTAGTAAAGTGGATGAACTGTTTGAGCTCCTCGTGGGAGCGCGAGGCAGCGCCGATACAGTCAGCGATATAACGGAGGAAGAGGTGGGGGATGGGGCCAGTGTAGCTGTGGAAGAGGGATTGTTCCATGTAACCTACAAAGAGGCAGGCATAGCTTGGACCCATGCGGGTACCCATGGCCACCCCCTTTGTCTGTAGGAAGTGGGAGGAGTTGAAGGAGAAGTTGTTAAGGGTGAGGACGAGTTCGGCTAAGCGGATAAGGCTGTCAGTGGAGGGGGACTGGTCGGGACTGCGGGAGAGGACGAAGTGGAGGGCCTTTAGGTGAAGATGAGGTGTTGAGGACCAAGGAATCGGAAGTTTTGGAGGTGGAGGGTGTGGGTGGTGTCACGGATGTAGGTGGGAAGTTCCTGGACCGGGGGGAGAAAATGGAGTCGAGATAAGTGGAGATAAGTTCGGTGGGGCAGGAGCAGGCAGAGATAATGGGTCGACCGTAGGCCCACCTCCTACCTATCAGCCTCATCCCCGCCTCCTTGACCTGTCCGTCTTCTCTCCACCTATCTGCTCCTTTATCCACCTTCCATCATCGCCTCCCCCCCCACTATTTATTTCAGAGTCCCCTTCCCCTCCCCCATTTCTGAAGAAGGGTCCAGACCCGAAACGTCAGCTTTCCTCCTCCTCTGATGCTGCCTGACCTGCTGCGTTCATCCAGCTGTACACCTTGTTATCTAAGGTTCTGGTCAGACTGCATTTAGAATATTGTGAGCAGTTTTGGGCCTTGTATTTAAGGAAGGATATGTTGGCCTTGGTTGGGGTCCAGAGGAGGGTCACAAGAATGATCCCAGCAATGTTGAGTTTGTCGTATAAGGAGCAGTTGAAGAATCTAGGTCTGTGTTCAATGGAGTTTAGAGGATGAGATGGGATCTCACTGAAACTTAGAATACTGAGAGTCCTGGATAGAGAGGATATGGAGAAAATGTTTCCATTGTAAGATAAGACCAGAAAGCACATCCTCAGAGTGAAGTGACAACCCTCTAGAACTGAGATGGGAAGGAATTTCTTCAGCCAGAGGGGTGAATCTGTGGAATTCATGGTGCAGAAGGCTATGAGGCCAAGTCATTGAGTGTCTTTACAACAGTGATAGATTCTCAATTAGTATGGGGATCAAGGGTTATGGGGAGAAGGCAGGAGAATGAGTTGAGAAACTTATCAGCCATGATCAAATGGTGCTCAGTGGGCAAAATGGCCTCATTCTGCTCAGATATCTTATGGTCTTACAGTATTGTGTGTTGTATTTGGACTTCCATATGTGTTCAACAAGGTACCTCACAAAAGTTTGAGTCACAATAAAGAACCCTGTGTTGGAGGTATTGGTGTGGACAGAGAATTGGCTAATGGTCAGGAAACAGTGAATGGGATAAGGGGTTATTTTTCAGGTTTGAAGCCTGTAACTGTTGGGGTCCTACAGGGATCAGTGCTGGGATGGCAACTGTTTACATATATAGTAAAGACTTGGAGAAGGAAGCAAATAGGTTGCGGCCAAATTTGCAGATGACACAAAATTCGGTGAAAAGGCAAATTGTAAGAGGGATACAAACACTTTACAGAGAAATCTTGATAGGCTAAGTAAGTTGGCAAATGGAGTATTATGTGGGAAAACGTGAAGTTGTCATTTTGGAAGGGAGAATCAAAGAACAGAATATAAGTTAAGAGGGGAAAAACTCCAGAAAGCCGCAACACAAAAGGACTTGGGAGTACTTGTACATGAAATGCAGAAATGTAGCACACAAGTGTCACAGGTAGTCAGGAAGGTTAATGAAATATGTCCCTTATCTCAAGGGGTTTGGCGTATATGAATATGGAAGTCTAACTGCAACTGTACAAGGTGCTGGTGAGACCACGTGGAGTACTGTGAGCAGTTTTGGTCCTCTTATTTAGGGAAGGATAACAGATCATTGGAGACAGTTCAGAAAAGGTTCACTAGGATGATCTCTAGTATGGAGGGATTGATCAATGAGAAAAAGTTAACCAGGTTGGAATTCTACTCTTTGGAGTTTAGAAGAATGAGGGGTAATCTCATTGAAACATATAGGATTCTTAAGCAGCTTGACAAGGCCAATGCTGAGAAGATGTTTCTCCTCATGGGAGAGTCTAGGACCAGAGGAAATAGTCTCAAAATAAAGGAGCACCAATTTAAGTCTGAGATGAGGAGGAATTTCTTCTCTGAGAGGGTGGTGAGTCTTTGGAACTGTGAGGGCAAAGTCCTCATGTCAATTTAAGGCTGAGATAGGTGGATTCTTGATCAGTAGGGGAATCAACGGTTACACAGAGAGGGCAGGGAAGAGGACATGAGGAATACAGATCAGCCTCAATCCCATTGAATGGTGGAGCAGGCTGAAAAGGCTGAATGGCCTGCTTGTGTTCTTATTTCTTACGGTCTTATGGTTTTATAGCTCTTATTCTACCTATGTACAGCTCATGCTAGACTGTGCTGGAACTAGAAGCGGTATACTGCTGTTTGCTTCATAAGGGACATAAGGTTCTCTATATAGCACCTCCTCAAATTATCACAGCAAAAATTCACATTTTGAAAAGAATCTACCAACTCTTCCATCGCAGCACACCTCCCATTTCTCTCATTTGAGATGTGTAATCTGTCTTCAAGCATAGACGCGAAAGGGAGAACCTGTTCCCACTTGTGTAAGAATCAAGAAGCACACAGATATAAAGCAATCGATAAAATAAGCAAAAGGCTGATTTTTCCCATTTGTTGGCAAAATGTTTCTTTGAGTGAGATTAATGACACCAACGCTCCATGGTATCATTTTTCACATAGCCCCTGTCACTGTTGAACTTATTAATTCTCTTTTGCGCATGGGTTTTCTCATGGAAATACGTGATAAGAGAGGCTTACCACTGCCGGAACTTGCTGGCAGTTAGGACACGCTGGCGCCATATTTAAATGTTAACTCTTCTCTACTTCAGGTACTGCAAGTTAGGAATTGCTTCTTACACTATGGTTTTCCAGTATTATCCCTGAGGAAATGGTCCAAAAAGGCCCAAATTAGCTCCCTGCCTAGCTGGCAGGAATGTTGGTGGATGGAGTGGTGGACTGAGACTACAGCCTGAGTTGGTGCAGTATCCCAGGTGCAATACAATGCAAAGCTATCTAAGAACAGGGCTAATATTCTTCTGCACTCAGTAAGGGTAAGTGCGACCATTTACTCCCTGCTACTTCACATTCACGTGTCTATCACTCACTCGAATTCTGTCACTGCACACACCATGGACTAAAACACTCATTATTACATATATTATGTCCACTCAACAGCTCTTACCTCCTTATCGCCCCAAGTTGCTTAATCTTCCTGTCCTCTGTGTTTCCTACTCACTCACTGGAGATAGCTTATGGAATTCAGGATTATCAGATCAGCCATGATCTCACCGACTGACAGAGCAAACTTGATAGGCTGAATGGCCTGCATCTACTCCAATGTTTTATGGTCTTATTGCTTATCACCTCTCCTTCCATGTACCATCACTAGCTGATCTTCCTCCGACATCTATCATACTGAACCCCCATCTTTGTCTCAATGCAGGAAATATTGGCCCACCCCTCCCTTAGACCATTTTCTCCCGGAGACCCTGACTGAATGATGTGCCTGTAATCTCTGGACTAATCGCACTTGACCTGCAGAATTGACTGTGGCCCAATTTCCAGAATGGTAGGACACAGATTGCCAGACTCCAGTGTAATCATACACCTTACTGACAGCTTCTAACCTCTAGATTGAAATTGCACAATCTCCTTAGCTAATTTGGGGTTGCATGGTGGCTCAGTGGTTAGCACTGTTGCCTCACAGAGCCAGGGACCCAGGTTCAATTCCAGCCTCAGGCGACTGTTTGTGTGGAGTTCACACGTTCTCCCTGTATCTGTATGGGTTTCCTCCCACAGTTCAAAGATGTGCAGGTTAGGTGGAATGGTCATGATAAATTGCCATAGTGTACAGGAATGTGTAGGTTAGGTAGATTAGCCATGGGAAATGCAGGGTTGAGTCTTGGGGGGGGTGTTGAGTCTGGGTGCGATGGTCCTCAGAGGATCAGTGTGGACTTGTTGGGCTGAATGGTCTGTTTCCACACTGTAGGGATTCTATCTTTCTCTAATTGTGATGGCAATCCTTGACTGACCATAGTTCCCCATTATCCAACTAAAAGCTGTTCCCCTTAGACTTTCAGACATAGCCCATTTGCTTGAAATGAACACTGTGTGGGGGGGGTTTGCTGCATAAACTGCTAGAGGTGAGACATTGATATAGCATGGTCCAATACAGTAGTAATATATTCAAATCCTTGACTGCTCAGTGTTCTGAATTGTGGCAAACTGCCTGCCTCTTCTCTGTGCTCAAAAGCAACGAAAACCACAAAGGCTCCAAATTCAGTGCATAGCTAATGAATTCTAAAAAGGTAGGCTAGAAGATGTGATGCATGAGCGTGTGTGTGTGTCTTCACTGCCAAAGTGGCCTGCAGAAGCATACAAGATATTAGTGAGCTGGAGCTCCAAAATGAAGTTGTGAAGGGCTGAAGTGGTGCTTGTGTCAGTCGAAGAGCGGCCACAATAATATGGGGAAATACTGATGCCTATTCACAAGAATGAAGGTGGATGAGGACAGTTCTGTCAGATCATTTGGGAATTTTGTGATGAAAACAGAGCTATCTGAGGACCCAGAAGAGCCAGAGATGTGCCGCTGCTGCCAGATTGCCACTCTGACTTCATGTCAGGAATTGGCACAATCTAGTTCCTCAGGGAAAGAGAGGAGGATTGAAAGTTGCATAGATTTGAGGCAAGTTTAACGAATAATGAGATGCAAATACATGGAAATAAGGTAGTTGGTGTATTTAGGACTCGCTTCAAACCCTTGGGAAAAAATTGGTAAACCTCTCTAAACATCGAGAGTTGATTTTTCCAATTCTTACTGTATTTTTCCAACTTTCCGGCCATTCTCCACACTGCTCAAGGCAGTGGAAAATGCATCCAAAAGCTTTTACACACAGTGAATCATTAGGATCTGGATAGCACTGCTGGAGGGGATGTTGGAGGCAGGTTGGATTGAAACATTCAGAAACAATGTAAACTGTTATCTAAAAAGAAAGAATGTTCAGGGTTATACAGAGAAGGCAGGAGAATAACTTTAGACAGCTAATGCAGACAAGATGGGCCGAATGTACTACTTCTGCTCTGTAACAATTTTGTGTGAGGCATTACCAGCAGCATGCAATATCAGGCTCTCAGCAGTCACATGCAGCCAGTGAAGAATGCTAATAGTGCTGCTTACACGCAACAATCATTTTGGAGCAGTTTCAGCTGCTTAACTTACTGCCTGCAACATGATGTACAGTCATGGCTAACTCACATATCATGACCCTCAAACCTGTTTTTGGGGGAATTTAACCAATTAAAACTCCAGATTTAGGAATTTTATATGATGATTTGGCATCCAGATCGGAGACAGTTCATATCCAATATCAAGTTCAAATCCAATATATACAGAATGTGGATCTGTGATTTTAGACCGAATCAGTCTGCAACTTAACTTTAACATCAATTATCCTTCCATGTTCAGAAAGTTGTACTTTTCCTTGTTCTTATATGAGGTTGAATAAAGATAGAGAGGTAATCATGGCAAGATCTGTCATGCATAGAATTTGTGCTCAAGGCCAGGAAGCTGCTGACTAACATCTAACCTCCATCCCATACATCAATCTGGGAACCATGATCCATTACAGGAAGTGTCAATATCACTGAACTAACCAAACTCTCTGCTGCAAGTATTAATAAACTGGATCTTATGTCATTCAGAGTGATCGGCTGACTCATTTTTTTCTCCAGAATAGCTCAATACCAGCACTAAAACAATGTACTGCAGATACTGGAAATATGAAATTAATTAAAGGAAAAATAGAGTTAATGGGCTGAATCTTATACTTTTTTGGTTAAATATCAGTTTAATCATATTTCGTGGAGGGATTCTTTCCATGAGGCCTGGCAAGATTTCTCACTGCATTTTATCAAACTCGCTACCTGCCCCATCCCTATGGCACCTGTCTCAACCATTTTAGCTCCATTCTGCATGTTTCAAAAATAATATGAGCCTGATTTCTTTGGCTGATGGTGCAGGTACAAAAAGACAAAGTAAAGCGATGCAAGGCAGGAATGTTGTGAGCATTCAGAATGAGTGAGCACTACGAGAACTAATGAAGAGCCTGGAGGTGCAGCCCGGTCCATTTTATGAGCTGGATTTGTGTCCCTGAGCACTAAATGTCCCTGAACACTCAATGTCCTTGCTGCAGCATTACAATGATTATCACCACTGTGCCCTAAGGAGCAGCATTACAAGTCCTGTCAGTGGATGCATGAAGTGTCATGAAGGTCATTGAGGCCAATGTCCATGGACCTCAATGTGTGCCAGTGGACAGTTCCCATGGAGTGTGCTCTGCTCTTAGGGTGGCATAATGGCTCAGTGGTTAGCACTGCTGTGTCACAATGTCAGGGGACCCGGGTTCAAACCCACCCTCGGCGATTGTCTGTGTGGAGTTTGCATGTTCTCCCTGTGTCTGTGTGGGTTTGTTCCGGTTTCCTCCCACAGTCCAAAGATGTGCAGGTTAGGTGGATTTGCCATACTAAATTGACTGTAGTGTCCAGGGGTGTGCAAATTAGGTGGATTAGACATGGGAAATGAAGGATTACAGGGAAAGGTTGGAGGCATGGGTCTGGGTGGGACGCTCTTTGGAACGGCGGTGTGAACTTGTTGGGCTGAATGGCCTGTTTCCACATTGTAGGGATTCTATGTTGGTACCTGCTGTCCACCAGGAAAGTCCTTTGGAGCAAATGGTGAGCTGAAATCACTAGGTACCTGCTCTGACTTTCACTTCAAGTGTTTTTAGCATCTAGTTTTCTCGCAGTGAGTAGTATGATAGAAATCTGCACATTGATAAGGTGAGATCTGTAGTTAATAAGTTATTAATAAGAAATTACACGCTTCATATCAGCTAATCTTATTATTACATCCTACAATTGAATTTATTGTCACATATACACAACTTACAAAAGAACAGGAATATAGTGAAAAGTGTACAGTGTCGCCAACACAGCGCCATCTTAGGTACAATGTATCTAGATACAAATCTTTGGTACAGAAAAAAGAAAATAAAGGAAAAGGGACACTACATTGCAGATATACAGAGCATAAATTAGGAAAATAAGAAATAAAACTAAAATGATAGACACTACAGTCTTTCTATAAGGGCTTCCATGTGGCCCAGCCGGATGCCACTGGTTCCCAACCAGTAGCCATCTACACTCTGGGCCCTCTGGCCATCATCCCCACTCTGCTCTGGGCTGCTGGCCATCCCCAGTCCACTCCAGGCCACTGGCCATCCTGACTCCGCTCTGGGCCCGTTGGCCACTGTCCCCGCTCCAGACCACTGGCTTGTTTCCACTCCACTCTGAGCCCGCTGGCCGCTGTCCCTGCTTTGCTTCAGATTGCTGGCCGCCCCTGCTCTGCTCTGGGCTGCTGGCAGAAGAGGAGAAGACAGAAGAGAAAAAAAAGACACAAGACAGAGAAAAAATGGGAAATCTTAGGAAATTAGAAAGGAATACGTGAAATATTCCAACTTCAGAACTAAACTTTGAGAATGAAGTTTTTGTATTTGTTTTATCTTTATATATTTAACTATGATGAACCACCCTGAATTGGGGACATTTTGCAATCAGGCAAGCCTTTGTGTGACTGATGCCTTACCTGAAACTCATGGAGTCAATGACCGTGAAAGTTCAAGGAAGAGGTATTCCAACTGAACATTGAACTCTCTCTGTTCGGAGAGCAAGGCATCTATTTGGCATTAATGTTTGCCATATATTGATTTTTTCCTGAAAGAGAAACTGTTGGTCTGCATGAGGTAAACACAACTAAACATCTCAGCAAACACTATGGGGTTTTCTTGGGTAATGCGAAACTTGAACCATATCACTTGTTAAATCCTTGCCTTGTGATATTGACAAGATTACATTGTTCAGTAATATAGTAAAGCAATACACTTAAGATAAAGTTTTCATCAGTCCGTTCTTTTATTGATAATGATTTAAATAGAGGATAAGCATAAACTAAAACATGTTATAAGCTTCTTGTAGTGCTGGATTGTCAGGTGAATTTTGAGATCGAAGAACCAATTAGGGAGCTGTATTATTTTGCAAGCTTGAAAGGGAGGCGCCCTTCAGCAACTTTTGGTATTCTTTGGCACCCTATAGATTATGTGTGAAAAATACTATTAAGAGAAATCATGACAGGCGATAATTAGTTTAATAAACCCCTAATATGAGATTAGGCATTTCTATTCCAGTAATGCTAGGTCTAATGGCAGGGTGGCTCATTGGTTAGCACTGCTGCCTTATAATACGAGGGACCTGGGTTTGATTCCACCCTTGGGTGACTGTGTAGAGTTTGTATAGATGCAATGATTTGTGTTGAGGTTCATCCTGAGCAGATGTGGGACTCTGTGTTGTACGGTCTGTTTCCTGCGACGTACACTGAGACAAACATCAACTATGCCTGGAGGACCATCAACTTGGTGAAAGGTGCTCTTTGATGTGCCTGAAAGTTGTTGGTCTTCTGGAACAAGGAGTTGACCCTGAATGAGTTTTGCAGACTAGCACATTCCAAGATCCAGGACTACGTGCTGAGAGATTCACTAAAGTTTGGGACAGCCACCACCAAGGCACAGTGGGGAAAGACCACAATTTGAGGTCTTCCTACTGAAGGTAAATGAGGGTCTGTTCAGTTATCAGACCCTCCTGGTGCCTCATATATATGTAAATATTAGTATTGTATGTGCAAGAGAGGTCGATGGTTTCTTGGATAGAGTCAAAGTCCAATGTTTTGTTTGTTTAGTTGATATGAAACTGTACAGAACCAAACTGCTTTTGTGACAATGTATTATTACAAAGAAATTTGTTTTTAAATATATATTTTTGGAATTAAAAAAAAGTTTGCACATTCCTGCCGTGTCTGCGGGGGTTTCCTCTGGGTGCTCTGGTTTTCTTCCACTGTCCAAAGATGTGCACATCAGGTGGATTAGCCATAGGAAATGCAGGGTTACAGGGATAGGGCAGAGGGGTGGGTCTGGCTGGCATGCTCTTCAGAGGATTGGTGTGGACTTGATGGGCCAAATGGTCTGCTTTCATATTGTGGGGATTCTATGAAATATTGACCACCATGGCATGATGATAGTTTAATTGCTTTAGAATTTCATAATATCAGTGCAGTGAAAGGTCTAAACCAAATGCTTTTTTCCCAAACTGTTTTTGGTCCTAGGATTGCAAACATTGCAATAAAGTGAAGCTGAAATACATTGAAAAATATCCATGCTTCACCCCTTTTTCTCACTGTGTGACAACTCAGGAGAAAGCATTTGCATTTAGGAGCCGCCTTTCATTGTGTTGGAATCAGTATTTAGTTCCCCTTGTTCATCATCTCATTTCCTCTACTCCAACCTCGTTTGCAAAGCAGCCACTTCTAAAAGTCCTGAACTCACCATGAAGCAGAATTTCTTCTCTACAATAAAAGTGTGGAAATTTCAAACGGATCCTTGGAAAAACAGGTTAACAGTTGTGTTACACATACTCTAGACAGAAAAACCTATCCCAGGTTTTGAATCAGACATACATACCATTTCATTACATGTTCTGTTTTACTGGGATACCAGTAAATTCTCTTTGGATCAGTTATAGAATCATAGAATCCCTACAGTGTGGACACAGGCCATTCGGCCCAACAAGTATACACCGCCCCTCCAAAGAGCATCCCACCCAGACCCATTATGCTACCCCTGATTTCCCATGTCTAACTACCTAACGTAAACATCCCTGGGCACTATGGGCAATTTAGCATGGCCAATCCACCTACCCTGCAAATCTTTGGACTGTGGGAGGAAACCGGAGCACCCAGAGGAAACCCACTCAGACACGGGGAGAATGTGCAAACTCCACACAGACAGTCGGCCGAGGCTGGAATCGAACGCGGGTCCCTGATGCTGTGAGGCAGCCGTGCTAACCACTGAGCCACCGTGCCACCCCATAGAACAGAACTTCTATTCCCGGGAACAGCACACTATATGGGAATTGTCCATGAAATTAAAACTTTCGACAGGTGATTGCCATACATCTGAAAGCTTCCAAAGGAGACCCCCAAAGTGTGCCAGTTCAAAAAGCTTAGTTACCCATACAGGAAATGTTAGAAAATTACAAACCTACTCTAACTCCTCCTTGATTGTTAAACTGAACCAGACACTAAAGCCACCTGTCCTGACATCATTCATGCATCTTGCCAGATCAGCCACCCAACCCCAGATCTGACCTTGACAGGACTCAACACAATATTCTCCCAATCTGACCCTACCCCCTCCAATTTGACCTGACTCAACCCTGACCCAAAGTCTGTTGCCACAGTGACCACAGACCAACACAACTCCCCCAAGTCTACCCAACCTAAAAATGTAGTAAGTACTAAGGAGGATACTAGCAGGCTTCAGGGAAATTAAGTTAACCTTATCAAATGGACAAAAACATGGCAGATGAAGTTCAATTCAGATATACAAAATGGCACACTTTGGAAGAACACTAATAAAGGGCAATATAACTTGATATAAAAGAGAGAAAAGTATCGTCAATCTCTATGTCACCAGTTAGGCATTGGAGTATTGTGTACAATTGTGCACACCATTCTTCGGAAAAAATTGCAAAGCCTTGGAAAGGGTGCAAGCAAAATTTATCAAAGTAACATCATGGTTGATGGATGATGTTTTTCTATTACCTGGAGAGGTTAGAGAAACTATGTTTGTAGTCCCTCCAGCCGAGAAGATTAGAGGGTTGCACAATAACAGCACGTCATCATCAACAAAATGCACTGCAACAACTCACCAAGGCTCCTCCAACAACAGCTTCCAAATTTTCTTAACCATCTAGAAGGACACAACAGTAGATACATGGAAATATACCATCACCCAAAAGTTCCCCGTTATGCCGCTTACCAACCTGACTTAGAAATATATTGCTATTCTTTCCTTGTCACTTCCAAAATCCTGGAATTCCCTCCCTGATGGCATTGTGGATTAACCTTCAGGACATAGACTACAGCAGTTCAAAGAAGGCAGCTCACCACAACCTTCTTAAGGACCACTAGAGATGGGCAATGAATGCTGGCCGAACAGCAGCACTCGTGTCCCACGAAGAATAAAAAAACTTAAAACTCAATAATCAAGGTAAGGAAGATTTCAAATCCTATCTTGTGGCTGCGAGAGGGTCAGCATTTTATTTTCAACCTCTGCACATTCATGAAAAGAAATCTGGTAACAAGTTGACAAATGACACCGCCATAATTGCCATGTTTCAGAGTTGAGTGATCATGTTTTATTTTAAAATTGCTCTATGTTTTAATTGCGAGTCCCATTCCACTCTGTGTTGAATATTTGATTTGGGATGTTAAACTGGAAAGGAGTTAAAGGAGGGTATGTCTCCTTGAATCCAAAGAAAAGAATCAAACAATGCACTTGAGAATATTGCAGCAAATGAATGCTGTCTCTCCACATCTAAGTAAGAAACTTTGAAACTTGGTGACTTCACGTGACATGCTAAGGTAAGCTTACACATCTTGCTGCATACAAGTTTACTCTTGTTCCACAGAGGGTGTGACAAACGTGAAGCACTTTTGTCTGCAGTAGATTATTTACTGAATTCTTTCCTGCTAACCACTGAACACTTCAAATTCATTAGGGATAAATGATTCTACAAGCCAAGGAAAAAACATTAAAATGTGTCAAATGAAAATCAATCTAACATTGGATTTAAAAATTATACACTTCAGACCCCCAAGTTCTAAGCTGTTGAAGCAGGACCCTGATAAGTCCTTGAATAGATTTTTATTTCCTGCAGTCACAGCTCTTAAGCTTAAAGGGGTCCCAAAGTTTTCTTTGACAAAGAAATATCCTGTGTCTTTGACTTTCTTTGGATGTTCAAAGTGTCTGGTTGACAGCTATATCAGAATTGAGGATTTCTGCTAGTTATCAGAAAGAAATGTCCAGGTCAAAATTTTTGTTGTTGATTTTAAAGGAAGGGTCCTGTGGACCTGAAGCGACAAAAAGTGAATTCAGTTAAAAATGAAGACAGGGATTGGAAACATCCCATTATTTCATAATTTAAATAAAAGTGCCAAGCAGCTTTGTGCTCCTGTGGAGGCTGCACTCCTCAGCAAAGGCATTCATTTGTATGAAGCTAGGACAATTTAAAGTCAGCCTGTAGATCTAAAAGTAGATGTAGCATTTTGAATGTAGCAGACGGTGATGGTAGTGGTCAATGTTGATACAATCATGGCTGATCAAATACTTCAACACTTTTGCCCACCCCATCTCCATAAACCTGTATCTATCAATCTTTGCCTAAAACATACTCATAAGATAACATAACTAAAAACTGATCTTCCATAGAATTCGAAAGGTTCACAACATTCTGATAAACCCATTTCTCCTCATTTTGGACCTAAATAGCATCCCTCTTGTTTTTTAAATTGTGTCCCCTGGTTATAGACTGTCTAACCAAGGGAAATATCTTAACTGCATGTACCATAAATATTGCTTTAAATATTTTGTAGGCTTCAATGAAATCACCTCTTATTCTTCAAAACTCTAGAGGATACACATCCAGTTTGCCCAATCTCTCTTCATAGGAAAGTCCTGCCATTGTAGGAACACATCTAGTGAACCTTTGCTGTCATCTGTCTATGGTAATGATATTGCTCCTGAAATGAGGAAATCAAAATGCAGGCAACACTTGAGATGTGTTCTAACCAAGCTGTTGAAGCAAGACAACTTCTCCTATATTCAAATCCTCCTGCAACGAAGGTGAATGTTCTATTAACCTTCCTAATAGCTTGCTTCACTTGCATGTTAACCTTCAGTGACTTTTTGATAAGACCACCTAAGACTCTTTACACCTTACAACCTCTTACCATTTGAGAAATGTGGTGTAGCCTCTGAGCAGTAAGAGAAGTAGAAATGGAGCACAAGACCAGGCAGCATGGACCAAAAATCTTTGATGCAGCATTGGAGCTCTTGATCAAGGAGACGTACAGGTTGAGAAAGGTCCAGGAGCATATAGACAATTGGTACAGATACATGTTTCAGGCAATATCAGACGAAGAACCCCAGGTACCCAGAAGCGCTGTCTCAAAATATTAAATGACCATACCTGAGTCGACAAGGTCAGTAAACATATTTTCACATGCCATATTCTTACAAATAAATGACCAGTTTCACATGCTGCTCTAATCATCTACCCACCTCATTCACCTACCAATACTCTTAACAAGTACTGTGCATAGTTCACATTCATAACCTCACCTCATTATCACAAATTTAGCACTGCTGCCAACCTTAAGCACACATTCCACAGCTTGTACACATTGACTGCTATTCAGCTATGACAATCACATCACGCAAGCTTTTTTACACCACACTCACTGATACATTTCTCTCATTTCTGCAGGACAAGATAATCAATACATAATCGAAGGTGACTAGCACCTAATTGGAAAGACTGTATAACTTGAACCCTATGAAGACGACAGTTCTGGTCATCACTGGATTGGACACTGAATTTATGAGCAGTCGTCATGCTGAAATTATCAAGCATAACGGCTTATACCTAACTCATGAAATCCCTACAGTGCAGAATGAAGCCTTTTGGCCTACCAAGTCTGCATTGACCCTCCAAAAAGCGTCCCACCCACACCCACATCCCACCCTATCCCTGTAACCCTGCCTTTACTGTGGCTAATCCACGTAGCCTGCACACCTCTGGACACTGTGGGGGCTATTTAGCATTGTCAACCTACCTGACATGCACATCTTTAGACTGTGGAAAGAAACCTGAGTGCCGGGTGGAAACCCACACAGACGTGGGGAGAACATGCAAATTCCACACAGATAGTCATCAAAGGCTGGAATCAAATATGGGTTCCTGGCATCGTGAGGCAGCAGTGCTAACCACTTTAATAACACCATGCACCCTCTCCTCCGTGAAAAATAGCACTAATGGCTGAACCTGATCTCACCAACTCAGAACCACTGCCTCTGTTACGTGTAGCCATGCTTAACAATTACATTTACATACCAGCTGTCTTGGAATAGAAGCATAGAAATTAGGAGCAGGAGCAAACTTGCTCTGCTATTCAATATAATCATGGCTGATCATCAAATTCAGTACCCCGTTCCCTCTTTCTACCTATGTTGTTTGATCCCTTTAGCCCTAAGAACAAAAGCTAAATCCTTTTTCAATTTGAAAGAGATTATATTAGTACATTTGGTGCAATGCATTTGAGAGAGCATTTAGGCCTGCCTGAAGTGCATGGTGCAGTCAGTTATGGCATTTCAAGAGACATTTACTGACCTTGACCATCTGGGAGGGACCATTACACTTCTTATCACATGCCATGCAGCTCCTCAGAACAACAGCCCTAGCATTGACCACCATGGTTAACTGGCCGATAAATTCCAACTTGAAAGTTAAATTAGTCTGGCTGCTCTGCTGAGCTACCTATGCTTTTCTTTAAAGCACTTCAAAGCCAATTAATGGCTTAATTATACTACACACATTGGAATTTAGTGCAAGTGCCATGTATCAATGGTGAATAATAGCAGTTCCTCTGAGTCTCACACAAGAAACTTCAGTCAGGGTAATTAATGGCTTATGAGCTTATACAGATATTCTTGAAATAGAGAGCTTGAAGAAGTTTTTTTACTTCAACCTTACTGCTTGATCATAAGTATATACTGTTCCAACAATTTGCATTTACACAGTCTCCTGGTAGACTGAATCAGACTTTGCCATGGTTGTTTTCAAGATTAGTTCTCAGCATCACCAATGCCCAAGGGTAGAAAGGACCATTTATCTTGTGCGGATAATCTCCCACTTCCCATTTCATAATTGGTTTTGTTCGAAGGGCTTTGCAATTTCAGTATGAAGCTCATACTCCACTCCCTGTATAAACCATTGAATAGTTCTACATTTTCCTTCTGGGAAACTCCCTCAGCAATTCCTACACAGCCTTTGAAGGGTTGAACCCTCCAACTTTACCAAGAATGACTGGTGCCAGGAACATGCACAAGTGTCCTCAGCTAATTAGGGCCAAACCAGAAAAGAGACCTGGCTGCCTGTAGATTAGTTAATACTGTTTCATTAACCCAGGGAGAGGAGGTTCAGTGGACAACTGGATGGTGGATGGGGCCATGTAGAGCAATGAGGACAGGGTGGATCTGAGATATTTCCCACACTGTTCTGATGGTGGGCAAGTGTTAAAGCCTTCAATGGCATGGATGCACCCACAGTCGTGCAAATTCCCACTAAATGCACTTAATTGTGCTCCTGGGAGGGAGCCAAAGGGCATTTCCTCTGAACGCAATGGCATTACCCCCTCTCCCAAATGCAGTGGGGCATTCACCTTCCCTGAACACTGACAGATTCTCTCCTTCTAAAAACATAACTGGGTGCTGTCTCCAACACAGCAGGGTCCCTTGTCCCAACCACAGTGGGATTCCTTCCTTCTCAGCACTGTGGTGACCACCCTTTCCCTAAACACAGTGGAGGCCTGCCCCCACCTTTAAATGCAGCAGGGCCCTCATTCCCTATGAACATAATAGGGTCTTCCTCCTCCTCATGAACATAGTGGGTTCTTCCCCTTCTCCAAATACAATGTGGTCCCCTCCCCATCTCCAAATACAGCAGGACCTGCCTTTCCGCTGACTGCAGCCAGCTTCTCCATCCTCCAAATTCAGCAGGGTGACTTCTCCTTATTGAGGTAAGTTTCTTTTCTGCGGAGTGATGTCACAACCTCTCTGAATAAAAAAAGGAAAGAACTGTGGATGCTGGAGATCAGAAACAAAAACAGTAATTGCTGAAAAAGCTCAGAAGCTCTGGCTAGATGAACTTCCCATTTCTAAGGAAGGGTCACTGGACCCGAAATGTCTGATTTCTCTCCATAGATGCTGCCAGATCTGCTGAGCTTTTCCAGCAATTTCTGTTTTTGTTCACAATCTCTCTGCCCTGATTCCTTATCATGGCCAGATCCCCTTCCTGCTCATGGCTAATCTCTTTCTCAAGATATATAGCAAGACCCCACCTCCACTGATCATGGCTTGATCATTTGAACCCCACCTCGTCTGATTTGTGACCAGCTCCCGTGTTGCCCTGTCATGGCTAGTTCCTACATTGAACTTCATTTGGATGATACCTGTTTTTTCACTATGCCAATGGTGTCCAAATCCCCTCGTACCGTTCACTTGCCAGATCCTTTTCTCCTAACTTTGACCAGATCAGTTATGGCAAGATTCCCCTAGCCGCTCATTCTGGGCGGTGAGGGCAGAGGAGGAATAAAATTGATGGGCCTCCACATCACTGCCCTTGCCATATTTTCATGTTACCAATCATCACTCCATTATTACTGGAGATGTTATTCTCTGCGACATGATTTTGTTAATGAACTATAGCTGTTTTCAGGACATCTAAGCTCAAAATAAGGAACATTTCAGAGATACATCAGTAAATAAATATATATATTTTTATTGTCTGCTTAATTTTCTTTCATAGAATGCCTACAGTGTACAAACAAGTCATTTAGGCCATCAAGTCTACACTGACCCTCTGAACAGCATCCCACCTAGTCCCACCCCCATCCCCCATCTTATAACCCTACATTTCCCATGGCTAATTCACCTAGCCTACATACCCCTGAACACTACGGGCAATTTAGCATGGTCAGTCCACCTATCCTGCACATCTTTGGACTGTGTGAGGAAACCAGAGCATGAGACCCACATAGACAGGGGCAGAACGTGCAAACTCCACACAGATAGTCACCTGAGGCTGGAATCAAACCTGGGCCCCTAGCACTGTGAGACAGCAATGCTAACCACAGTGGCCCAGTGATTAGTACTGCTACCTCACAGCACCAGAGACAGGGTTTGACTCCAGCCTTGGATGACTGTGTGGAGTTTACACATTCTCCTTGTTGTCTGCGTGGATTCTGCCAGGTGCTCTGGTTTCCTCCCACAATCCAAAGATGTGCAGGCTAGCGAATTAGGCATGCTAAATTGCCCCATAGTGTCCAGGGTTGTGTAGGTTATCTAGATTAGCCATGGTAAAAGTGTGATTATAGGGATAGGATGGGGGTCAGGATCTGGATGGGATGCTCTTCAGAGGGTTGGTGCAGACTTGATGGGCTGAATGACCTCTTTTCATAATGTAGCATTCATAACTATTTCTCTCACTTTGGCATCCAGATGATTGTAATCTCAACTGTCACACTCCCTCATTTTCTAGGGAATATTTGGCCAGAGTTCATCTCTCATGATGCACCAGAGGATTCCATTCTGTTAAAAGTCACTGTCTCATGACAGCTTCAAAGGGAACTTTAAGCTACCAATTCCCTTCTCAAAGAAACTTAATCTTTGTTGTTCTTTCTCGATCTAATGTAGGTCTTTGATTTTTTTGCTGTTTCCTTCCCCTTCCCCAGTCCTGCAGTAAGTAAGTATAACTTGTTAATCTTTGATTAAAAATCTATGGAAATTATAAGGGAAAGCTGCCAGAATACTCACCAACGAACCCAGTTAAAAATTCACAAACTGGAAAAACCTGTTTTTCTGTAGTTTTGACCAATGTTCATTTTTTTTTCATGGTCCTGTGCTGACAACAGCTGAATTATTCTCAGGAACATGACAATATTCAATAAGAGATGGTGTTTCCCCAAATAGCTATTGGACAATTTTACCACAACCAAAAGAGTAAATTCATACTGAAGTTGAATAAATTTACTATTATTGAACCCATGCGGGGGTGAGTTACATTCATGTGGTATTGTGAAAGTATTTAACCTTTCAACTAAATTCCATGCCTAGTGGAGAAATGGGAAAATGTATTTTCCCACATAAACAAATGAGGCTCCTCCTCTGAATTCACTGTTCAATCAGACATTGATAGATTTAGTTCATCACAACTTCCAAATTTGCTAATCTATTTACTGAATATGAACAAACTAATTAAGAGCAGGAGTAGGCCATTCAGCCCTTCAAGTCTGCTCCACCATTCATTAAGTTTTGATCTGGTTACTCTACATTTCAACCTACCCCTGATAATCTTTCTCCCTTTTACTGAGCAAGAATCTGTCTACCTCTGCTTTAAAAATATAAAAAGACATGAGTTCTACTGCCTTTTGAGGAAGGAAGTTCTAAAGACTTACCACCCTCTGCAGGAAAAAAAACTTTTCCTGATCTCTTTCGGGGCAACTGTTATTTTGTACCAGAGACCCCTCACTTTAGAATCTCCAAAAACAACATCTTCCCACATTTAGACCATGTCAAGACTCCTTGCAATGTAATATATTTTAATCAAAGCATCTCTCATTCTTCCAAACCCCAATTGATACATTCTAGCTCATTCTTTTCTTTTTATTCATTTTTGTGGGAAGTGGGTGTCGCTGGCTGGCCAGCATTTATAGCCTGACCCTAGCTGTCCTTAAGAGAAGGTGGTGATGAGCTGTCTTCTTAAACTGCTGGAGTGAACTGCTGTGGATTGAACCACAATGCCATTAGAGAGGGAATTCCATGACTTTGACCAGTGAAGGAATGGCAATATATTTCCAAGTCAGGATGGTGAGTTGCTTGAAAGGGAACTTGAAAGTGGTGGTGTTCCCATGTATTTGCTGCCCTTGTCCTTCTAGATGGAAGTGATTGTGGGTTTGGAAGGTGCTTTCTGAGGATCTTTGGTGAATTTCTGCAGTGCATCTTGTAGATGGTGCATACTGAGCATCAGTGGTAGAGGGAGTAGACTTGTGAATGTAGTGCCACTCAAGAATGCTGCTTTGCCCTGGATGGGGTCAAGCTTTTTGAGTGCTGTTGGAGCAATACCCATCCAGACAAGTGAGGAGTACTCCATTATGCTCCTAACTTGTGTCTTGTAGTTGGACAAGATTTGGGGATCAGGAGATAAGTAACCCACTGCATTATTCCAAGACTCTGGCTTGCTTTTGTATCGAGTTGAGTTTCTGGTCAATGGTAAACCCACTCCCACCCCCACCGGCCCCGGGGGGAATAGTGGGGAATTTGTGATCGTAATACTATTGAATATTGACAGCAAGTAGTTAGATTGTCTCTTATAGGTGCTGGTCTCTTATAGGCCTGGCATTTGTATGGCATAATGTTACTTATTAATTATCAGTCCCAGCCTGGACATTGTCCAGACATTAGAAACAAAAACAAAGTTGCTGGAAAAGCTCAGCAGGTCTAGCAGCGTAGTTGAAGGAAAAAAGAGAGTTAACGTTTCGGGTCCGGTGACCCTTCCTCAGAACTGATTGTGGCTGGGAAAACATCAGTTTACATGCAGAAAATAGGGAGGTGGGTGGGGTAGGGAGCAAACGATAGGATAGAGCCCAAAGAGAGAGAAAGACAGTTGGACAGACAAAGGAGTTGTCTCAAAAGAGTAACAAAAGAGTCACTAACAGTTCCCGTTAACAACTATTCACCCTCCCAGCCTGATCGTTAGCAACTCCTTTGATTCACAGCATCCACAGTTCTTTCGGTTTTTATTGTCCAGATATTGTTGCATTTGAACATGGACTGCTTCAGTGTCTGAGGAGTCACGAATGGTGTTGAACATTGTGCAATCATTGTCAAATATTCCCAATTCTGACCTTATAATGGAGGTAAAGTAATTGATAAAGCAACTGAAGATGTTTGGGCCTATGACACTACCCTGAGGACCTCCTGCAGAAATGTCCTGGAGTTGAGTTCCTAACCTCCAACAACCGCCACCATCTTCCCATGTACCAGGTATGTCTCCAACCAGCAGAGAGTTTGGCCCCTGATACCTATTGATTCCAGTCTTGCTAGGCTCCTTCATGCCACACTCATTTGAATGTAGCTTTGGTGCCAAAGGCTGTCACCTCCTGTCTGGGATTCAGCTCTTTTGTCAATGTTTGAACGAAGGCTGTAATGAGGTCAAAAGCTGGGTGTCCCAGGCAGAACCCAAACTCAGCATCACTGAGCAGGTTATTGTTGAACAGGTGCTGCTTGGTAGCATTGTTGATGACACCTTCCACCACTTTACAGTTGATTGAGAGTAGACTCATAGGGTTTTTAAGCCAGGTTCGATTTGTCCTACTTTTTATGTACAGGACTAACATGAGCAATTTTCAACATTGTTGGGTAGATGCCAGTGTTGTAACTGTATTGGAACAGCTCGGCTAGGGATACGGCAAGTTCTGGAGCTCAAGTCTTCAGTGCTATTGCCAGAATGCTGTTAGGGCCCATAGCCCATGCAGTATCCAGTATCTCCAATCGTTTCTTCATATCACATGGAGTGATTCGAATTAGCTGAAGACAGATACTTGTAATGCTGGGGACCACTGGAGGAGCCTAGGGTGATCATCCATTTGGCACTTCTGGCTGAAGATTGCTGCAAATGCTCCACCTTATCTTTTACACTGATTTACTGAGTGCTTCCATCATTGAGGATGGATATATTTGTGGTTGCCTCCTCCCCCAGTGAATTGTTTAATTATCAACCACCATTCTCAAGTAAAAATGGCAGGCTCTGCAGGCATTAGATCTGATCCGTTGGTTATGGGATTGCTTAGCTCTGTCTATCACTTGCAATTTATGCCATTTAGTAGGCAAGTAGTCCTGTGTGATAGCTTCACCAGGTTGACACCTAATTTTCAGGTATGCCTGGTGCTGCTCCTGGCATGTGCTCCTGCACTCTCCATTGAACCAGGATTGATCTCCTGGCTTGATGGTATGGGTTGAGTAGGGGATATGCTGGCCCATGACGTTGCAGATTGTGCTGAAGTATAATTCTGGTGCTGTTGATGACCCACAGTGCCTCATTCATGTCCATTCTTGAGTTGCTATTCCTGTTCAAAATCTGTCCTATTTAGCATGGTGATAATGCCACACAACACAATGGAAGTTATTCTCAGTGTGAAGGAGGGACTTCATCTCCTCAAGGACTGTGAGGTGGTCACTCTTACCAATAGTGTCATGGACAGATGCTTCTTCAGCTGGCACATTGGTCAGGATGAAGTCAAGTATGTTTTTCTCTCTTGTTCATTCCTTCACCACCTGTTACGGAACCAATCTAGCAGTCTTATCCTTTAGGACACGATCAGCTTGATCAGTAGTACTGTTATCGAGCCACTCTTGGTAGTGGTCATTGCTAATCCCCCACAGAGTACATTTTTCACCCTTGCCATCCTCAGTGCTTCTTCCAAGTGTTGTCCAACATGGAGGAGCATCAATTCATCAGCCGAGGGAGGACGGTAAATGGTAATCAGTAGGAGGCTTCCTTGTCCATGTTTAACCTGAAGCCATGAGACTTCATGGGGTCTGGAGTTAATGGTGAGGACTCCCAGGACAATTCCCTCCCGACTGTATACTACTGTGTCACCACCTCTATTGGGTCTGTCCTTCTGGTGGGATGGGACATATCCGGGGTTGCTGATGGTGGTGTCATGGACATTGACTGTGAGATATGATTCAGTGAATGTGACTATGTCAGGCTGTTGCTTGAATATTCTATGAAACAGGGCTCCCAATTTTTGCATGAGCCCCCAGACGTTAGTGAGGTGGACTTTGCAGGGTCAACAGAGTTGTTTCTGGCGCTGTCTTTTCCGGTGCCTAGGTCGATGCTAAGTGATCTATCTGATTTTATTTCTCTGAGACTTTGTAGTGATTGATACAACTAAATGTTGCTAAGCCACTTCAAAGGACATTTCTGAGAGTCTGGAGTTATAGGTAGGCCAGATGGGTTTTTTGAACAATTCTACTATGGTTTTACGGTCATCAGTAGATTCTTAATTTCACATTCGTTTTTAAAATTGAATTCAAATTCCACTCTCTGCCATGGCGGTTTGAACCCAGGTGCCTGGCACATTAACTGAGTTTCTGGATTAATAATCTAAGCAATAATACACCTAGGCTATGGCCCTCCCCATTCATTTTAGATAATCTTGCAAAGTGTCTCAAAGATGAATATCAGTGTGCAAGTGAGGTGAATCATTTTGTTTTGCAATACACAAATCTTGAAGCTTATCTTGGCAAAGATTTACGTGATATGTAATGACCACACAATTTTTTTTTAAAAGTTGCTTCAATTTCTTCAAGGCAACATTACCATACTGCAGCCTGGCTCCATATGCTGTATTTCTTCAGGCAACCAAACAGGTTACACCAAGTCAAACACCACATTGAGAAAAAAAGATCAGATACACATGAGAATCGAGCTTTCAACAGATGACAAAAGTCCCTTGGGGGAAAACAGTGGTAGATGGCATCAAGTTGAAAATTAATTTTCTTTCAATCAACCACATGGGACTATATGAATAGAGAAAATAGAATTGATCTTCAGGCAGCATTTTAAATACAAAAGCAATTTTGCCTGTATCAGTGGACATTATTTCAAAGATTCCATCGTGCTTTCGTTGTGCAGCCTCCGTTGTATCTATCTCAACAAGATGAAATATTAGGTGGATGATACTTCAGAAAATAATACTATTGTTTACAGTTCCAGATAATGATATAAGCAGAGTATTATTTACAGACAGCTGGTGTCAGTGCTTGCAACCCCTTGGTGGCTACCTCAACCTGCAAAAGAAGTGTAACTGTGGAATGTGTGGTGCATGAATGAGGGCACTGATCTGGCACAATACTGAAAGTGGTACCTACCAATAGAGGACAATGAATTTCCAACTTAGGTTTGTGTCAAGTTTCATGAGCCTCACAAGGACGGCATGCAAAAGTATGCATGCTTCTAGTCTCAGGAGGAATTCTAATCTAAGTCGAGTACAAGGGACATGGATAACTGGGTACAAATTCAATCAGTGACATCTCTACATGCTTATTTGTTCATCTACTGAAGGTTTGCCTTTACCCAAATCAAGAGTCAACCTAGAGTTTCCAGTACATAGCTTTGGTTTCACTCAAATCAACCAAACCAGGGTAGAAGGTCAATGAATTTCAAGTGTCCAGCACAAACTGAGATGCATGTTTAAAAAATACAACTTTGGACTATTGTTGAAAAGGTCCTGTCAAAGTTATACATTTGTTCTGATCAGGACAAATTTCAAAAGAAACAACAATTTATAGTGCATGAGAAAAAAATGTTGATTAGTTGGCAAGATGACTCTGATTGGTAGAAATGTAGTCTTGGAGAATGAGCTGAGGACCTATTGTCCTACATATTTGATCAAGAAGGATGCAATGCCTGGACATGTTCATTTCTCCTGCGAATGTAAGTTTTCTCTGGATGAACACATGTGTGTCCAGCAAGTGTTAATGAGTTCAATTGTAAACCCAATTGATAGTCCTTAATCAGTTGTTATGGCAATTTATAGCACACTCAGGATTGTTATCTCAATGTTGTCTAGTCAAATAATTACATCTAACTTTGGATATCTGAGTTTTCAAAGTACAGATTGGCTGAGTATATTCAGTACTTCACAAATCGTGAACAGCTAAAAGAATTTCACCGCCAGTGCACTGTCATATAGGTAGGCTATAGACCCCAGTGAATCATTATTAAGCAGCAAGTTTCTTTTTATTTTATTGTTATAAAAGTGATTGCTATTTCTTTTTCTTTTACTGTGAGCTAACATTGTTCATATTTGTTTTTAATTTTTTCCCAGTTCAAGGCTATCCGGTTCCATAGGCATTTGCCACACGTGTATGGTTTGTGACTGAGTGATCAATAACAGAGCCCCATACTGATCTAAATACACTGACAAATAGTTTATTTTTTCTTTATTCTTATATTGGAAGTGGTTATCACTGGTGAGGCCAACACTTGTTGCAATGAAACAGTACACTTTAGAGAGGCAAGGTCCTAGGGCTGATTCAATCAAGGTTTAAAGGCCCTGAAGGGAAGGGATTGTGTCTGTATGGACAGCTTGTTTAAAATAAGTAGGTTTGTGATTACCAGTGGCCACATTATGTTACGGCAAAGCTAAAATAAGGTAGATGTTCTGAAAGTCCCCAGAGAATAGTGAATCACTTGAATGGCTGCCAGCTCAAAAGGGTAATGCTGGGTCACTAAATTCCTTCAATCAAAAGTTGGACCTGTTTCTGGCCAGCATAAAAAAGCTGTAAGAGTTCAGCTTCTTTATATTTTATTTTCTCCTCCTCCTATTCACCAAATCTGTACTATGTTCAGCTTCTTTACAACATCATCAGGGTTAGAGCAGTCACCTAGAGAACTTATATTGGTTAGTGAGGAATTTCACAGGTTTTGTTTCCCCTTAATTGGCCAGGGTACTTATTTGTCTTTTTTCCTCCACTTCTGAAAGATTAATCGAATTTTGTGTGGGTATCATGATGGACAAGTCCTGCAGTTGAGTTAGTCTGTTAAGATCACCTTACTATGTTAGAGATGGTGCTGTAGTTGTAACGTCACTGAACTAGTAATCCAGAGGCCCAGTCTAATGACATGGATTCAAATCCTAACACAGCAGTCAATAGATTTAAATTCAACTGGAATATAAAGTTGATCTCAGTAACAGTGATCTGGAAATTATCATCAATTGCTGTAAAAACTCATCTGGTTTAGTAATGTCTTTTGGGGAAACAAATGAACCAGTCAATTCTACATCTGACTCCAGATCCACAGCAAATGTGATTAATTCCTAAAGCACATTCTGAATGGCCCTAGCTAGCTGCTCAGCTCAAGGGCAACGGTGCAACAGATGTTGGCTTTGTCAGTGACATGCATGTCTCAAGAAAGAATAAAATAAAATCAAACAGTCTTGTTTGAATACGCCAAGATCTTATTCATCGTAGCTGATGGCTTCAACCAGGTCAACCTCAAGAATGTACTACCAAAATACCATCAACAGGTCTCCCGTCCATGTCCATTGCTATACAGCCATCAAAGATGCCTACTACCCCATCCCCCATCCACATTTTGGAAAATCAGATCACAACACTGTGCTCCTTTTTTCAGCTTACAAACAGAAATTGAAGCATGAGGATCCAGTGCAGAAAGTAGTTCAGTTTTGGTCTGAGGCAATGGAATGGCTTTTACGGGACTGCTTAGATTCAGTGGACTGATCCATATTCAAAACTTTAGCGGCCAACCTAAATGAATATGCCAGTACCGTTACAGACTTCATTAGTAAATGAGTAAAAGACTGTGTGCTGCACAAGGTAATCTGAAAGTTCCTTACCCAAAAACCATGGATGAACAGGGGGATTCACTCACTATGGGTCTGAGGCATTCAAATTGGGCCACACTAACCTATTGAGCAAATCTGGTATGATCTTTGCAAGGCCATCAGAGACACCAAAAGGCAAACAAAGCTTGAGGCCCAGACTAACCACACAGACACCCGTCATTTGTGGCAAGGCTGACATATAATTACAAAGTGAACTCAAGCAAAATCGTGGGCAACAATACATTCCTACTTGATGAGCTCAATGCATTCTACGCTGACATTGAACAGAAGGTCAGTGAAATGATGTCACTTGTCCCAGCAGCCTCGGATGCACCTATACCCACAGCCACTGCCACAGACATTTCATTGGCCTTTTCAAGAGTGAACCCGTGGAAAGCGACTGGCCGGGATGAAGTCCCCGGCTGTGCACTCCAATCCTGTGTGTGCTACCTGGCAGGAGTATTCACTGACATCTTTAACCTCTCGGTCTGAAGTCCCAACCTATTTCAAGAAGACCACCACCATCCCAATGCCAAAGAAAAGTCATGCAGCATGTGTCAATGACTACTGTCCAATGGCTCTGACATCCATAATAATGAAGTGCTTTGAGAGGTTCGTCATGGTTCACAACAACTCCAGTCTGCCAGATTGCATTGATCCTTTGCAATTTACCTACCAGAGCAACAGGCCCATGGCAGACACCATGTCTTTGACTCTACACTCAACAAGGTGTAACAAGGTTACCTACATCACTCTCCTACCTATTGACTGCAGCTCCCACTTCAACATCAAAATTCCAAACAAATTCATCTCCAGACTCTGAGACCTAGCTTCCCCTGTCTGCAACTGAATCCTTCTAAAGACAACAATCTCTCCATCAAAGTCGGCAAAATGAAGGTGCTGGTCATTGACTTCATGAAACAGAGTGGAAGGCACGTCCCTGTCTAAATCAGTGGTGCTGAGGTGGAGATGGTCGAGACCGTCAAGTTCCTGGATATGATGATCACCAACAATCTGTCTGGTCCACCCAAGTCAATGCGATGGTGAAGAAAGTACAACAGTAGGTTAAGGAAATTCAACATGTCTATTGTCTTGCATCACAGAATATATCCAAGCAGTTCTTTTTGAATTCAGTTAAATGGAGTTAAGAGAAGGCTCGTTGACAGCAATTTGCTTAAATACAAACATTTATTGAGTAATAATAAAAGTCAAGAAAAGAAAGGAACATATATTAAGTAAATAAAAAGAATGAAAAAGAGAGGAAAAAAAAATAAGCCTCATGCCCTTCTCTCTGTCAGGGACCCCTCAATCAACAGCAGGTCTGGACGCAATAGTGTGCATTCTGGATGGTTTCCTTAGTAAGTATGTCATAGTGCCAAATAGGGACCAGGCTGTCCTGGGTCTGGTAATGAAGTGGGTTTAATAAATGAATTTGGAGTAAATGATGTCCTAAGAAGTAGTGATTGTAACATAGAATTTAATGTCCTGCTCATGTACAAGGAATGTTGGTTGCAAACAAATGTTTAACTGGAAAGTGTGCAAAGAAGATTTACAAGGATACTGCTAGGACTATTAGTCCTAAGTTATAGGGAGAGGTTGGCCAGGATAGGACTTTCCTTCTTGGAATGTAGGAGAATGAGGAGTGACCTTATTGAGGTGTATAAAATCATGATGGGCATAGATATGATGAATGCATAGTTCTCCCCAGGGATGGGGAATTGAAAATTAGAGGGCATAGGTTTAAGGTGAGAGGGGATAGATTTAAGAAGGACCTGAGGGGCAACTTCTTCACACAGAGTGGTGCATATATGGAATGGGTTGACTGAGAAAGTGGTTGAGGCAGGTACAATAGCAACATTTTAAAAACATTTGGATAGGTACATGGATGGGAAGGGTTTGGAGGGATAAGGACCAAATGCAGGCAATTGGAACTAGCTGAGTGGGCACCATGGTCAGCATGGACCAGTTTGGGCCAAAGGGCTCAAATGCTGTATGGGGCAGCATAGTAGCTCAGTGGTTAGCACTTGCCTCACAGTGCCAGGGACCTGGGTTTGATTCTACCCTCTGGCAACTGTCTGTGTGGAGTTTGCACATTCTTCCCCGTGTCTGCGTGGGTTTCCTCCAGGCGCTCCCACAGTCCAAAGATGTGCAGGGTTCGTAGATTGGCCATGCTAAATTGTCCGTAGTGCCCAGGGATCTTTAGGTTAGGTGGGTTAGACATGGGAAATCAGGGGTAGGAAAATGGGTCTGGGTGGGATGCTCTTCAGAGGGGTGGTGTGGACTTGTTGGGCCGAATGGCCTGTTTCCACACTGTAGGGATTCTATGACTCTCTATCCCTCTAAATAAAGGAAATTAAAAGAAAATGACAATAGAGTTAAATTGAACTGGATGGATAGAGTAGCAGGAATGCTAAGCATTATTTTAAAATTTTCAATTGATGACTCAGCAAAAAAAATCTCAGAAGGCAAGATTAAGATAGGGATAAATAACTTCCTTCATTAGCTATGGAAGAAAGAGGGTAAAGTTGAAGTCAATGACGCTGAAGACTGAAGTACAGAGTCTAGCAGAGGACTGAAGAGCGTTCAAAAGAAGTCTCCACCAGAGTGGATAGAGAGGAGCCAGAGAATGTGTTGCACTTCCACCTCTGGAAGGCGTTTGACAAGGTAACTCTCAAAGTCTAAGTCATAAAATAAGAGCCCATGGTGTTGGAGCAATATATTGGTATGGATAGAGAATTGGATAATGGACAAGAAAGTGAGTGAATCGAGAGTTCTTTTTTCAGGCTGTAAACCTGTAACCAATGGGGTTCCACAGGGATCAGTACTGGGAATACAACCAATATATATATGACATGGAGGAAGAAAGTGAGTGTATTGTGGCCAAATTTGCAGACAACACAAATTGGGAAGATAAATTGCAAGAAGGATACATAGTTTAAAATATTGATAGGTTAAGTGGGCAATAAGTTGGTAAATGGTGGGAAAATGAAGTTAATTTTTGGAAGGGAGAATAAAAGTCTATTTAAACAGAGAGAATGCAGAAAGTTTGCAACACAATGGGACGAGTGTGTATTTGCACATAAAACAACATGCAACACGCACATGCAACTGGTAATCAGGAAGGCTAACAATGTTTGAACCTATTTTAAGAGGGTTGTACTATAAAAGTAGGGAAGTCTTGCTATAACTGTGCATACTGCCTGTGAGATCACAACTGGAGTACTGAGCAGTTTTTGTCCCCTCTAAGGAAAGATATCATTTCATCAGACGTAGTTCAGAAGGTTCACTAGGATGATTCTGGTATGGATGGATTGTCTTAGGAGAAAAGGTTAAACAAGTTGGGATTCTATTCACTGGAATTTCAAAAAATGAGAAATGATCTCATTAAAACATGTAGGATTCTTAAGGTGCTTGACAAGGTAAATGCTGAGGATGTTCTCCCTTCCTAGTCTAGGACTAGAGAGCATCATTTCAGAAGAATGAGAAATTTCTTGAGGGTTGAGTCTTTGGAATTCCTCCCCACAGAGCTGTGGGAGTGGAGTCCTTGTGTATGCTTAAGGCTGTGAGACAGAATCAAGGATTACAGGGAAAATGCAGAAAAGTGGACATGAGAATGTTGGGTCAGCCATATTTCCTAATGAATGGGATAGCAGACTCAGGGCTGAACAACCTACTCCTGTTCCTATTTCTGAGGTCTTATGGTTTTATCACTTGTCTGAAAAATGATTTTTCTCTCATCACCCTTGCTCATTTGCATATCACTTAAACTATGCCCTCTTGTTCTTCTTTCTTTTGCAAGTGGGAACAACATATTTCTATCTACTGTCAAACCTGCTCATGATTTTGAAATCATCAAATCTCCTCTCAGCCCTCTCTTGAAGGAGAACAGTCAAAATTCTTCAACTTTCAAACTTCCTTAACATTAGTTTCTCATTCCCAGAACCATTTTAATCAATCACTTCTGCATTCCCTCCAATACATTTGCATTTCCTAAATATGGCACCCACAACTGTACATGTACTCCAATTGAAATCTAACAAATATCTTGTGAAATTCATCACCTCCTTGCTTTTATATTCTATGTCCCATTAATTAAGCTGAGAACACTTCTTTACACTTGTTCTCTCCACTTGTCTTGCCATTTTCAATGATCTGTGTTCTTATTCCCCTAGATCCCTCTGTTCCTGCATCCCTTATTTTATTTTGTCTTTCAGTGTTCTTGCAAATAAAGTACATCACCTCACATTTCCCTGCATTAAACCTTACCTGCCAACAATATGCCCACTCCACCTTGTCAATGTCCTTTTAAGAGTTCCAGGCTGTTCTCAGTTTACAATTCATCCCAGTTTATTGACAGCTGCAAATTTTAAAAATGCCTGCTGCACACCAACATCCAACTCATTAATGTAAGGAAAATTGAGGGTCCCAGCACTAGCCCCCAGGAACTCAAATACAAATGTTTTTCTGCCTGAGAAATACATATTGACCATTACTGTTTTCAATCACTCAGCCAATTTTTTTTTTCAATGCTACTGTTGTCCCTTTTATACCATGACCTAAACTTTCCTTGATTCTTTTGTGTGGCATTGCATAAAATGCCTTCCAGAAAACAATGTATAAAATATCAACAATATTACCATCAATGACTTTTTGTTACCTTCTTTTTTTTGGGGTGGGGGAACCTCCAAGTTGTGAAACATGATTTTTCTCCTTTAGAAATTCATGCTGACTCTTCCTAATCAACTCCTTTATCTCCATGTAACTATCAGTTTCATCCTGAGTAATTGTTGTTGAATGTTTCTCCATCACCAAAGTTAAACTAACTGGTAATGGGATTTTCCTTTCATCCTTGAACAAGACTGTAATGTTTACAATTCTGTAAACAGGGAATTAAATCCATCAATGTTGAAGTTAGGACATGTATGTTAGCATCTAGACCAGGCTTTTAGACTGCAGTCACTTTTTTTCAGAAATTGCAATGCAGCAAGCTCTTAGTAAGTCAACAATGGCTGCCACTTAACACCTCTTATATGAAAATGTATTCTTAATAACAATTTCCATGTAATCTCTGAAAATTAGCATTGCAAGTCAATGTTTCCTCCTCAGTTGAACAGTAGTTGTCATCCAACAGACTGATGGAAAAACCCACACAGGGAGACATGCACAAGCTAATATTGCTACATTGATATTGTCATGGCTGTGTAATTATCTATTTTAAGAAAGCTAATCTTTTTACAATAGATTCTTATAAGGTACCTTCAAGAAGTCACATCATTCTTGTTGATTTATTGTCTGCCAAAAAGCAGACAACCTGATGTGTTATCTCGGCATCAATCACAAAGGGAGAGATTTAGAATTCAATTAATCCATGGACAGTGCAATAAATACTTCTAAAAGTGAGAAATCAAAGCTTCTGAGAGAACAGGAAATTGAACTGACACTACAGAAACTTCCAACATAATTAGCTTATTTGCCTGGAGAAACAATAGCTCATTTGAAGCTAATATAGCAGCCATCTGACTTATCTTGTATAAGTCAAGATATGAAACATCTTGGGAGTTCTCCCCAGAAACGTCTGAGGCACTGGCGGAGTGTGACTTTAGACAAAGGCAGCACAAGGATAAATGCGTTCATAAGGCATTGATCTGCTGAAGAGTCCAGGTGATAATGTAATCACACAATTAGCAAGGGACAAGATAACTTCTGTCTTTCCCCCACTGTTTCAACTCCACCCCCAACCCCAAAGCCTGTTCTACTGGGTCTATCTATACAAACCACCAACTATTTGACTACAGAAGCCATCAAAAATTAAAGTATTCAACCTCTTCATCTTAAAGTGAAGTCTCCAGCATCCTGCAATGATACAGACTGATCTCACTTTCTGAAATTACCTTTGCAGGTTGATCTTTCATCAGAGCTGAAATAGTTTATTTTTAAAAAAAAGCAACAGGCTTTATGAAAAAGGAATGATCGGTGAAAAATAAAACTGGAAGATCTGAGAAAATGTAGAAGGTAGGAGTGTTTTAAACAAAAATTAGGATGACAGTGCAGGGGAAAAGTTGTTAATTGGATAGTGAAGGTACAAATGGTGGATCTAGATGGAGGGGCTATTAATGGCAATATTATTATAATCACCAACAGTTGGTGTCTGAAATAATGGTGTTGACCTGAAAATGTTGAACTTGCTGTTGTATGGAAGTACCTAATTGTAAATGATGTTATTTCAATGGAGTCTCATGATGTAACTTGTATAGGGGATATTTTATCACAATGATGGTTGGGCTAGGCACCAGGTGGGTAGGTAAAAATCTTAATTCTAAAACCTTATCACAATTTAGCCACCTCATCTTTGGAGGGACTAAGGTATACGTCCACCTTATTTTTTTTAAACATGGAAGTCAGGATTCAAATATGACAGGAAACTGCAGGTGATAGGAGACAGGAAGGGCGTGTGCCTTTACTACAATGTTTGAAGACCAGGCAGAAACAACTGAGAAATTAGGACAGGACATGGACAACAGATCTTCTGGAAAGGGGGGGAGTTTAGTCAGGGAGCAACTGCCTGAACCGCAATGGTTGCACCTTTTTTAGACACAGCCAAATACACTGTCATGACCGCTGATACTTGATCTCATCATTCCTTTTAACCTTACCATCCTTACCTGCTCACCTAGAACAGAATCAGACACCACTAGAGATGTTCCACATGTGCCAGTTCCTCTGATAGGTTCAGATTTAGATTTTTATTGTTATGTGTACTCAAGTACAGGAGTACACATGAAAAGTGTATAATGTCGCCACACATGACTTCAACTTGCGTACACAGGTACTTGGGTACAAAGAAGTAAAAGAAACAAAGCTTGTAAAGTTAAGCATTTCCTTCATAGAATAAGTAGAAGAATAAAGAAATAAAGTAATTAACATTAAAATCATCTTTAATATTTACTAGCAAAAAAAAAGAGAGGAGCACTTGAAGCAGCCTAATCTGCTACCATCTTGAGATGATGTGTTGGCTTGTATCACCTGTTCAAGGCATGTGATCAGGCTGTCCAATCAATTTGCATCTCTGATCAAATGAGGCCAGCAAAGAACAAACAAGATAACCGAATTTATATCGTATTGTTGTACCTTATCATAGATTTTCCTGGTCTACCTAAAATTACAGATGAATCAAGTTAAAGATTTGTGGAGGGGTAGGAGAGATTGGAACAATGTGTCACAGTAAATATTGTAAACAGAAGCAAACCAAGCAACTCACTTAAATGTATTGAGTTCTTCATCTTAATAAGAGAAAAGCTTGATGTAGGTAAGGGCTTCAGGATCCTGAGGCAAACTTGCTATGATACCACAGAATTGCACTGAGCACAAATACTCGTGTGTGGGGGTGTTATAATACACTAAACTTTAGAAACTCTGGTCAATGTACCAGACTTGGCTATAACAGTTACATTAACACAGCTTGATATATTAGTCTACCTAATAATTTGGACCCTGGTATATCTACAATTATATTTAATATCAATGTATAATAAATTTCATTGCTTCAAAGTCTAAGCATGAAGAAAGTTCTTAACTTTGCCTTCTCCTTGACCAGTCTATCTTTAAAAATAACAAACTCCTGGTGTGGCATCAAGTCACATAACTTTAATGCAGTTCTGATAATAAAAGGACAATAACGTTCATGTCAAGAAAGACCTTGCTGTCTGACTCCTGGCAGCACAGTCAAGCTGGGAAGAGATAACTGTCTAAGGTATCTGTGGCTAATTTTAAGAGCATCCGTTGCCCAAGTCTTTTCTACCGACAGTTGGGGCAGTCCCCATGTATCCTGGCTTCAGCCTTTAGTCACCATCTGCTATTATCAACCACTGCTAAGGCAGTCAGTTAATCTGGTTGTCTGCTAGGCCAAAAGCTGCCAAAATTATTCCTACAAGGATACACAACTGTATTCGGCAGGTCTTCCACATAGTCAGCCATGGCAAGTTCATCACTGTTCTCTTCTGCACTCTCTCCTTGCTTTCCTACTAATAATGGAGGCTGTTCCTTTTCTTGTCAAGCATGATGGATGACACTTGTGGACTGCATGTTATTTTAGTCTAGATTGCGAAGTAGTCAAAATAATTTTCAAATGAAAATTAAAAAAGAATTAAGTGCTCCTTTCCCCCCCGCCAAAGATGGCAGTTCACAATTGATCCTGAACATGAGTAGTTACTACACCTGTCACATTTGGTATCTGGTGCTTGTGGTTCTGATGAATGCAGTATTGGGTTTGAGTGAAGTCAGATGAAAGATAGAATGCAGTTTGCCTGGGCTAATCCTGCAGTTTATATCATTAGTAATCTTAATTTTCAAACAGTTCTACAATCTAAGACAGAAATAAAGTTGTACACAATGTTTATTTCCATGCTCTATTTCCATTACTTTGGGTGTCAAAGGCCAATAAGATGTACAATAATACAGAGCTCTGATGTTTGAATTGCTAAAAAATGCAGAGCTGTATTTCCTGTGGTGCATGTGTATCTTAGCTGCCAGCAAGGAAATTGGTCCCAAAGTTTTAGAAGTCAAGAACAAAAACAAAATTTCTGGAAAAACTCAGCAGGTCTGGCAGCATCTGTGGAGGAGAAAACAGAGTTAACGTTTCGGGTCCGGTGACCCTTCCTCAGAACCCAAGCTCCTTCCCTTAATTTCAGCATAATCTCTTTTTTTTTAAATCATTCCCAAGATATCACCAACAATTAATTGAATAGCAATTAATCAAGTTTGGTTGAGATGACTGGTTTAGAACAGGGAAAGCTTCCTGTTTAGTTTTTCAGAACATTGGTACAGTGGGGTCAGGAACCAAAACATTTGGGACTGTTTGCAAGCCTGAGATCTGACCTAACTTTGACCAGCTGGCTAGACAGCAGCATTTTCACCACTGACCCTACTCCCTTCCCCCTGGCACAGGGGTTGGAGGGAACAACAAGTAGCTATCATCAGAGGTGGGAGCTGCTGATGTAGGTTTTTAAAATATCACCACACAATAGAATGAACCCATAGATAGCTTGAGAGTGAGATTTATATGGTACACTCTTTCAAACTTGGGGAAAAGGAGGTCCACCACATTGTGGTCTACACAGCCATGCTTGCCCAACAGATACAACCATGTTGAGGAGGTTATGCAGAGTGCTAGATCCCTTTGTCTGTGAATGGATTGAGATTTGACAATTCCTGTAAATAATGGCTTAAATTTCAGTAACTTGAGACGTCCACAAAGGGCCTTCATTTTCTGCTTGCCAGGACACCAACCACTTTCTGCTGTCAATTTTCCATTTTCCAACCCCCACCCCCCTGCACAACTCCCACCACCCCCAGCCTCCCTTCTGCCCGGCCTCTGACGTGCATCAGAAATTCTGCCCAGTACCTTTTCATCTTAATCTGAAGAAGTGGCATTGGGTTTACATCATCCACTTCTCTGGCAGTGAATCTATTATGTGGCCAGGAAAATATAATCAGAATCTGAGATGGAGTTTGACTGTAACATTTGTTGATTCACTGACAATGAAGCTGGTCTTTCAGGAGGGTGTGAATGGCTGGCTGAGAATGAATCAACAATGTAGCATGCCTGATAATGTATCTACCATTTTGCTCTCTTACATCATCATCATCTCTGAACCAGGAGGTCCATGTTCAAATTTCACTTGTTCCAAGGACGTATTAAAATATGTGGGTTGATCAGAAAATATCTAGAAGATTGGGTGTATCATTGTCACAGAGTCCAAATCTTGGAATTCATTCCTCACCTACAGTGCTTGGTTCAAAATGGCAGCTCACCACTGTCTTCTCAAGTGTAACAATGGGATCGGTAATAAATGCTGGCCAACCAGCAATGCCCAAGTCTCATCCCACAAGTGAAGTGAAAAAAAATCAAAGCATTTGGTATGCTATTGCTTATTTTATACTTTCATCACCAAGATTGGCTTGGCAGCAGTGCTACTGATCAAGCTGGTCAGTTCCTAAAGGACATAGCTGCTGGACTGGATCTGTGGCAGGTGGTAGGGAAACCAACAAGAGTGGAAAAACATACTTTACTTCATCCTTACTAATCTGCCAGCTGAAGATGCATCTGTCGTGACCATATTGATGACAGCAACTGCCTCAGTCCTTGTGGAGATGAAGTCCTGCCTTCACATTGAGAATAACCTCCATCGTGTTGTATGGCACTATCACTGTGCTAAATGGGACAGAATTTGCACATATCTTGAGACTGGGTATCCATGTGGCACTGAGGGCCATCAACAGCAGTAGAACTGTATTCCAGCACAATCTGTAACCTCATGGGCCAGCATATCCCTCACTCAACCATTGCCGTCAAGTCAGGGAATCAGCACTGGTTCTACGGAGAATGCAGGAAGGCATGCCAGGAGCAGCACCAACATACCTGAAGATGATGTATCACGCTGGTGAAGCCACCAAACAGGGCTACTTGCATGCCAAACAGCATGAGCAGCAAGAGAGCTAAGCGATCCCACAACATATGGATCAGATCTTTGTTCTGCAGTTCTGCCACATCCAGTCATGAATGGTGGTGGATGATTAAACAGCTCACTAGAGGAAGAGGTTCCACAAATATCCCCATCCTCATGATGGAAGAGCCTAGCACATCAGTGCAAAAGACCATCCCCAGTGGACCCCAGCATAACAGAGCCAATTCAATTCACTCAATGTGATATCAAGAAACAGTTGGACAGAGTGGATACTGTAAAGGCTATCGACCCTGATGACATAACATTCTGGCAATAGCACTGAAGTCTTGTGCTCCAGAACTTGTTGCCCCCCTAGCCAAGCTATTCCATTACAGTAACAACACTGGTATCTACCTGACAATGTGAAGAATTGTCCAAGTATGTCCTGTACACAAAAAGCAGGATAAAATAAACCATACCAATTACCACCCCATCAGTCTACTCTTGATCGTCAGGTAAAGTGATGGAGGGTGTCATTTACAGTGCAATCTAGCAGCATCAGATTAGTGATGCGCAAATTTTAGTTGCACCAGGACTACTCAGCTCCTAACCTCACTACAGTTCAGGTTCAAACATAGACAAAAGAGCTCAATTCCAGAAGCGAGGTGAGAGTGACAGCCCTTGCTATCAAGGCTGCATTTAACTGAGTTTGGCATCAAGGATTCCTGGCAAAACTGGAATTAATGGGAACCAGGGGCCAAACTCTGGTTACAGTCATACGTTTTACACCTAGGAAGATGGTTCTGGTTGTTGGAGGTTGGCCATCTCACCTCTAGGGTATCTCCCTACAGGTGTTGCTCAGTGTTCTAGGCCCAACCAGCTTCAGCTGCTTCATCAATGACCTTCCTTTCTGAAGGTTAGAAGCAGTTATTCAATTATGCAATATTTAGCACCATTTGCAATGACTTGGATACTAAAGTAGGCCATGTTCAAAGGCAACAAGATCTGGACAATATCCAGGCTTGAACTGATGAGTGGCAAAGAGCCTGGCATTTGTGTGGCACAAATGCTATGACCATCACCACTAAGACAACTTAACCACTACTCCATGAAGACATTCAATGATGTTACCAACACTGAATCCTCCACTGTCAATGCCCTGAGAGTTATCATTGACTAGAAATTCAACTGCATTCACCACAAACAGATGGCTATAAGAGCAGGTCAGAGGCTAAGAATACCGGGGAGGGTAATACACCTTCTGAATCCCCAAAGTCTCTCTGCTATCTATAAGGCACAAATCAGACATGATGGAATACTCCCCATTTGCCTGGATGAGTGCAGCCCCAACAATATTCGAGCTTGACACCATCCAGGACAAAACAGCTTGCTTTGTCAGGCATTACATTCGCAAACATCCACTCCCTCCACCACCGACACTCTCAGCAGTGTATATTACGTACAAAATGTATTGCAAAAATGTATTAAAAATCCTCAGACGGTACCATCCAAACCCCTGACCACTTTCATCTAGAAACACAAGGGCAGCAGATATAGAACACCACGAGCTTCAAATACCCTTCCAAGCCACTCACCATCCTGACTTCCAAATATATTACTGTTCCTTCACTACTCCTGGATCAAAATCCTGGAATTCCCTCTGAGGGCATTGTGGTCACCACAGCAGGTAGACTGCAGCGGTTCAAGAAGGCAGCTCACCACCACCTTCTCAACGGCAACAAGGGATGGGCAATAAATGCTGGCCAGCCAGCGACGCCCACATCCCACAAATGAAGTAAAGGACCACTTCAATGAACTAAATTAACAATAACACAACTGTGGTGAAAGGAACGAATTATTTTTGAGTACTAACTTAAAATTAAAAGGTACCTTTGTGGTGACTAAATGTTTTTTAACACATTAGTCAATGTTTTTGACCTAGTAGGTCAAATTAAGACAACAGCTGCTTGTGTATACTGTCACCTGAAGCCTGACACTTCCTCCATGAGAAATGCCACAATCATATTGGATAGATAGGGACAACTAACAGCTGTCACTGTAGCTGACCTGCAGTCAGGATGGAAAGGACAAACGAGTTGCTAGGAATTACACTAATATAAACATTGAATGAAATAAAGTTGTTTACCTTTTTAATTTTCTTATGTGAACTTAATATCAAGCACGTGCTTCCTTTTAAAGCAGAATTTATCTGCACATATTATTCTACTTGAGTGACAGAGATTCCAACCCTATTAACTAACAAGACAAGACTATACTACTTGTGTTACAGGATTTGAACAACAACACCCAGACAATCAGGTAGGAGCCAAGGAAACGCTGTTGAAGTCCAAATCACAAACAGCAGACTGTTTCAGGGCACCAGAATTGAACAATGAATAATCATTGTATAATGCAGTAACTATTTCTTCCAGGACCAATATTTCATTGGCACATAATGAAAAGTTTCACTGAGATACTGAAATAAATGTGACACTTTGTTGGGTTCGTGCCAATGACTTGGAAACAAACGCATCCTTTTGTCTGGTGAAGTGATGAAGGGGAGGAATCAACATTTCCGGTAGAGGTGGTTATCCAATATCAAAATGAGTTCTTTCATCAAGTATCAAGCCAGTGCAAGCCAGCAGGAATTCAGATTGACTTTTCACTTTTCAGCCCTGTCACCCCAAATGGGCAGATGACTTTTACAGATTTCCAAAGCCAAGAACTGGAATTTAGTAGCTGTTTGGGGTGTGACCTTTTTCAGGCTTACAAAGATATAGTCGTTGTGACATTATTATGTGTCGAATTCTAGAAGCAGCAATATTACAATAGCCAAAGTGATTTGCTGAAAAATCATGTTAATGTTGGCTGAAACTGAATTATCAGAATTTTTCTTTGAGTTTCAAAACAGTGGGGTGTACCCCTTTTGAAATTGCATCATTCCAGTGTAGTTTTGTGACACTTGAATGACAATTTGTGTAATTTATCTCAACTTGGCTTTCTTCTGTGACTGTCAGCCTTTGCCAGCTGTGCAAATGTATTTTTAGGAACCGTGGTAGCGTTTTCAGGTAACACCTACTGAAAACTCAACATGAGCTGATTTTCATGGTCAGCTTTCAGAAAGGATATTCAGTGCCTGTTAAGAATATTAATAACACCTGCCATTAGCAATTGTATTTAGCAGTTGTTTTTAAGAAAAAAGCCACAACACTGGTAGGTAGGTTTGCATCAAAGAAAGAACAAAAGAATGAGATCATCTTATCAATGGTATGTAATTTTCTTCATGACGTCAGTGCAGCTTCTACATTAAACCTCAAAAGATGGCAAGATGACCTTTGTTTGGCATACGTGAGTCAGATGAAGTTCAGACCACTATAAAGCCAAACTGGACTGATTCCAGAAGCAAACTTGACCTCCACAAAACAAAAGTTGCAAAATCAAATGCATCTATACAATACCAACTTTATTTTATATTCAGTGTCAAAGCATTTTGGCAGTTATGTGACAATAAGCATCATAATTTTTATTCACAGGGAGCAGAACAATATATTCTAGCATTAAATTCAAATTACTGGTGAAAGCTGATCACAGAACAACTTTCTATTCTCAAGGGCAATCTACACTGGATAGAAATGGAACACTTTACAGTATAAATCACTGCTGAACAGATGCTATAGTTCATCAAGAGCAACTGTGCTACAAAGATTAAAGAAGGGCAGGCGTACCAGGTAAATGTTTAAGAGGGTCTTGTGCAGCAAGTTCAGAATATTCATAAGTGACATTGATGTCCCTTTGCCTTCTACAACCGAACCAGATAGTCAAAAGAAAGGTTTAAGAAAAGAGTCAAAGGTCTACAGTACAGAAAAAGGCCCTTCAACTAATTGAGTCTGTGCCTGTCAAAAACAACTACCTAACTAGTCTAATCCCATTTTCCAGCACTTGTCCCATAGTCTTGTGTGCCTTGGCATTGCAAGTGCATTTCCAAATACTTCTCAAATGTTATGAAGGTCTTTGACTCTGCCTCTGTCTTACTGGCAGTGAGTTCTAGTTTCCCAAATTGTTCAGTGAAAAAAAAATTCCTCACATCCTCACTAAACCTCCTGCCCTTTGCCTTAAATCTATGACACCTCTTCATTAATCCTTCCACCAAGGGGAACATTCCTTCCTGTCTACCCTGTATAGCTGTGTATATACATCTCAAACACATCATCTCTCAGTCACCTCTGCTCCAAGGAAATCAACCTTTCCTAGGTGATGGCCTAGTGGTATGATTGCTAGAATATTAATGCAGAAAACCAGCTAATGTTCTGGGACAACAAGGTACAGAGCTGGATGAACACAGCAGGCCAAGCAGCATCATAGGAGCAGAAAGGCTGATGTTTCGGGCCTAGACCCTTCATCAGAAATTATCCCACCACTGCAGATGGTGGAATTTGAATTCAATAAATTTAAGATTAAAAAGGTCTGGATTTAAGAATCTACTGATCACCATTAAATCATTGCCAATTGTTGAAAAATCCCATCTCATTCACCAATTCCCTCCAGGGAAGAAAATCTGCCACCCTCACCTGGTATGGTCTTCACCTGACTCCAGACCCACGGCATGTGGTTGACTCTCAATTGCCCTCTGAAACGGCCTAGCAAGCTACTCAGTTGTACCAACAGCTCAATGAAATGAAATGGGATGCATCACCTGCCATCAATCTAGGCACCAGAAAAGATAACAGCAGAAACAGCCCTGTTGACCCTGCAAAGTCCTTCTCACTAACATCTGGGGATTAGTGCCAAGATTGGGAGAGCTGTCTCACAGACTAGTCAAGCCTGACGTAGTCATATTCACAGAATCATACCTTACAGACAATGTCCCAGACACCACCATCACCATCCCTGGATAGGTTGTGTTCCACTGTCAGGACAGACCCAGCAGAGGTGTTGGAACAGTGGTATATAGTCGGGAGGGTGTAGCTGCATGAGTCTTCAACATTGACTTCAGACCCCATGAAGTCTCATGGAAAGGAAATCTCCTGCTAATTACCACATACTGTCCTCCCTCAGCTGATGAATCAGAACTTCTCAATGTTGAATAACACTTAGAGGAAGCACTGAGGATGGCAAGGACACAAAATGTACTCTCGGTGGGGGATTTCAATGTCCACCACCAAAGAGTATCTCAGCAGCAGTACTACTGATTGAGCTGGTCAGGTCCTAAAGGACATATTTGCTAGACTGGGTCTGCTGCATGGTAAGGCAACCAACAAGAGGGAAAAACATACTTGCCCTCATCCTTGCTAATCTGCCAGCTGCAATTGTATCTGTCCATTACAGTACCAGTAAGAAAGACCATCACACAGTTCTTGTGGAGATGAAGTCCCACCTTCACATTGAAAATAACTTCCATCATGTTGTGTGGCACTATCACCGTGCTAAATGGGACAGATTTCACACAGATCTAGCAACTCGATGAGGCGCTGTGGGCCATCAACAGCAGCAGAATTGTACTCCAGCACAATCTGTATCCTCATAACCCGACATATCCCCTACTCAACCGTTACCATCAAGCCAGGGGTTCAACCCTGGTTCAATGGAGAGTGCAGGAGGCCATGCCAGGAGCAGTTGCAGGCACACCTGAAAATGAGGTATCAACCTGGTGAAGCCACCAAACAGGACTACTTGTACACCAAACAGCGAAAGCCGCAAGTGATAGACAGAGCTAAGTGATCCCACAACCAACGGATCAGATCAAAGCTCTACAGTCCTGCCACATCCAGTCATGAATAGTGGTAGACAATTAAACAACTAACTGGAGGAGGAGATTCCACAAATATCCCCATCCTCAATGATGGAAGCACCCAGCACATCAGAGCAAAAGATAAGGCTGAAGCATTCGTAGCAATCTTCAGCCAGAAGTGCTGGGTGGATGATCCATCTCAGCCTCCAGTGGTCCCCAGCATTACCAATACCAGTCTTCCATCATATTACTGATGATTGAGAGTAGACTGATGGGGCAGTAATTGGCTGGGTTGGATTTGTCCCGTCTTCAGCCAATTCAATTCACACCACATGATATCAAGAAACAGTTAGAGATGCTGAATACTGCAAAAAGCAATGGGCCCTGACAATGTTCTAGCAATAGTACTGAAGACTTGTGCTTTGGAAATTGCCACTCCCCTAGCCGAGATGTTCTAGTAACACTGGAATCTACCGACAATGTGGAAAACTGCCCAAGTATATCCTGTACACAAAAAGCAGGACAAATCCAACCTAGCCAATCCAACCCTGGATGAGTGCAGCCCTAACAACACTCAAGAAGCTTTGACACCATCTAGGACAAAGCAGCCCGCTTGTTTGGCACTACATCCATAAACATCCACTCCCTCCACCACTGAAGCTCAGTAGCAGCAGTGTGTACTATCTACAAGATGCACTGCAGAAATTTACCAAAGATCTTCAAACAACCCCTTTCGAACACAAGAAAACTTCCATCTAGAAGGACAAGGGCAGCAGATATATGGGAACAGCACCATCTCCAAGTTCCCCTCCAAGCCACTCACTATCCTGACTTGGAGATATACTGTCGTTCCTTCACTGTTGCTGGGTCAAAATCCTGGAATTCCATCCCTAATAGCTTTGTGGGTCAACCTACAGCAGGAGGACTGCAGCGGTTCAAGAAGGCAGCTCACCACCACCTTCTCAAGGGCAACTAGGGATGGGTAAGAAATGCTGACCAGCCAGTGACTTCCACATTCCACAAATGAATAGAAAAAAACAAAACCGCAGTTTGTCCAATCTCATTTCATAACTCAAACTCTCTAGGCTCAGGCAACATCCTGATAAATCTACCTTGCATCATTTCCAATGCAAAGACATCTCTCCTAAAATCTGGATTCCAGAACTGCACACAATACAATGTGGCCTAATCAACATCTAATATTTTTCAAGCATAACCTCTCTGACCTTGAACTCTATACCTCAGCTAATAAAGGCACATGCCTTCTTAACAATTTCATCCACTTGTACTTTTTTTTATTCACTGGATAAGGGCATTGCTGGCTGGGCCAGCATTCATTGCCTATCCCTAAATGCGCAGTGGACAGTTATGAGTCAACCACATTGCTGTGGATCTGGAGTCACATGTAGGTTAGAGCGGGTTTTAAAATAAAAAGGCATACACCCTCTTAACCACTTTGCCCACCTGTTCTGATACATTAAATTATCAGTAAATATATATGCCTACCAAGGTTCCTGTGATCCTTGGTGCTTCCTAGTCCTACCATTCAACATGAATTCCCTTGTATTGCTTATGCCACCCAAGTTTTGATTGAATTCCATTTGCCACTGATCAACCTACCTGACCAGCCCATTGCATCTCCATTTGCAATCTAAGGTAATCCTCCTCATTGTTTACCATCCACCCATTTTTGGATCATTTGTGAAATTACTGATGAACCCTCCTACATTCAAATCTAAAGCATTTATATGTACCACAATCAACAAGGACCTCAACACTGATCCCTGCAGTACCCCACTGGACACAGACTTCCAGACACACACATGGCCCTTGACCATCACCCTTTGCTACTGCCATTTAGGCAATTCTGCATCCAATTTACCAAATTTGCTCAGAATTGGCTCATATTTTCGCTATTAGACTCCCATGCAGGACTATAACAAAAGCCTTGCTTAAGTCCAAGTAGGCTACGTCGAATGAATTGCTCTCATCTACACACCTGGTCATCTCTTCAAAAAATTCAAACAAGTTGGTCAGATATGTCTTCTCCTTAATAAAACCATGCTGACTGTTTTTAATTGATCACTTCCTCTAAGTGCAGATTAATTCTGTCATTCAGAATTGCTTTCAATAGTTTCCCCACAACTGAGGTTTGACCGACTGGCTTGTAGTTACCTGGTTTATTCCTCGCTCCCTTCTTGAATAACAGTACCACATTAACTGTGCTCCTGTCCTCTGGCACCTCTCCTGTGGCAGAGAGGAATTGAAAATTATTGCTGACACCTGCTATTTTCTCCTATGCCTTGCTTGACAACTTGGGATATGTTTTATCCAGTCTGGAGATTTGTCTACTTTTAAGCCTGTCAGACCACTCAGAACCTCCTCTCTGTCTTTGATAATTTCTTCAGTATATCACAGTCCATCTCCCCGATTTCTATTTCCCAGTTAATCCCGCTTACTAATGAACAACAAAACAAAGTATTCAGTTAGAACTCTACCCATATCCTTCAAGGTCCATGCACAAATTGCCACTGAATCACTAGAAGAGCACATTTTGACACACTTAGCTGAAACTTTGCAAAGCCTAACAGGAATATTAAAAAGAACAAATATAGTGCAAGACCTGAACTCAGTTTTCTAATTATTTTCTCCTAATCAATTAAAACTGATTAGAAATTTACTTGTATCTTACTATTCTCCCTAAGCCCCAATATTTAATGACAGTCTCTCTAGGTCTCTTTATTGGTGTTTTCTTTTAGCTTGCTTTTGATCCCTATTTTTATTCAGTCCCAGTGGCTCAATTAGTCGTCTTTTAACCTCTGAAACAGAAAGTTGAGCATCACTTCTTGTTGTAGCATTTGAGCATAAAAGTCAAGGCTCTAACTCTTCAGGGCAATACTTGAAATGCTTTGGCCTGTTTGACGTTTAAAACTGTGGCTGTGTCTGCCCTCTCAGATTATCTCTTGTGTCCTAGCCAATATTTAATCCTTAATCAACATTACAAGATTAATCAGTCTCTATTACACTGTCATTTGTGGGAGCAATGTGGTTGTGGAGTCAATGGCCTAGTGGTAGTATCACCAGACTGCTAATCTGGAAACCCAGGCAATATTCTGGGATAACAAGGTGTAGAGCTGGATGAACACAGCAGGCCAAGCAGCATCAGAGGAGCAGGAAGGCTGACGTGTCGGGCCTAGACCCTTCTTCAGAAAATATTCTGGGAAACAGAGTTTGAATCCTGCCATAGCAGATGGTAGCTTTGAATTCAATGAAAATCTGGAATTAAGAGTCTAACATGACCATGAAATCATTGTCGATTGTTGGAAAACCCATCTGGTTCACTAATGGCTTTTAGAAACATAGAAGATAGGAGCAGGAGGAGGCCATTCAGCCCTTTGAGCCTGGTCCACCGTTCATCACAATCATGGCTGATTGTCCAAGTCAATAGTCTAATCCTGCTTTCTCCCCATAATCTTTGATCCCATTTGCTCTAAGTGTTATATCTAGCCACCTTTTGAATACATTAAATGTTTTGGCATCAACTACTTTCTGTGGTAATGAATTCCACAGGCTCACCACTCTTTGGGTGAAAATATGTCACCCCACTCGCTTCCTAAATGGTCTACCTGGAATCCTCATACTGTGAACCCTGGTTCTGGACACACCCATCATCAGGAACATCCTCCCTGTATTTACCCTGCCTAGTCCTATTAGAATGTTATAAGTCTCTGAGATTCCCCGCCTCATTCGTCTGAACTCCAATGGAAACAAATCCTAACCTAGGCAATCTCTCCTCATACGTCAATCCTGCCATCCCTGGAATTGGCCCTTGCTACATTCCCTCGAGAGCAAGAGCATCCTTCCTCAGAAAAAAAAGCTGCTATTCTTACCTGGTCTGGCCTATGTCTGACTTCAGACCCACAGCAATGTGGCTGGCAGCCATGTTCTTAATATTACAACTGTTAATGACAGAAGAAAGAGCTAAATTGTCTATAATCAGTGTAGCTTATTTTTTCCAACTCTCGATAGTCTGCGATCAACTTGGTCATAACTACTAAACCTTTGTGCATTTAAATAAGGGGTATTATTTAGTCTCTCACTGGCTCTAGAAAGTCTATTGCTGAGCCAATCAAAACGTGCCCAAGAAAGATACAATTAAAAGAACGTAGACCACTTTAACTAAGAATAAAACGAAACAGAACAGTTAGCAAATCTCAGACCTTTGAGTATCCAGTGAGGAGAGGACTTTTCCCAACCTGGAATTGAAGATTGGTTATGTTTGAATGGCTGCGGTTGGAACTGGTTCACCTGTAGGGTTTCTTTTTGAAGTAAAGGCTATTCAGGTCACATAGATGGTCACTGCTGGTTGTTGTAACCAGAGCTCCCATTCCTCTACAGAAGAATATGGAGCTTTTCAGCAATAAGTTGGAGGTGGCTTTTAGAAGATCTTTTTAGGCCTTGCACTTCCAAGGTGGCACAGGATCTCTCCATTGCTGTTGATTTGTAGGTAGCTAAGTCTCTTCTGGGTTTTAGAATAAAAATTTCACCATCAGAGAACAGTTTCAATCAGATGCTTGGCAGTTAATTGTACACAGTGGAAAACAAATTGTGGTTTTTAAGTAGCAAAGAATTAATTTCAATCATTTGTTGGAAAATTATTCATCATTAATGGAAGGTAAATTGTGGTGTTTAGCACCTTGCTTGAGGACAAGTCTTGACAGTTTTCCTGCGTTGCATTGCGCACCTGCAGTCAAAATATTTAGGGCTCGTGTTTTTTTTTTCTCTCTGCAGCTGAAGAGCATCTCCTTTGCAGCAAAAGTGCTGGAAGAATTTGGGAATCTCAAGCCTGTCATTCCTAATTTTCACCAGGGTAGATTGTGGTTCACACATCCAGATTCAGTTAGCCATTTAAATGACTAGCTGTCTGGACTGAAACATGACTTTGGAGTCCCTTATGTCTGAAACATGGACCGTGGAGATTGGACCAGGTGAGGGAATATCTGTTCTCATTGCATTTTTGGATAGCCAGGGTACCTGTTTAGAAAACTGAGTTACACCTGTGGATATGGTTCCAGGACAGCTTGGGAGTAGAGTTAGGGTTCTTTTGGATGTAAGAACTCAACTGAAATATTTGTTTGTGTAAACCATTGAGCTCTTAAATAAAATGTTTGTTCACATAAGGATTAGTTGAAGCAATTAAAATATATCAGATGTTTCTTTGTATCAATTAAATTGTTTTCTTCCCCAATAGTGTTGCTATTGATACACCAGCAACTTTCTTTTCTGTCAGGATGCCTTCTGTTAATACAAAATAAAACAAAGAACTGAGGATGCTGAAGATCTGAAACAAGAACAGAAGTGAGCAGGTCTAGAAACATCCGTAGAGGGAAAGATGGGTTAACATTTTGAACTGGTGACAGCAGTAACAGAGTGAAAGAGTCTGAACTTGGAGGTGAAATGTGGCAGCAGAATAAATACCAGAGAAGTGGAGCCTAGAGCAAGGTCAGTCTGAACAGTGATCGTAGCAACAACAGAGCAAACCTGGAGTAACAGCAGCAACAGGATAAACACCTAAAAAACAGCATCAGTCAGCGCACACATGGAATAGAATCTAAGGCAGGGCGCCACAGGTGAGGTCATGTCTCAAAAAGTGACTCAAAAAGGGTCTAGGCCCGAAACGTCAGCTTTCCTGCTCCCCTGATGCTGCTTGGCCTGCTGTGTTCATCCAGCTCTACACCTTGTTATCTCAAAAAGTGACATATGCTTGGCAGACTGAATGAGTAGTGTTTGGAGTGAGATACATTACTTACACTTTGTAGTTGCAGTCTGCTAGGAATAGACAGCAGGAGTGAGAGACCTGAGTTTGTAAGTGGGTAAAGTCGTGTATTAAGTTCCTGGATTATTTCTGTAGTTGATAAGGTTCGAAATGGCAGGAGAACTTGACCCCGTGGAATGCACCTCCTGCAATATATGGGAAATCAGGGACACGTCCAGTGCCCATCGTGACCATATATGCAGGAAGTGTGTTCGGCACCTGATTTGCTGCATGGAGGGCCTGGAGCATACATGGACTGAGTATGGAGCATCTATGAGGCTGAAAATGTCATTGTTAGCAAATCTACCAAGCTGTTTATACCACTGGTAAGGGCTGCACAGACCAAGAAGAGTGGATGATGACCAGGAAGATGTATAAGCGTGGGCAGGCAGTGAAGGGCCCCCCCACCCCTCCATGGCCATTCCCCTCTCAAACAAGTATACTGTCTTGGCTATTGTTGGAGGGGGATGGCCTCTTGGGGAAAGCAGCAGCCAGATTAGCAGTACCATTACTAGCTCTATTATACCGCAGGAAGGTCGATGTGTAGGTGAGCAGAAGTGATAGAAGAGTCTATAGTCAGGAGCATAGATAAGCATTTCTGTGGCCCCAAACAAGACAGGATGGTGTGTTACCTCCCTGATGCCAGAGTCAAGGATGTCTTCTGAGCAGGCACAGGATATTCTGAAGGGGGAAGGTGACCAGTCAGATGTTGTGGTCCACATCAGTACTAATGACATGAGTAGGAAGAGAGATGAGGTCCTGCAAAGGGAGTTCAGGGAGTTAGGTAGGAAGTTGAAAAGTAGGAACTCTAGGATTCTAATGTTGGGGTTACATCCTGTGCCACTTGCCAGCGAAGCTAGGAATAGGAAGATAGTACATTAAAATACATGGCTGGAGGAAATTACAGACCAGTGGCCCCTGTGTTGGTGATAAAAATCTTCTCCAAAAATTCCTAGGTACAGGATTTGGTTGATATTGTCTCTATGGACTTTAGCATTACCTTTGACAAGGTCACTCATCGCAGGCTTATACAAAAGGTGAAGTCACACGAGATCTGTGGTGAGCTGGTAAGATGGATACAGAACTGGCTTAGTCATAGATCGAGAGTAGGGTGGAAGGGTATTTTTCTGAGTGGAGATCTGTGACATGTAGTGTTCCACAGGGATCAGTGCTGGGACGTATGTTGTTTGTAATACGTATAAATAAATTGAAAGAGAATGTAGGTGGCCTGATTACTATACTATATTTGCAAATGACCCAAAGATTGGGGTACTGAGGATAGTGAGGAGGATTGCCAAAGGGTACAGCAGGATATAGATAGTTTGGAGACTTGGATGGAGAAATAACAGATGGAGTTTAAACCGGACAAGTATGAGCTGATGGACTTTGGAAGATCTAATGCTGGAGGGAAGTATAGAGTAAATGGCAGAATCCTTACTTGCATCGACATACAGAGGGGTCTTGGGGCACACAGTTTCCTGAAAGCAGCAACACAACTGGGTAAGGTGGCCAAGAAGGCATATGGCAGGTTATAGATTATAAAAATTGGAAAATTATGCTTCATCTATACAGCTGCAATATAGTGATAAATATGGCTTGGTGCAAGTTAAAATATTGGTGACAAGGTTTTAGATAACCTCTAGCTGACAAAGGGTAGAATGTGACAGATCAGCCAGAAGTGCATTAGAATAGTCAAGTCTAGAGGTAATAAAGAAATGAACAAAGATTACAATGGCAGTTGAATGGAGGCAGGTGAAAAGATGGGCAGAATTATTTTGTTCCTGGAGATAGTAAGAGAGGTGATAAGAAAGGGAAATAAATGCGAGTTGGCCCTGGTGAGATACCTGGCTCCATCTTGCTATCCCATCAATTAAGTTATGGATGAGAATGTTCACTGAGCATTTTTTTAACTCAACACTAACTCAGGATTTTTTAAGTGTTCACTTAACAGTCGCTTCAGAACCTCAATTCACCATTTCTATAATGATCTACCTTCCAAGCAAGAGAGAAAATTGGTTAGATTTACAACCAGAAAATAAGAGAAATCTGCTTGCTGTTTCGGAAGTCGGGGGGGATGAGGTTTTCCAACTGCACCAATCTGGGGGTTAATCAGAGGAATGGATAGTGTTATAAAGTGGAGGGTGGCCCCCTTCTGATAAATAACACTGAAACATCCAAAGAGGAGCGTCTCACCCTATAATCTGCTAAAAGGAGTGTGAGAAGGGGTGTAATCCGTTTTTTTTTCAGCAACTTCTAATGCATATTCATCTGCCATCTCTGCAGCTCTTCTAACTGTTTTAACTTTATGTTCCTCAAGTGAGTTCTTTTCACTTCTGGAAGTGAGTTTTTAAACTCCTCCAGCAGAATAACATCTCGAAGATCTTCATATGTCTTTTCTATCTTTAATGCTTTCACCCATCTAGTTGCTGCGTTTAATTTTTTCAAACTCGACATAAGTCTGACCTGGCTCCTTTCTTATTTCTGAACTGTCGCCGATATGCTTCTGGTACCAATTCGTAGGCACTCAAAATAGCCTGTTTTATTTCTTCATATTCTCTTGACACCTCTTCTTACAGCGCTGCAAACACTTCACTAGCCCTGCGAACCAAGTAGGTCTGAATTAATGTTACCCACATAGACTCTGGCCAGTTCATCTGTTTAGCCAATTTCTCAAAGGAAATGAAAAAGGCTTGTACATCATTTTCATTGAATTTTGGTAATGTTTAGACATATTTGTATACATCCCTACCAGGCTGTTAGCTTTGCTGAGTTTGCTCATCATCCCATCTATCTTGTACTTTTACTTCTGCCATTTTGAAGTTTTTGTGCTTCAAGGTCCAACTTCATCCTTTCCAACTTGAATATTCTTTCCCTTTCTTTATCTTCTAACATGGCTCTTCCTTTCCATTCTTTCTTTTCTAATTCCAGTTGTTTTATTTGTAATTTAATTTTTTCTGTCTCCACTGCACTTGACTGTTTCTGTGATATACCTAAAAGCTTGGCTAACTTTGTTATGATTTCATCTTTCTTCTTATTCCTATTTAAACCCAATTCTAGTCTGTCTGCTAATTCTAAAAGTGTCTCTTTTTTCTGTCTTTCTAAAATTTCTTGGCAAACTTGGGGAGCATCTTCCACCCACAAAAACTCTTTAACAATGTTAACAGCAATTTCCCTACTTTTTGATTTGACCAATAAAAAGCAAGCAAAATTAAACAGATTTTTCCACTTCTCACTGAAGTTTTACTTCAAGATCTAGTACTGATCCCCAAATATGTTTAAATCTACTGGGACCTTTTGTACTTCAAATCTGTTCTAATCCTGGACCCAATCTGTCCCAACCTGTCCAAATCCCGGACCTGAGTTGGCCAGATCCTGGACCCAAGCCTCCAATCTGTTATAAAATGGAGGTTGACTACACCTCCTGTTCCCCCCGTCCCCCCACCACCCAGGGTGTTTCTGTTTTAGTTAACAGAGAGGAGTGCCTCACCCTATAATCTGTTAAAAGAAATGAGAGTAGAGGTGTAATCTGTTTTTTTCAGCAACGTCTAGTGGTGAGGTAAAATAAACCCCTGATGCTCATTTTATAATCAACAAGTAACAATTTATTTATCTAACTCTAACAGTGAACAAATTAACTAAATTATTAACAAACCATATAAACCCCTTCCAACTACTAACTATTCTCAAATAAAACAAGGTTCTAATTGTATGCTGTTCCAATAAATACAAGTCCAACTTACATAAAATGAAAAAAAAATAAAAACAGAATGTAGTCTCTTGAAATTACAGCCATGTTATGTCTTCTGGAATGTTCTGTGCCTTCTCTGTTGAGTGTTCTGTCAGGAATATTAACTAGTTGTGCTGTAGGTGCCCTTTGATTTGGACGGTGCTTTCTCTAAAAGTTAGACTGTGAGAGCTAGCCATTCTTTCAAGAGCTGTTAACTCTTGCAGATGGCAGTTCGTTCTTCCGTCTTTGCCCAACTGCCCCTACTTTTATACCCTTGATGACATATCAATATTTCTTATAATAGGATTGGTCCTAGGTTGTCAAAATCATCAGATTTAAATTTAATTGGCTTTTTGTATCTGGGTGCCTGGTTCAACTTAATTGGCTAAATTTAAAACTTGTTGTCTTGATAACAAAATAAAACTGTTGTTTGGCCTGCTGACTGTACAGCCTTTTGAATAAATGTTTCAATTCAGGTGCACTGTGCACCTGGAAACCTACAAGCTATTGCCCACAGACATCCTTTTTGAATCTCTACCAGAGAAAAAGCACATCATCTTTTAAAGGGGCTATGCACTGCCTACACCGCCTACACCTCCCTCCACCCCCAGCATCTTACAAACACCAATAATTTGCAAACACCCAAATTCTAATGTCCTGCCTTCCAATCCAAAAATACTCTACTAACTTCACAATAATGAAAACAAGAGATTGGCCTCTGGGAGTGAACACGCTGCTCCTGCCTTTGACCCTTTTCCCTATAACTTCGACCCCACATGAAGAAGAAAAATCAACATACATTTAACCACTAGATCCCCAGTGTTCTGTAGGACACTGAAGCTGCTGGCCTATGATAGGACAGCTATTTCTGGTGACCTGAATACCAATGCTGGGACCTGTGAAAGTGTGAGATATGTGACAAACTGATTGGTGTATGATAGGTTGATTTTTTTTAAAAAAGTGGGGATGGCATATTAGTCACCAGCTAACAATCCTGCCTCCATAATTTAAATGAAAATCTGAAAATTGTGTCAAAAGGTCGTATTGATGTCAAATGTTACACTGTAATTGCAAGCAGACTGTTTTCTCAGACTTCTGCCAGGGAGTTGAATAGAGGCAGTAGTTCACAGAGGGAAGTTTAGGGACTGAAAGCAATATGTTTAGTGTTCCCAATGTTTAACTGGAGGATATTTCTGCTCATCCAGTACAGGATGCTAGATAGAGTTTGTTGATCTGGTAACAGTGGAGCATTTAGAGAGGGGATGAAGAAGTAGAGCTGGGTATCAGCAGCCATGTGAGAACTAAAGCATGTAGATGACAAATGGAAGGGGATGGATAAGGATATATCCTTGGGGGACACCAGAGGAAGCAGTAAGAGAACAGGAAAAGAAGCCATTCCCTGGCTATGATTAAACAGAAAAGGAAGAAAGCAGGATAAGCATGGAGAGGCTTTGAAAAGGATAATGATGTAGTGAGCCCTTGTCAAAGACTGCAGATATGTCGCGAAGGATGAGGAGAGGAACTTTACTTTTGCCACAGACATAATATGTCGTTGGTGACTTTAATAAGAGTTGTGTGGACACTGTGACAAGGCCAGAAATCCAATCGGAAGAATTAAAGCATGGTGCTCTGGGTAAGATATGATTGGATATGAGGTGACAACATGTTTAGGAGTTTGGACTGGAAAGGGAGGTTGGTCAGGGATGGTAGTTTGTATGGCTGATATTTGAACCACGGCAAACCAACACAGGGTATAAGGATGATGACAGCAGATTGAGAGGTGAGATGGACAAAGAGTGTAAACCTCAATTATTGGAATATGAACATGAATTGAGGTCATAGAGTCCTGAACCATTTCTGAATTTCAATCTGCCCGCCTGGGAGATCTTGACAGAGGTTGTGGATTATTAAGCCATCAATGGTTCTCTCATCCAAATAAGGATGTCCAGCAGCTCCTAAAGGGTTCAGTCTCAATTAGAGAGCCTACAGACTTTCAAGTATGCCAAAGCAAAAACCAGAGAGGGGTGCTGCTGCTGCAGGAAAGGACTTTGAGGCTGCCTACAAATTCCATTAAAAAAACAACAAACTACAACGTTCACCACCTGCACACACCACCACCTTCTCCACCCTGCAACCAACTCTTCCCCCACAATAGCAAGATAAAAAAAAACTTTGAGGGTAATATTAAGACACTGTAAGAACTTATTTAATTGTGAAAAAAAAGGAAGACAGAAGCCAAAGGCAACATAGGCCTTTTAGAAACTGTGTCTGGGGAAATAATAGTAGGGAACAAGGAAATAGAATATGCTAATTGCATTCCAAAATTGCTAAATATTCAATAGGCAAGAGGAACAGAGGAAATAACTACAATAATTATCACTGAAGAAGTTGTCATGGGAAAACTTACTGGGACTAAAGACAGATAAATCTTCTGGACCTGATGGCATGCAACCTAGCATATTAAAGGAAGTATTACAGAGATAGATGACATATTGACAGTAATCTTCCAGGAATTCATACAAGACAAAAAAAAGAAAACTATTGACCTGTTAGTCTGCTACAGAAAATGATGGAATTTATTATAAAAGGATATAATAGTAGAGTAATTAGAAATACATAGTATAATCAAGCAAATTTAATAGGATCATGAAAAGGAAATCATACCTGTCAAATTTACTGGTGCTCAATGAGGAAGTAATAAGTAGGATAAATAAAGGGGAAGTAGTGGATGTAATGTATTTGGATATGTTTTTCATTGAATTCCTACAGCGTTGAAATAAATCATTTTAGCCCAACAAGTCCACACTGATCCTCTGAAGAGCGTCACTCTACCCTTTCCCTGTAACCCTCCATTTCCCATAGCTAACATACCTAACTTACACATCCCTGCACACTATGGGCAGTTTATCATGGCCAATCCACCTAGCCTGAGAGATAGTAAGAACTGCTGATGCTGGAATCTGAGATAACACAGTGTGGAGCTGGAGAAACACAGCAGGCCAGGCATCAGAGGAGCAGGAAAGCTGACGTTTCGGGTCGGGACCCTTCTTCAGCCTGCACATGTTTGGACTGTAGGAGGAAACCAGAGCACCTGGTGGAAACACATGCTGACCAGGGGAGAACGTGCAAACTCCACACAGACAATCACCCAAGGGCAGAATCAAACCCAGGTCCCTAGCGCTGAGAGCCAGCAGCACTAACCACTGAGCCACTATGCCACCTGTGCTTTTTTTCAGAAAACATTTGGTAAAGAACAATACAAAAACAAAGTTGCTGGAAAAGCAAACTTTTAGTTCTGAGGAAGGGTCACCGGACTCGAAACGTTAACTCTGTTTTCTCCTTCACAGATGCTGCCAGACCTGCTGAGCTTTTCCAGCAACTTTGTTTTAGCTCCTGATTTACAGCATCCGCAATTCTTTTGGTTTTTATAAAGAACAATACAAGACAGGAACAAGACCTTTGATCCAACAAGCCTGCACTGATCCTTATTTAGACCCTCTACTTATTGTCCATATGCAGTTTCTGACTCTCTGTTCACCTCTCGTTCATGTGTCTATCAGGATATGCCTTAAATGCTGTTAATGTGCCTACTTCCATTACCTCCACTAGCAATGCATTCCAGGCACCAACCACCCTCTGTATGAAAGAATTTTGATGCACTTCTCCCCTAAACTTTCCCTCTCTCACATTGAACCTGTGCCCTCTTGCAATTGACCTCCCAACTCTTGGGAGGAAAAGCCTCTGACTATCCACCCTATCTATGCCTCTCATAAATTTTTAGACCTCTAGCAGGTCATCACCTCAGCCTCCATTTTTCCAGTGAAAACAGTCCAAGTTTATCTAACCTCTCCTCATACATAAAACCCTGCAGACCAGGCAACATCCTGGCTTTTCTGATGAAGGGTCTAGGCCCGAAACATCAGCCTCTTTGCTCCTATGATGCTGCTTGGCCTGCTGTGTTCATCCAGCCCTGCACCTTGTTGTCTCTGTAACATAACTTGCCAGCTTTTATAAAAACCAAAAGAACTGTGGATACTGTAAATCGGAAACAAAAACAAAAGTTGCTGTAAAAGCTCAGCATCTGTGAAGAGAAATTTTGGGTCAAAACATTAATTCTGACTTCTCTTCACAGATGCTGCCAGACCTGCTCAGCTTTTCCAGTAACGTCTGTTTTTATTGCCATCTTTAAATTCGATGTCCCAGCTGATGAAGGCAAGCATGCTTATATGCCTTTTTGACTGCCTTATCCATCTGTGTCATTTTTGTTCTCCACTTTCTACAAAGTGCCTTGGAAGACATATTCCTTTCAAAGCACTCAATACAAGGTTCCTTTGATTCTTTGGATGTGTGTCCTCCTTCATTCTCCAGTCTCTTCATTCTCCCCATCTGTCATTGGGAACTTTCAGGACGCCTAGATCCTTTTGTATGTTAATGCAGTAAATCCTAAGGGTTCTGCCATTTATTGTATAATTCACACCTGAATTTGATCTTCCAAAATGCATCACCTCTCATTTATCCTGATTAAACACCATCTGCTATTTCTCTGCCCAAATCTACAGTCTATCTATATCCCACTGTATCCTTTGACAATTCTCCTCACTATCTGCAACTCCAACAATTTTGGTGTCATCCGCAAACTTACTAATCAGACCACTTCCTCCAGATCTTTTATATATATTACTAACAACCACGGTCCCAGCAGAATATCACAAGTTACTGATCTTCATTCTAAAACGTACCATTCCACAGCTACTCTCTGTCAACTAAGACAAGCCAGTTCTACATCCACCTAGCCGGCACACCCTGGATCCCATGAGACTCTATCTTTTGTATCAACCTGTCATGAGGTACCTTATCAAATGCCTTACTAATATCCATATAGACAACATCCCTCTTCCCTCATCAATCACTCTTGTCACCCCCTCAAAAAAACTCGATCAAGTTGGTGGTAGCACACATTATGCTACTGAATAAGGTAAGAGCCCATGATGTTTGTGCTAGTATGTTTGTATGGATAAAGGATTGGCTAACTAATAGAAGACAGAGATTTGGGATAAGGGGGTCATTTTCAGGATGGCAACCTGTAACTAATGGTATGCCAAAGGGATCAGTGCTAGGGAAATCATTATTTACTATATAAATGACTTGGATGATGGAAGTGAACGTTTGATACTCAAAGTTGCAGCTGACATAAAAATAGTTGGGAAGGCAAGTGGTGAGGATGACACAGAGTCTGCAGAAGGATAACGACAGTTTAAGCAAGTGGGCAAAATTTTGTCAGATGGAATATAATGTGGGAGATGTGAAGTTGTGCACATTGGGAAGGGAGACGAGAGGAGCTGACGATTATTTAGAAGACAAAACTGCGGAAAGTTTCAGCATAGAGGGGTTTGGGAGTCTTTGTCCGTGAATCTCAAAAAGCTAACATCCAAATTCAGTAGGTAGTAAGGAAGGCAAATGGAATTGGAAGAGGAATTGAATATAAAAAAGCACATGAATAAAGTGCACTGATGAACTAGATGGATTTTTACAACAATGGTCATCATTAGACTTTGAATTAAAATTCTACCTTTTGTCATGGTAGAATTTGAAACCTGGTACCCAGACCATGATCGCGTCTCAGGAATATTAGTCGAGCAACAATCCCTTGTGCCTTTTATCTTCCTTGAAGCAACCGAAGTGGGCACTGCATTGCAGGGAATGGAAATGCAAATTGTCATTTTTGTTCTCCACTTTCTATAAAGTTCCTTGGAAAATATTCTCCTTTCAAAGCACTCAATACAATGTTCCATTGATTTTTCAGATGGGTGTCCTCCTTCATTCTCCAATCTCTTCATTCTTCCCATCTGTCATTGTAGAAACTTCATTGGGAACTTAGTCTATTTCTGTCTCTCAGATTTAATCTGCCCTCAGGCACTGCTCACGAGTTAACAAGGTAATTGAGATAACAAGGTGTAGAGCTGGATGAACACAGCAGGCCGAGCAGCATCAGAGGAGCAGGAAAGCTGACGTTTCGGGCCTAGACCCTTCTTCAGAA
>NC_063334.1:43891305-43927071 GCF_021869965.1 Rhincodon typus
GCTTGGGAACCCTGCAGCCCAATGGTATCAATGTGGATTTCACAAGCTTCAAAATCTCCCCTCCCCCTACCGCATCCCAAAACCAGCCCAGCTCGTCCCCGCCTCCCTAACCTGTCCCCTCCTCCCACCTCAAGCCCCACCCCCATCTCCTACCTACTAACCTCATCCCACCCCCTTGACCTGTCCGTCCTCCCTGGACTGACCTATCTCCTCCCTACCTCTCCACCTACACTCACCTTTACTGGCTGCGTCCCCACCTCTTTGACCGGTCTGTCTCCTCTCCACCTATCTTCTCCTCTATACATCTTATATCCGCCTCCCCCTCTCTCCCTATTTATTTCAGAACCCCCTTCCCCTCCCCCATTTCTGAAGGAGGGTCTAGGCCTGAAACGTCAGCCTTCCTGCTCCTCTAATGCTGCTTGGCCTGCTGTGTTCATCCAGCTCTGCACCTTGTTATCTCAGATTCTTCAGCATTTGCAGTTCCTACTATCTCTGCAACTCCATGATTGTTAGGTTGTGTGAGAATGTTGTAGGAACTGCAATGTGAATGTACTCTGAAGTTGAAGCCGATATCTCACACGACAACTATGTATCTCAGCTGAATTTCAACTAGCAACTAAGTAATATATAGTAAACCTTTGTTCTGCCTAAAATATCACGTCAGCATCTTTCCCTAATGTCACAAGCTTAGACTAGCAAGAAACTGAATCTATACAAGATATCCGAGGTGATTCAGGTAAATGATGATGACAAGGTGAGAGGTATCAGTAAAAGTAACCATGAGATTACTGATTTATCACATAAATGCAACTTATGCTTAAGGAAGGAAATACAAAATCATAGAATCTGTACAGTGCAGAAAAAGAGGCCATTCAGCCCATTGAGTCTGCATCAATCTTCCAAAGAGCATCCAACCCAGAACCAGCCCCTCAACCTATCCCTATAACCCTGAACTTACCATAGTTAATCCATCTAGCTCACACACTATGGAACAATTTAGCATAGCCAATCCACTAAGGTGCACATTTTCAGACTGTGGGAGGAAACTGGAACACTTGGCAAAAACTCATGCAGACATGAAAACATGCAAACTCCACCCAGACAGTCACCTAAGGCTGGAATCAAATCTGGGTTCCTGGCTCCATGAGGCAGCAGTGCTAACCACTGAGTCACCATGCTGCCTGAATAAATTTCTCCAATTGTCATAGTGGGATTTGAACCCATGTCCCCAGAACATTAGGCTTGAGTTCTTGATACTAGTCCAGTAATATAACAATTGCACCAACACGTCCTCTTGCTGTTATTACTCAATCTGGTCTTCATGGAACAACCCTACAACAATGTGGCTGACTCAATTGTTCCCTGAGGTGGCTTAGCCCATGACTTAGTTATAATAAATGACTATAATGAATAGCAAGGTGTGCTGAGTATTGTAGGAGTACTCTCACCAACTGTTGTGCAGTTGTTCAAATTGAATCCCAACACCATCACAACCAGGGGTGAACAACAAATGCTGTTATATTCCACACTGGTCACATTTCAAAAATGATTAGTATAAAACATAAACTTGCAACTGAGCAGTTAATGGGATTTTGTCAGCAATCTTGTTAACTAAACTAGCAGGCACACAAACGCTATAAATAATGTCTCGTTTATCAATTAAGCTCCACAGTACGTAATAGGTTGCGCAAAAAGTCATCACAGATTGTGGCCCTACAGATTATTTTGCAAACTTTTAAGAACCAAAATAGGCTTCTATAAGTTGGAAAAACAATGCATTATTAAACAGAGCTACAACATGGTATGGGGAGACAACTACATAAGAGGTGAGTTAACAAGGTGTGGAGCTGGATGAACACACCAGGCCACGCAGCATCAGAGGAGCAGTTTTCTGAAGAAGGGTCCTGACCCAAAACGTCAGCTTTCCTGCTCCTCTGATGCTGCCCGGCCTGCTGTGTTCATCCAGCTCCACACCTTGTTATCTCAGACTCCAGCATCGGCAGTTCCTACTATCTCCTTCATTTTTCAGCAACAGAGGGAGAGGCAACAGCGAGGACCAGGGGGCTGCCGGGAAGGTAAGCTTTCCCTCTTAAAAGGCTTACCTCGAGCGTCAGCGGCCTTCATTTTTCAGCAACAGAGGGAGAGGCGACAGCGAGGACCAGGGGGCTGCTGGGAATATATTTGGGCAGCGGCTGAACCCGAGACACTAAACGTGTAGTGTCTCCCACCCACCCTCCTCCTCTAGCCAAAAAAAAGGACTCTGTGGTGTGTTGGTAAGGTAAGGTTTTTATACTTTTTCTATTTCTTCTGTATTGTGTAATTGCTTAAAAATTTACTTTTTTTTTAAATTTATCTATTAATTGGTTATTTGAAAGGACCATAGCAGAGAAGCATTAGAAAGTATTTAACTCATAAATTGAGATAAAGTAATAAAGTAATTAACTAAGTAGAGATGGCTGGGCAGGTGATGTGCTGTAGCTATATGATGTGGGAGCTGGCTGATCCCATTGTGAACGGCAGTGACCACATCTGCAGCAAGTGTTGGTTGCTGGAAGAACTCCGGCTCAGAGTTGAAGATCTGGAATCTGAGCTTCAAACACTGCAGCACATCCGGGAGGGGGAGAGTTACCTGGACGCTTTGTTTCAGGAGGCAGTCACACCTGGTAGATTAAGTAATTCAAATTCAGTTATTGATCAGGGACAACAGGGTGTGACTGCAAGTGAGGCAGGTAGGGGGATCCTGAGTTCAGGCGTGGAGGAGCCTTAGCTTTTGACCTTATCCAACAGGTACAAGATACTTGCTCCCTGTGTGGATGAGGAAAAGGGCTGCGGGGAGGATGAGCCAGCTCACCGCGGCACCATGGTGCAGAAGGCCATTCAAGAGGGGGAAGCAAAAAGACAAGTGGTAGTTATAGGGGATTCTATAGTTAGGGGGATAGATAGTATCCTTTGCAAGCCGGATCGGGAGTCCCGCATGGTGTGTTGCCTGCCCGGTGCCAGGGTGCAGGACATCTCTGACCGGCTTGAAAGGATATTGGTGCGGGAGGGGGAGGATCCAGTTGTTGTGGTCCACGTTGGGACTAACAACATAGGCAAGGCTAGGATGGAGGACCTGTTTGGGGATTATCAAGCACTAGGAACGAAATTAAGGAACAGGTCCTCGAGGGTCATAATCTCCGGATTACTGCCCGAGACACGTGCAAATTGGCTTAGGGATAAGAAAATTAGGGAAGTAAACACGTGGCTAAGGGAGTGGTGTGGGAAAGAGGGGTTCCATTTCATGGGGCATTGGCATCAGTTTTGGAACCGGAGGGATCTGTACCGATGGGACAGTCTCCACCTGAACTGATCTGGAACCAGTGTTCTTGCGAAAAGGATAAATAGGGTGGTCACTAGGACTTTAAACTAGTGAGTTGGGCGGAAGGGAAAGGGAAAACGACAGGGAGTATGATGGTAAATAAAAAGGTAAGCAGCAGGTTAGCATGTGTGCAGGAGGGTTTAAGTTCAAGGCAGACTATGAAAGACGCAAAAAAGGAAGGATAACTCAGGAGATATTATTAGAGATGTTGGAAATCATGAGGGTAAGAAAGCTAGCATAAAGGCACTTTACCTGAATGCTCGCAGCATTCGCAACAAGGTTGATGAGTTAACGACACAAATCATCGCGAATGAATATGATTTGGTAGCCATTACGGAGACATGGTTACAAGATGGTCACGACTGGGAGTTAAATATCCAAGGGTACCAGACTATTCGGAAGGACAGACAGGAAGGTAATGGAGGTGGTGTAGCTCTGATATTCAAGGACGCCATCAGGGCGGTGCTGAGAGATGATATAGGTTCTATGGAGAATGAAGTTGAATCCATTGGGTGGAAATTAGAAATTCTAAGAGGAAAAAGTCACTGATAGGTGTAGTCTATAGGCCACCAAATAATAACATCACATTGGGGCGGGCAATAAACAAAGAAATAACTAATGCCTGTAAAAATGGTACAGCAATTATCATAGGGGATTTTAACGTACATGTAGATTGGTCGAACCAGCTCGGTCAGGGTAGCCTTGAGGAGGAGTTCGTTGAGTGTATCCGTGATAGTTTTCTTGAACAGTATGTAATGGAACCGATGAGGGAGCAAGCTATCCTAGATCTGGTCCTGTGTAATGAGACAGGAATAATTAATGACCTCATAGTTCGGGATCCTCTTGGAAGAAGTCATCACAGTATGGTTGAATTTAGAATACAGATGGAGAGTGTGAAGATAAAATCCAATACCAGGGTCCTGTGCTTGAACAAGGGGAACTACAATAGTATGAGGGAGGACTTGGCTAAAGTAGACTGGAAACAAAGATTTTATGGTGGGACAGTTGACGAGCAGTGGAGGACTTTCAAAGCAATCTTTCAAAGTGCTCAGCAAAAGTATATTCCAATGAAAAGGAAGGACTGTAAGAAAAGTGGTAATCTGCCATGGGTGTCTAAAGAAATAAGGGAGGCTATCAAATTGAAAGAGAAGGCATACAAAGTGGCCAAAAACAGCATGAAACTAGAAGATTGGGAAAACTTTAAAGGTCAACAGAAAGCCACAAAAAGAGCTATAAAGAAAAGAAGATAGAACATGAGAAAAAACTAGTACAGAATATAAAGACAGATAGCAAAAGTTTCTATAAATATATAAAACAAAAAAGAGTGGCTAAAGTAAACGTTGGCCCTTTAGACCTTGAGAAGGGGGATTTAGTTATGGGATATAATGAAATAGCTGAGGCATTGAACAGGTATTTTGTATCGGTCTTCACAGTGGAGGGCACTAATAACATGCCAGTAATTGACAAAGAGATGAAGGTAGGTGATGACCTGGAAACAATCATTATTACGGAAGAGGTAGTGTTGGGCAAGCTAAATGGAGCTAAGGATTGATAAGTCTCCTGGCCCTGATGGAATGCATCCCAGGGTACTAAAAAAGAGATGGCGGGAGAAATAGCAGGTGCACTGGCGGTAATTTTCCAAAATTCGCTGGACTCTGGGGCAGTCACAGCAGATTGGAAAACAGCAAATGTGACGCCACTATTTAAAAAGGGAAGTAGACAAAAGATGGGGAATTATAGACCGCTTAGCTTAACCTCTGTGGTGGGGAAGATGCTTGAGTCTATTATCAAGGAAGAAATAGCAAGGCATCTTGATAGAAATTGTTCCGTTGGGCAGACGCAGCATGGGTTCACGAAGGGCAGGTCATGCTTGACAAATCTTTTGGAATTCTATGAAGACATTATGAGCGAGGTGGACAATGGGGACCCAGTGGATGTGGTGTACCTAGATTTCTAAAAGGCCTTTGACAAGGTGCCGCACAAGAGGCTACTGCATAAGATAAGGATGCATGGCATTAAGGGTAAAGTATTAGCATGGATAGAGGATTGGTTGACTAACAGGAAGCAAAGAGTCGGGATAAATGAGTGCTATTCTAGCTGGCAGTCAGTGACTAGTGGTGTGCCTCAGGGATCGGTGTTGGGACCGCAATTATTTACAATTTATATAGATGATTTGGAGTTGGGGACCACGTGTAGGGTGTCAAAGTTTGCAGATGACACTAAGATGAGTGGCAAAGCAAAGTGTGCAGAGGACTGTGAAACTTTGCAGAGGAACATAGATACATTGAGTGAGTGGGCAAAGGTCTGGCAGATGGAATACAATGTAAATAAATGTGAAGTCATACATTTTGGTGGGAGTAATAGTAAAAAGGATTATTACTTGAATGGTAAAAAGTTGCAGCATGCTGCTATGCAGAGGGACCTGGGTGTCCTTGTGCATGAATCACAGAAGGTAGGTCTGCAGGTACAACAAGTAATTAGGAAGGCAAATGGAATTTTGTCCTTCATTGCTAAAGGGATTGAAATAAAAAGCAGAGAGGTTATGTTGCAGCTGTACAAGGTGCTGGTGAGGCCACACCTGGAGTACTGTGTGCAGTTTTGGTCTCCTTACTTGAGAAAGAATGTATTGGCACTGGAGGGGGTGCAAAGGAGGTTCACTAGGTTGATTCCGGAGTTGAGGGGAGTTGGTTTATGAGGAAAGATTGAGTAGATTGGGATTATATTCATTGGAATTCAGAAGATTGAGGGGGGATCTTATGGAAACATATAAAACTATGAAGGGAATAGATAAGATAGAAGTAGAGAGGATGTTTCCACTGGCAGGTGAAGCTAGGACAAGAGGGCATAGCCTCAAGATTAGAGGGAACAGATTTAGGACTGAACTGAGAAGGAATTTCGTCACCCAGAGGGTTGTTAATCTATGGAATTCCTTGCCCAGTGAAATAGTTGATGCCAATTCAGTGAATGTTTTTTAAAAAAAAGTAGTTTTTTTTAACAATAAAGGAATTAAGGGATACGGTGAGAACGCGGGTAAGTGGATCGGAGTCCACGAAAGGATCAGCCATGATCTTATTGAATGGCGGAGCAGGCTCAAAGGGCCAGACGGCCTACTCCTGCTCCTAGTTCTTATGTTCTTATGTTCTTAGAGGTGAGTGATGTCTTCACCACACTGCTTGCATGGAAAAGCATGTGAAAAATGAAGACAGACTCAAGAAATGAAGAAATGGAATCTTGTCAATTATCCCACATAGACAACCATATAAATGTAGACAAACAGGAGGCCAGAAAAACACAGCAAACCAGGCAGTATTTGGAGGAAAGGAGCAGTCAATGTTTCGGGTATTACCCTTCTTCAGGACTGCGGTTTCTGCAGTTTTTTTTTTAATCTCTATCCATATAATTGTGTCTGTCAATTACTTTATAGGTACCTTGTATGGGTCTGTGTGCTAACTGTCTTAATAGATACAGAAACAGCTTTCCGTTAATAGTACAACACATTTAAAAAGGTAGATCTGCAGCATTTGTTCCCTTTCCAATTTTATATCTCAGGTCTTTGCTGTTTCCTAAAAGAAAGAGAACAAAGTGTGATACAACAACTTGAATTGGAATTAGAAAGGGAGAAAAGTTAGAAAGAGAGGAACTGAGGCAGGGAGTTGAAAAGACACAGCTCAAATTCAATGCATTTGAGGGATACAATGAGGGTGACCCACAGCCAAAATCTTGTTTGCTTATAACAATGACAAGTGCTGGAGAAATTGTCAATACTTGTGGAGAGTGGAACAAAGTTAATGTTTCAGGTCAAAATGACTTCTTCGGAACTTTATTCTTTACCAAACCAAAGCAACAATAATTCACTTGTTACCTAAATTTATCAGGAATGAGTAGAAATGTACTTCGTGTCATTTAAGAAAGTTGCCATAACATCAAAATAGCCTAAAGAAGATTAGATAGTGCCGTGTTGGATGTTTTTTCCTCTGGGAAAAGATATGGAGGCATCCTCACACCTCGTCAAGCATGGAAACAGTCCCTTCAGTCCAGCTCATCTATGCTGACCTTGTTTCCCAAAACTAAACTAATCCCACTTGCCTGCATTTGGCCATATCCCGCTAGACCTTTCCCAATCATGTACCTGTACAAATGTCTTTTAAGTGTTGTAACTGTCCATGCATCCGCCACCTTCTCTGGCAGTTCATTCCATTTCACTCTGTGGGAAATAATAGTCCCTTTTAAATTTTTTCCACTGTCTACTTGTCATGCCATTTTCAAGGAATTATGTACCCGAGTCCCTGGGTCACTTTGGTTAACAACATCTCTTTCAGAAGAGCACTCAGGTGACTATAACAAAATAAAGACTAATGTTCTCAATGCCAATGCATCAGTACCAAAAACCTAGAGACAGAAGCTTAGAGACAGCCTTTTAAAAAAAGAATCAAAGCATGGTAGAATTTGGCAAAGAGCAGGAAACAGAGCGTAATAGATGGCACAGATTGATGAAAGTTGGACCTTTGAGAAATTTAGGGATGTGATTCTGATGGAAGAATTAAATAATAGTGCTTCTAGGGGAATGGAGTTCCACCTACATAAATGCAAAGTTTGTAAAATAAATGTGATGTAATTATGAGCTGACTCAAACCATATTAGTGACAGTTGGAAACTCTCAGAGAAACAAAAGGAGGCTTAATAGTGAGAACAAAGCTGGATGTGATGGTAAAGATTTCCAAAGTAAAGACAGAGGCACACTTCAGGTTAAGGATGAAGTGCAGAGATATATTCAATTCCTGGGGACTAACTTATTAATTTTGTCATAGCAAAGGTGATGTAAAGACTAACTGGAAATGGAAAAGCAAATCTATAGTAATGTTATAGTTGCACAGTGGTTTTCTAGACAGTGGTGTCCTAGTGGGCAAAGGTTCTGACAAGTAAATATATTTTCCTTTCTTTACTAATGGAGAAAGTAACAGTGCAGGAAATTAAAAAAATTTTCTGTCTAAAAGTGAAGCTTCTACAATTTTGTCTGGTGGGTTATGTAAGTTAATTGCTATTATTTGAGAGAGAAGAGCATCTCAGTCTCTGATGACTGTGGGTGATACAAAGCTCTCTTCAAAAAGCTCACTGAATAAAGAAATATTGATCAGAAAGTTTGTTAGAAATTATTTACCTGATCTCAGTGTGTCCTTTTTGTTCTTATCTGCTCCCACCTTTCAATAGCATAAGGTCTATCAGATTTCTATTTCCTCTCTGTCCTGAAGAACTGTCATAGTCATCTTGAAGTGTTATCTTTGTTTCTCTCTCCACAGAGGCTGCCATGCCCTGTTGAATGTTTGCAGAACTGAATTTGAGATTTATTTGTGTCATAGATCAGCATCATGTGGGGTTCTCGTAAAACCAGAAATATTCATATAATGAAGCCCCACACCAGTGTAGGCATTAATTACTGATTCCTCAGGAGTTAATGCTGTCATTTTGATTGATTGTTTCACTAAAATAAGCATTTCAGCACCTGCACATATGGATGATAGTATAAGGTAGGGGTGGAGGTTAGATAGACCTTAGGATTAGGGTAAAAGTTCGGCACAACATCGTGGGCTGAAGGGCCTGTTCTGTGCTGTACTGTTCTATGTTCTATGTTCATTTTGTTTGTGATAACAGGAATTAACCTTATATGAGAGCAGCTTACTAGTAGCATCCCATACGTTCCCATAATCTTTTAACCTGTTTTTAACTTGTAGGCTGAGTTTAACAAATAGTTGCTAAACTAATTCTCATTATTCACCATGTAACTATCATGATTGAATCTAAGAGAAATAACTTATTGAATGTTAAAAAAATCATGCATTGTGGATATTTTCTTTTGTCAGTTATTTATGACTCTTTACCAAGTTATGTTAATTCCAGAGAGTTTGAAATTTCTGGCATGATGTTCATATTCTGAGCCCTAGTCATAGTCCTGTTTTGCTCTTCTACGTGTGGAAGCATTGACAAAGAGAAAAATCTTCGAATTTGGTTGATTGTTTCACTAAAGTAAGCATTTCAGCATCTGCACAATATGATCGTTCCAGCATTGTCATTTTAAACTATAAATTATAGAATTCCAGTTTAAGCCATTATTGTACATGTTAGAGAAACTAGTGTTGTGCTTGTTTATTGCACAGCCCTCATTTATCATCAAAAGGGTAAATTTGGACTCTGTGAAACTGGCATGGTAAGTTCCTCCCCCACATGCTTCTTGTCCTTGAAACATGCTGTGTATCTTTGCTAAAATAAAATAAAGAACTGGAGATCTGAAACAAAATCAGAAATTGCTGGCAAATTTCAGCAGGCCCGGTAGCATCTGTGGGAAGAAAGCAGAGTTAATATTTTGAGATTAATGACTCTGCACCCAAACTGCTTCACTTATTTCTCAGTCGATACAGTGTGGAGCTAGAAGAACACAGCAGGTCAGGCAGTATCAGAGGAGAAGGAAAGTTGACGTTTCAGGCCTAGACCCTCATCAGGACTATAAACAGGGCCCAGTGACAGAAGCAGTTCACAGAATGAAGGAGATTGATGAAAAAATGCAGAGGGGATGTGAAGAACTGCTTCCTTCCTCAGCGAGTTATTATGATTTTGAATGCATTGCTTAAAAAGGTGGGATGCAATTTCAAAGGTAAAATTCAAAGAAGAAATGAATACATTGTTGATAGGGAAAGAAATACAGTTACTGAAAAAGAAGGCTGTATTGTTGAATATAATGAAAGCTGAGTCAGACCCAACAGGCCAAATGGCCTACTCCTCGTAGTTCTTATGTTGGGGAACAGCAAGTTGGTGGAACTAATTGGATAAACTAAGCAACTATTCAACACATGCATAATGGGCAGAATAGTCTCTTACTGCACTGTATCATTCTATAATTCTGCAAGACTGTTTTAGTCACCCCACGAATGGTTGGTTGGAAGAAGCTAGGGGTGGAGGCAGGGATGGCTAAGAGTTATTCATTTTCAGAGCTAGAAAACAACAAACATCAGCAGCAATTAATGCCCCACCATCTGACAACATCCCTCTCCATTTCACACTCTTTTTCTTTGAATCGTGTCCTACCCATCCATCGTGCATACTCCCAATGAACTATTATAGATTGACATTGCTTCTGGAACAAGTGGAGGAATATGTTCATGAGGGCATAGTAAAGAACAAGATGTAAAAGTGCTGCACTTCACTCATTTTTCTATGTCACCATGAACAAAAGGAAGCTGAGCGTAAATATTTTTTAAAATAACCATGTGCATACTCTTGTTGAATTATAATTTCTTCAACTTATATTGCCCACCACTCCCAGGTGTGGCTTCAGTAGAAGAAAAGCCAAATTGCTTAGAGGCTTTTGGCTGTGCACTCCAAGCTTTGGTGTTCCTGGGAGTTTCCGAATAACTGTTCCACCTGCCAACACTGAGGGACAGGGTCAGCAGTTTGGAAACAAGGCAGGATATGGGTACTGACTGAAGGGTAGGATGGGGAGATGAATTGAGATCCCACTTCCATTTTCCCCATGACTACCCATTGTCCCTTCTAATTAATTTCCAACCATTTACAGAATCAATTTTGCACTAGTATCAAAATAATGTGTGGATAAATGCCACCAAAAACATAGTTACCTCTACATTGTTAAGAAATTGCCATAGGTATGGATAAAAAACAAGAATCCCATCCCATGGTAACATGCTAGCCCACAACTTAGCAGATTTTACTGCACTCGATTTTAAATTCACCACGGTTTGCACTTGAACTCATGAACTCCAAGGGTAGAACCTCATAGGCACATGGGCTATAGCAAACAATCTAGGCGAATCCTGTGAGAAGTCCAACAAGGCCTTTCTCAACATCAGGAGTAACTATATTTTCCCAATTTAATTTATATGAAGATTTTTTAAAAAATAAATCGACTTGCTCAGGGATGCTAGAATACAACTCTGGAGCATGTGGGATTTGAAACTAGATCTTCTGGCCTAGAAGTAAGTATACTATCATGAGGCCACAAAAGCCCTCTGAGATGAGATTCTTGCTAAGCACTGGTGAGATACCTATTAGGAGGGAATTATTGCTCATTAATGACCTAATTAACTGCACAACTTGCCTCATTAGTACTCAGCACCTGTCCTACCACCCACTCCTTCCAGTCTTTATGTGATGAAGAATTCCACAGAATCACCACATTTCCATCTCTTCTTACTTCTCCTTATCTCATCCAAAGTGGCCCCTCCATATCCTGAGACCATGACCCTTTCCCCTTACATTCCTCCTGGTGTTTGCAGCTGTACCTTCAGCTATCTATCCACTACACTCTGTAATAGTCCTTCTTATGACCTTTGTACTTTTCTCCACCACTTTAATACCTTAATCATTATATAAAATGAAATACAGCAAGATCACCGTCTCTTTAATTTGCAGGTAATTGATTATAATATCGAATGAAATTAAACATTTGCAGTTAGAAAATTGTAGCCTTAGTAAATTCTATGAATCAGTCTTCATTCAAGATCTTAGATGAATTCAATATCTGGTGAGAACAGCTCAAGAACACAGAGCCTGTAGTACAATCATCACTCAGCAAACATAACAAAAATATTCCAGGAATTAAGAGGACATTCCAACTAATAAGCTTTAAGTCTCATGTGAAAATGGACCATTTAACAGTCTTTTCAGCAAATTGTAAACCCTTTGGATCAACAGGACAATGGCAGTATGGATACAAGCTTGGCTACAGGACAGAATAGTGATGTGCCTTTTTTTTCAGACTGAAGAGAGTTTACAATGGTATTACTGAGGGGATGGTATTCAGATCACTGCTCACACAGAAGCTGACGATCTGGACTGTCCTGGATGAGAAGAAATCTGACATAAAACTTTTGGCGAAGCAGTATGAACTGAATTTTTTTTTATTCATTCATGGAATGTGGGCATCATCGGCTGGGCCAGCATTTGTTGCCCACCCTTATCGCAGTTGAGAGTCAATGACATTGCATTGTGTTTGGAATCAAATGTAAGCTGGTTAGGATAGTAGTTTCTTTCCCTAAAGAACATTAGTGAACCAGATGGTTTTTCCTGACAATCAATAATGGATTCATGGTCACCATTAGACTCTTAATTCCAGATACTTATTGAATTCAAATTCTACCATCTGCCATCACTGGATTTGAACCTGGGACCCCAGAACATTACCTGGGTCTCTGGATTAACAGTCCAATGATAATACCATTAGGCCATTGCCTCTGAAGTTATTATAGCTAGACAAAGAGACGTGATGTCCGTGTGCACAAACCATTGGAAGTCACAGGATGGTTGGAAAATTTTGATAAAAGGGAGGTAGAATTTAATGCCCACTTGCCTACAGACCCTCCCCCACCCAAGATAAGTTTAGAAGATGTAGAGGGGGGAGACTTTTAATCAAACTCAAAAGTAGAAACCCAGTTATCTTTCAGCCTCTTCCTCAAATCTGGGGCAAGAAGACTCACTTAATGCCCGTGTAAGGGCTGATCTTATATATTTAATTAGTGATGAGGAGAGGGCATGTTTGTCTTGAGAGTGTGGGTGCATCAGCTATGCATGGGCACACGTGGGTTCTGGAGGGAGAAATGAGAGTCTCTTCTTGACAGGCACTCAGTACCCTTTCAGGGATCTGGATATTGGGAAACTGGGGTGGGGGCATGATGGGATGTGAGTGGACTGGTTTGTGGAATGGCACTTAAAACTGCCCCTCTGTATTTTTACTGGCTTCTGTCCCCATCTTCCACAACTTTGACACCTCTCCATCCTCACCTGTGACCCACCCTCCCAACCTGTCCACATACACCTCAGGCCTAGGTTCCTCTGCTGGGTTACACAGGCTGTGCAGCTGACTCTATTTGGTCTGCAGCTCTTGGCACCTGTGGGATGCATGCCCACCTTTAAGAATCTTGAATCCCGGGAATGTGCAAAGCTGGCTATTTAAGTATCTCAATAAGACGAGCCTTCTTCAAAACAGGCAACGTGAGGCTATCAAATACAATAACAAGGATCAGGGAGTGATCATTTATGCTAGGCCCCAGCTGGAATATAGGGTTTGATTTCCAATCACACATGAGGGCATGAACAGGAGTCGGTGCATTCCTGGATGGTGTGTCAAATTTCAAAAGTGAGATGTGGAGCCAGTGAAAATTCTTTTGTTCCATTGGTGGAAGATATCAAGTCCTGAGATATTCTGAAAAGTAGCACATGCATTACGTTACTTTGACCCACTCATCCTAATTCTGAAGTGTTCACCACTCACCCACCACTAACCTTCCAATGAGCTACCAGCTCTCTTCCACAAGGCAGCAATAGGTCCCAACATAGCTGCCAATGATCTTTTCTGCTGGCACCAGACGGGCAGCTCTCACTCCTGGAGGCAATGGGCAGCACTGATGGAATGCTGAGCTCATCTCATGGCCAGTTAAGCTCTTTATATTTAGGAGTACCATCATGCCAATGATGTATTGAGGTGCAGGGTTGTGACTGGGAATTCATTCGAAGGACGCACTATGAAAATCACCCCTACACTCTGGGATGGTGAATTAGACAGTTTCACGACCCTTTGAGAGAAGTTCACATTCTGTTCTGTTTCCTCAAATGTTTATACATAAGATGTAAATTTCCAAATTTGTAGGATGTGAAGTAAAGCAGCTTGGCATAACACCATGAAATTTGAATGTGCTGTGGCAGCATACATGTACTTCTTTAACAATCTTGAGGCAAATAAGAAAGGGAGCTAGAAATGTAATTTCATAACAGAGACAATTTGCACGTCTGATGCAAAGTGCAGCTAATCTAGAATAGCTAAGTGGGAAACACACTAAGACATAAGTCATATTCATTCTTAACACCTGCGAATCCAAATACTAACATCAAATATTAACGCTCAGATAAGCCTGATTTTACAAAGGCTGTGTTTATGAGGCTTAATTTCTGTAAATTTAAGTGGGATGAATGACAGGCAAATTTAATTTTCTGACTATAATAACTGAAAAAATGCTTAACTTCATTGCTCCTTCTCCAATAAACGCGACATTTATTTTCCATTCAAATGCTTAAACAGTCCCTTTTGAATAATACTACGGTATCTGCACCAACATTCCTTCATTTCTGCAGACTTTCTGAATCACAACAACTCTCCCTTTAGAAAGTGGTTCCCATGTGTCAATCCTTTAAATACTTTCCTCCACCCAAACCCCTTTATCAACTTTTTAATGACTGGAAACAGTTTCTGCTTAGCTACTTTACCAAAACTAATCATGATACTGAACATTTGAAGTGGATTTTTCAGATAAATACAATAGGTCCAAAAGCAGGGCAGAGGCTGGGAATCTTGCAATGAGTAACTTACCTCCTGATGTTCTAAAGCTTGTCCATCATCTACAAGGCACAAGTCAAGAGTGTGATGGAATACTCCCCAATTGCCTGGATGAGTGCAGCTCTAACAACATTTGAAAAGGGAACTTAGAAGGGTAATTAGGAGATCCAAAAGGAAATAAGAAAGTATACTGGCAGCCAAAATAAAGGAAAATCCTAAATTGTTTTACAGGTACATTAAAGATAGAAGGGCAAACGGAAAGACTAGGGCTCATTAAAGACCACAGGAGTAAATTGTGTGTGGAGCCAAAGAATACAGGTAGGGTTCTAACTGAATACTTGGAGTCAGCGTTCACTAATGAGAGGGATGATATGGATGTAGATATTAGGGACAAGATACGTCATACAATAAAGAAAATAGTATAGATGGAGAGGAGATTCTGAGTGGTCTGGCATGTTTAAAGTAGATAAATCTCTCAGCCCAGAGGAAATGTATCCCAGGTTGTTGAATAAGGGAAAGACGGAAATAACAGGAGTACTTACATTTTTGATTCCTCTCTGGCCACAGCAGAGGTGCTGGCGAAGTGGAGGACAGCCAATGTGGTACTGATATCCAAAAAGGGAGCAATGGATAAACCAGGAAATTACAAGCTAGACAGTTTAAGGTCAGTTGTGGGGAAACTATTAGAAGCAATTCCAAGGAACAGAATTAATCTGCATTTGGAGAATCAAGACTTAATCAAAGACAGTTAGTATGAATTTGTTCAGGGGAGGTCATGTCTGACTAACCTGATTGTATTTTTTGAAGAGGTGCCTAGGTACGTGGATGAGGGTAATGCTTTTGATGTAGTTTACTTGGACTTCAGGAAAGCTTTTGATAAGGTCACACATAGAAGACAATAGCAATGGTAAGAGCCCATAGGATCCAAGGAAATTGGGCAAATAGGACCCAAATTGGCTGAGTGGCAGAAAACAGAGGGTGATAGTTGAGGGTTGTTTATCCAACTGGAAGTCTGTAGCCAGTAGGGTCTAACAGAGGTCAGTTTTGGGGTCCTTGCTATTTGTGGTTGATATAAATGACTTAGACTTGAATGTAGGGAGGTTTAGCAGTAAGTTCACAGATGTAATAAGACTTTGTGGGATGATAAATAATGCAAAAAATAGCTTTAAACTAGCCTTAGCCTTGATGGGCAAGTCACATGGGCTGATCAGTGGCAAATACAATTCAATCTAGATAAATGACAAATGATGCACTTGTGCAGGACAAAGAAGGCAAGGGGATATATGATGAACAGTAGGACCTGGGAAGCACCGAGGAAATGAAGGAACTTGGTGTATGTACACCGAGCCCTTAATGTATCAAGACTGGTGGACAGTGTAGTTAAGAAGACATCCTGGATGCTTGCCTTTATTAATTGAAGCATAGAGTTTAAGAGCAGAGTGTTAAGCTGGAACTGTATAAAAATGTTGGTTAGGCATCAGTAGAATATTGTGTGCAGTTCTGGAATTCACGTTTAATGGAGGGATTTGATAACACTGGACAGGGTGCAGAGGAGATTTACTAGGACATTGCCTGGGCTGGAGAGTTTCAGTTATGAAGAGAGATTGGACAGATTGGAATCTTTCTCAAAGCAGTGGAGATTGCGAGGGGATATGATTGAGCTGCATAATATTAAGACAGGCATAGATAGGGTAGACAGGAAGAAAGTTTTCCCCTAGATGAAGGGCTCAATGACCAGGCAGCATAGATTTAAGGTGAGGGACAGAAGGTTTAGTAGAGATCATGGAATTATAGAATCATGGAATCTCTATAGTGCGGTAAGAAGCCATTTACCCCATCAAGTCTGCACTGATCTTCGAAAAAGCATCCCACCCAGATCCACTCTCCCCAACCTATTCCTCTAACCCCAGATTTACCATAGCTAATCCATCTAACCTGCAAATCCCTGGACACTGTACGGCAATTTAGCATGCCCAATCCATATAAACTGCAAATCTCTGGAGATGTAAGAAAAACATTTCATTCAAGAGGGTAGTGGAAATCTGGAATTCACTGCCTGGTAGAATGGTAGAGGCATAAACCCTCATAACATTTAAGAAGTATCTAGATGTGCACTTATGATGGCAAGGCATCCAAAGCTATGTGCCAAGTGTTGACAATGGGATGCAATGGGCCAATGAGGCCTTTTCTGTGCTGTAGATCTCTACGACTCTACATCTCTAAGCTTGTCTCTATTCAGGACAAAGCAGGCCATTTGATTGGCATCGCATTTTTAAACATCTACTAATTTCACCATTAACGTTCAGTAGCAGCAGTGCATACCATCTATAAGATGCACTGCAGAGGTTAACCAAAGATTAGATAGCCCCTTCCAAACCCATGACCACTACCATCTGGAAGGACAAAGGCAGCAGATCTATTAGATAACCTGCAAATTCCCCTCCAAGCAACTCAACATACTGATATAGAAATATATCACTGATCCTTCAGTATTGTTGGGACAGAATCCTAGAATACCCTCCCTAATGGTATTGTGGGTCTACCTACAGCAATGGAATGCTGTGGTTTGAGAGGGAATCTCAGCATCACCTTCTTAAGAGTAGCTCGGCCCAGCCAGTAACACACATGCCCCACAATTGAATAACAAAACCCTCTTGTCAAAATCATCATTCACCTTTGCTCAAAGAAAAAGCCCAGTTTCTCCAGTCTCTCTGAATAACCTGGTCTGAGGTCACCATCCAGCTTAAAGTAGTTGCAGCCATTGGGAGGAATGTCCAATATTTTAGGAAGAAGGTCAATGTCCTTTCCCACTCCACCACGATCAATGTCACCGCCTTCTCTCCAATGTCTCATACAAAGTCTGTCTCTGCTCTTGTACTCAAATCTAACCAAGGCTCATGCTTTATCAATCTCACTATTGGCTAAAACATCTTCCCCACTTGCTGTTACCCAGTCCAACCTCCAACATCAGTAAAAACCAAAAGAACTGCAGATGCTGTAAATCAGAAACAGAAACAGAAGCTGGTGGAAAAGCTCGACAGGTCTGGCAGCATCTGTGAAGAGAAATCGGAGTTAACATTCCTTGAACTGTTTTGAGGAAGGGTCACCGTACCCGAAACATTAACATCTACAGAAGGGTCACCAGACATGAAACGTTAACTCTAATTTCTCTTCACTGAGGCAGCCAGACCTACTGAGCTTTCCCAGCAACCTCTGTTTTTGTTCCCAACGTCAGTAACTCTGCACGTCCTCTGCATTGCCTACTCATTCTGGATGACACCACACTTGCACCAACAATAACAACAGTGCTATCCACTTTCATCTCTCTTAATGTCTGTCTCTATCTCATTCCAGAAGGAAAAGACCCCACAGCAGAGCAGAAAGAGTCCAGGCATCAGTGGATTGACTAACATTTGGTTAATCAATCCTTATGTGTAAAGCATGCTGACTCTGGCCATTTCAAAGAGCTGACTGATTGTGCCCAAGCCCCTGGACTGGCATCGAAGTCTACCCTTGACTTACTGTGCAGGATCCCTGAGTGAAAGCTTTCTTCCTTGATTTGACTGAAGCTTGCTGACAACCATGACAAGCTTTGAAGCTTTGTAATCTGTCAGGATGAGTGGAACTACTAGGTTGAGTTAAAATTAGTAATTTTTTAGGATTTAGTTGCTCTCAGAAAAATATCATTTACATTTCTATGGGGTCTTCACCTCTCACAGCAATTTAGATCTTAAGCCTGAAGACGAAGACCTCTGAACTGAAACTAGTGTAGCTGAATATTCCACTTTTAGGTGGGACCAGGAATAACCCCTGTCCTGATCACTCTATGACTGCAGAAATTCAAAAATAGAGAATTCTGCTGGTCCTGTGGTGTTGATGCATAGATTCTGGAGCAGATAGGCAGTGTACCTTTTACTACAATTAGATTATATCAATACACATGAATTTTCCAGTATAAAAGGTCCTCATTATTACCTCAATGGGGCAGTTTATGAAAAGGTAAGGAACAATGAGACCATAGTGTCATGGTGGAACAGTCGCTGAAGTTTGGTATACAGGTGCAGCAGGTGGTGAGGAAAGCTAGTGACATGTTGGCATTCATAGTGAGTATAGGAGTAGGGATGTCTTTCTGCAGTTATACAGGGCCTTGTTGAGGCCACACCTTGGGTATTGTGCACAGTTTTGGCCTCCTAGTCTGAGGAAGGACATTCTTGCTATTCAGGGAGTCCAGCAAAGATTCATCAGACTGGATCAACTTGGTTTGCACTCAGTGGAATTGAGAAGAACAAGGGGGTATCTCATAGAAACATAAAATCCCGATGAGACTGGACAGGCTAGATGCAGGAAGAATGTTCCAGATGTTTGGTAAGTCCAGACCTAAGGTCACAGTCTAAGAATAAGAGGTAAGCCAAACAGGACTGAGATGAGGAAGAATTTCTTCACTCAGAGAATTGTGAACCTGTGGAATTGTCTAGCACAGAAAGCTGCTGGGGCCAGTTTGTTAGACATATTCAAGAGGGAAATGAACTTGGCCCTTGCAGCTAAAGGGATCAAGGGGTACTGACAGAAAGCAGGAGTGGGATACTGAAATTGCATGATCATCCATGATCATATTGACTGATGATGCAGACTTGAAGGGCCAAATGGCCTATTCCTGCACCTATTTTTCTGTGTGTCTATTTCACATCACAGTGCAATCGAGTCAGTGCAGTGTTTGGTCGTCATGCAGCCATAGTCCATATTACAATTCCAAAAAGTAGCTGTAATATCAGACAGCTTAGAACCAAGATGACAGGCAGGATCTTATAGGGGTCAGAGAAACATTGGCTACAATGACATCTGTGGAAGAATTAGCTAACAAGTACATTGAGGTTCATCTCGAAGTTGAAACCATCTTGCTCCACCTTTCTTGCTTTTCACAAGCAGTGTGGCAAGATTCTCTTAAGGTAGTTGGAGGATGCCAACTAGACTTGAGAGGCGGAAAAAGATTCCCATAGGCAAGAAAACAAAATGGTAGACCAATTTGGAGCAGTGGGACCATTTGATGAAGAGACAGAAAGTTGGAGACAGTTAACATTTTGACACATATTTAAAGGCAAATAAGGTATCTGAAAACATAATAGTACCAGTTTTCTTGATTAACATCAGAAGCTAGATCTTCACAATTCTAAGGAGTGTGGTGCATCCAGAGAAATCCTCAGAGAAGACATTACAAGAACTATGCAAAGTGTTGGGAAATTACTTTGAAACAAAGCCAATAATGATTTTGGGATGTTTCCATTCTTATAGAAGGGTACAGCCCAAAGGCAACTTTTGAAATTGCTACCTTGATAGAGCTGGCCGCCAGTGGAGTTGAGTGATGATGCTCGGGTACATAAAATAGCAGAAACTCAGCAAAGCACACTACCAACTGTAAAATGCCATTGATGTGGCAAGAGTAGTCACAGAGAATCAACAAGTTAGCTCCAAGAAACATTGTGCTGCAGGTATAAGCGGATGGACCATATTACCTGAAATTTCCAAGTACAACTTAAGGAAGAGAAGTGGTGTCTAAAGGAGACAATTCAGAGGACAAGGCATAAGGTACATGTCACCAGTAAGGGAGTAGACAGGGAGTCAATGGGGTCTACAGGAGAAGCAGCAAGCCCAGTCAGCAGAGTTTTGGTTAACCATCCAGCTCGAGTGAAGCTGATCATTTCTGGGTTCTTTGAAAGGCAAGGGTTTAATATAATCTACTTCAATAGTAAGAAATAATGGTTTCTTAGTCAGACATGGAAAATACTAAATAATAAATCAATTTGTCAAATGTCCTGTTGAAAAGAAGGATCATGACTACATTAATTAATAAATAAATTTCTCCATGTTGAATACCAATTGGAAGAAGCACAAAGGATGACAAGGACATAGAATGTATTCCAGGTTTGGGAATTCAAAGTCCATCACTAAGAAGTTACTCAGCTGAATAATTATTAATCAAATCCTAAAGGAATGGGCTTGCAATCAATGGATTGGAAAGCAAAAAGTTGGTAAAACCTGTTTCACCTTTCCTTTGTCGAATAATCTGTCGCAGATGTGTCTGTGCATCTGTCCAAGAAGGTATTGATAGGATTCACACTGCTTGGTCTTTGTGAAGATGAAGACTCGCCTTCACATCAAAAATACCATCCATTGTGTTGTGTGGCATTAGCAGCTTGCTTACTAGAATATATTCAGAACAAATCTACCATTTTAAAACTGGGCCTCCATAAGATATGGATGGACTGGTAGGAATTGACAGAAATAAGTACCTGGTGCCATCCAGCAATGACAAGACAGTTTGACATTATCAGATTGGTTGGAATTTAATGCAGCCTCTAAAATTAACCACTTCAGGATCATAACCTTATACAACATAATACAAATTATGATTATTTTCCCACAGTTAATGTTTTATATTCACATGTATAATTGCATTTTGATTTGTCCTTTCTCAATATTTTTATATATTTACAATAAAAATATATTTATTATGTCAACAGTAAGTATTCTTTTCTTAATTTCTCTTTACCTGCCTAGTTCATTGCACTGTTCATTTAAAGTTTTTCTCCGTGCCTAACAAGAATTTTGAACTTTATTCACTGAGCTCTGTAACAGTCAGTAATCTTACAAAGACTGGTCAGCAGTTTCTGCTTTATCCCCTGCTGCCACCATTGAGTTCCCTTAACTCATCCAGTGCCCACCCCTGAAGCTCAATAAATGGATCTGTCAAAAAGTGTGAAATGCTGTCAGTGTTTGTAAGTACTGATATGGAGAATGCAAATTGTGTGCTACTGTCTTTTTCTAAGCCATGCACTATGTGGAGTATTAATCTGCAAGCCAAAAATAATAGAAGCGTTTCAGAATGCTGATGTCGAATATTTGTTTTAGAACAGTGCCTACATTTCAGTACACTTGAGGTGATATGAGCAGAATAACTGACAGTCTTGAGTTTGAAGCAGCCTCTGGCATCACTTTTTGATACTATTTAAATGCAAATATGTTTATCTGCAAAGCCTTATGACACCCAAATGCTTCTGCACCTGTTCATTCAATTATACTGCCTTCATTATTATGAAGGTAAAGAGATTTTTGTGAACCATTATTTGATGGAATGAAAATATGTATTATGGCAGATCTTTAATTTAGAAACCATCATTTTCAAAAAATTGTTTAACAGAAATCAGAGAAGATTTAAAAAGATGAAAGGAAATAAACGAATCAATGAGCCAAAAAGAAATGTTAGACACTATATATATGTATATATATATATATGCAAACAGGAGGCCAAACAACTGTTTTAAGCTTTTTTTGCATAGTTGAATTGTGTATGAGCTCATGAGCAGATGATGTTCATACTGTGGTCAGTTTCTTTAGGCACTTAGCACCCGAACAATGATGATTACTTATTCCAATCGGCTTACCATCGGAATGACAGGAAGAATACTGTTCCTTCTGGCTATGTACTAAATCCATGGGCCAATCCTGCTGGTCCAGTATGTGACCCCATCCTGATTGCCTCTATCCCCTTCAAAGAGCAAAGAAAATACAGCACAGGAACAGGCACCTTCAGCCCACCAAAGTTGTGTTGACGCGAGATGCCTTTCTAAACTAAAAACCTTTTGCTCTATGCAGTCTATATCCCTCTATTCTCTACCTATTCATGTATCTGTGAAGAAGCCTTGTGTAAGATGGTATTGTATCTGCTCCTACTAACGCCTCTGGCAGATCATTCCAGGCACTTACAACCCTCTCTGTTAAAAAAAAACTTACCCCTCCCATCTCCTTTAATCTTTCCCTTTTATCTTAAATCTATGTCCCCTAGTAATTGATATTTCGACCCTAGTAAAAAGACACCAACTGTCCATTCTATCCACGCCTCCTATAATTTTGTAAACCTCTGTCTGGTCGCCCCTCAGCCTCAAAAATGAAAACAATCCAAGTTTATCCAACCTCTCCTCATACCTAAAACCTTCCAGACCAAGCAACATCAACCTCTTATTGTAGCTAATACTTTCCAATCCAGGCAAAATTCTGGTACTTTTCTGTACCTTCTCCAAAGCCTACAGGGCAACACAGTGGTTCAGTGGTTAGAACTGCTGCTTCACAGCGCCAGGGACCTGGGTTCAATTCCACCCTTGGGTGACTGTGTGGAGTTTGCACATTCTCCCCATGTCTGTGTGGGTTTCCTCCCACAGTCCAAAGAAGTGCAGGCTAGGTGGATTGACCGTGCTAAATTGCCCTTAGTGTTCAGGGATGTTTGGGTTAGACACAGGGAAATGCAGGGGTAGGAGAATGAGTCAGGGTGGGATGCTCTTCGGAGGAGCAGTGTGGACTTGGTGATCCGAATGGCCTGTTTCCACATTGCAGGGATTCTATGATTTCTATGATCCTTCTGGTAGAGATGGTAAGAACTGCCAATGCTGGAGTCAGAGATAACACAGCATGGAACTGGAGGAACACATCAGAGGAGCAGGAAAGTTGACATTTTGGGTCGGGACCCTTCTTCAGAAATCCTTCTGGTAGCCTGGTGACCAGATCTGTACGCAGTATTTCAAATGTGGCCTAACTGAAGCTCCATACAGCTGCAACATGACTTGCTAATTTTATGCTCTACACACTGACCAATGAAGGCAAGCATTCCATATGTCTTCTTGACAACCTTATCCATTTGCATTGCCACTTCCAAGAAACAATGGACATGCATTCCTCGATCCCTGTTATATGTTAACGCTTCAAAGGGTTTTACCATTTCCTGTATACTTTCTGCTTGTGTTAGACCTTCCAAAACGCATTACCTTTCTTTGGATCAAAATCCTGGAATTCCATCCCTGATGACATCACGGGTCAACCCGCAGCAGGTGGACTGCAGTGGTTCAAGAATACAGCTTACCACCAACTTGTCGATAAATTAACAAAAACCTCTCATTTTTCTGCATTAAATTCCATTTGTGATTTCTTTGCCTAAGTCTCCAGCCTATGTATATCCTGCTGTATCCTCTGGCAATCCTCCTCACTATCTGCAGCTCCCCCAAATTTTGTGTCGTTCGCACACTTCGTAATCAGACCACCTACATACTCTTCCAAATCATTTATATATATTGCAAACACAGGAGTTACATACCCCTGTAAGACATTACTGATCATAGATCTCCAGTCAGAAAAGTACCCTTCCAGCGCTGCTCTCTGTCTTCTTAGACCAAGCCAGTTCTGAATCTATCTTATCAGCTCACCACAGATCCCATATGACTTCATCTTCTGTTACAGCCTGCCAGGAAGGACCTTGTCAAAAATCTTCCTAAAGTCAACATAGACAACATCTACTGCTTTACCCTCATCTGTCATCTTTGTCACTTCCTCAAAGAGCTCAAACAAATTTATGAGACATGAATTCCCCTGCACAAAGTCATGCTGCCTTTCACTAATAAGTCCATGTTTATCCAAATGTGAATAAATCTTGTCCCTAAGAATCTTCTCCAATTATTTCCTACCACTAATGCAAGGTTCCCTGGACTGTAATTTCCTGGATTATCTCTGTCGCCTTTCTTAAACAAAGGAACAACATTGGCTATTCTTCAGTTCTCTGAGAACTTGACTGTGACTAAAAAGGATCCAAAGATTTTAGTACAAGGCCGCAGCAATTTCCTCCGTCACCTCCCTCAGTATATTGTGATAGATCCCAACAGGTCCTGGGGACTTACCTACCTTAATGCATTTCAAAACACCCACATGGGTCCTCCTTTTTTATATCAACATCCCCTAGAATTTCAACATACTCCTCTCTAGATTCACCATCCACTATTCCTTCTCCATTGTGAATACTATTCCAAAGAATTCATTGTGGACCTCACCCACATCTTCCCACTACATGCAAAAATTCCCTCTTTTGTCCTTGAATCGACCTACCCTTCTCCTAGCTACCCTCTTGCTCCTTACATATGTATACAATGCCTTGCGATTTTCCTTAATCCTGTTTAGCAAGGTCATTTTATGGCGTGTTTTAAATTTCCTAACTCCTTGTTAAAGTTCTTTCCTGCTTTCTTTAAATTCCTCAAGAGCTATGTCTGTCTTCAGTTTTGTAAACCTTATTTATGATTCCTTTTTCTTTCTGACAAACCTCACAATTTCTCTTGTCATCCAGAGTTCCCGAACTTTGCCATCTTTATCTTTCATCCAAACAGGAATATGCTGGTTCAACTAACCTCTAAAAGATTCCCACATAAGAAGTATAGATTTACCTTCAAACAGCCTGCCCAGTTTACTTCATATTGTTGCAGTTAGTCTTTCCATAATTTAGTACTTTCTCCCAAGAACTGCTCTTATCCTTATCCATAAGTAACTTAAAACTTATGGAATTATGGTCACTGTCCCCAAGATGCTCCCCCACTGAAACTTCAATCACCTAACCAAGCTCATTCCCAAATACCAGATCTAATATGGCCGCTTTCTGAGTTGGACTATTTACATATGGTTTTCAGAAACCATCCTGGATGCATAGAACAAATTTCCTCCTATTCTAAGCCTTGGCACTAATGGAGTCCCAGTTAAAATAGAGGGAAGTTAAAATCACCCACCCCCTAAAAACATTTTTTCCATAGTCTGTCACATATCTGTTCCTCTGTCTCCCACTGGCTGTTGGGAGGCTGTTGTTGTCTGCGTTAGAGCGTATTAGCTATGAAAAGAGATTGGACATTTTCCAGACATGTCGCTGAAGTTGGGAGATAGGTAGCAGATCAAATTCAATGCAGAGAACTTTGACACATTTTGGTAAGAAAAACATGGAAAAAAGGTATAAAATGAACAGTACAATTTTAATGAGGGTGCAGAAGCAGAACCACTTGGTCGTATATGCACACAAATCAGGTCATGTTGTGAAAACGTATTAATAAAGCCTGCAGTATTCTGGCTTCATCAATACGGACATAGAGCATAACAGCAGTGAAGTTTTGTTAAACTTAAATAAGTTTCTAGTTCAGCCTCAGCTGGAATAATGTATTCAGTTCCAGGTGCCATGCTTTAGGAATATATGTAGACATTGAAGACAATTCAGAAGAGGTTTATGACAATGGTTCCATGAATGAGAAACTTCAGTTATGAGGATAGATTGGAGAGATTGAGACTGTTTTCCAAATGGCGGAGAAGAGGCAGTTAGAGACCTCGACATGGTCGTTCAGAAAAACTGTTCCCATCATGAAATGATTGAGAATGACAGAGCACAAACTAAAGTAATTGGTAAAAGAAGCAAAGGCCACAACGGCTAAAACATTTTCTTGTAGCAAGCAGAGGAATAGAATGTGTTGTCCGAGAGTGTGATGGAGGCAGGTCCAATCGAGGCACTTAAAAGAGGATTGGTTATTTGAAAAGAAAGAGCATGTAGCGATACAGAAGAATAAAGAAGAGTAACATTACGTGAGGTGCTTATTTACAGCGTTGATACAGACATGATGAGTTAAATGGTTTCCATGTGTGCTGTAACAGTTCTGTGATTCAAATGCTTCAGTGTATTTCATCACCTGTGGGCTACCTATGAACAAAGAACAAAGAACAATATAGCACAGGAACAGGTCCTTTGGCCCTTCAAGCCTGCACCAACATAATTTGCCTTTCCATAATAGAACTGTCTTCACCTACAGGATCTGTATCCCTCTATTCCCTTCCTATTCACGTATTCATCCAGGTGCTTCTTGAATACTGCTATTGTGTCTACTTCCACCACCTCCTTTGACACTATGTTCCATGAACTCGCCACCCTTTGTGTGAAAAATTTGCCTTGCACACCTCTTTTAAATTCCCCCCCGTCCCACACCTTGAACCTGTGTCCCTTAGTAATTGAGCCCTCCACCCTGGGAAAAAAGACTTATACTTCTCACTCTATCTGTGTCATTCACAATCTTATCAATTTCAATTAGGTCACCCCTCAACCTCATACATTCCAGTGAAAACAAACCCAGTTTGTCCAACCTTTCTTCATAGCTAAAACTCCCCCCAGACCAGGAAATACCCTTCTGTACCCTCTCCAATGCATCCACATCCTTCTGGTAGTGTGGTGACCGGGACTGTATGCATGATTGGCCTAACTTAAAAATGAAACTTCACTATACAAAGATAGCTTCATTTTAAAACCGTTAATCTCGTTCTATTAGTACACTACAATACATTGAGTCCAATCATGCAAACATTCACTACTACATTCTACTTCAGTCAGTTTACTCCTGCCACCAAGCGCCTCCATCTTTCTTCACCCAAATCGCGACAACATGTTGACAATTACATTTTCTTATCCTGCTGTGTATATAATTTTCAAACTGAATGGCTGCAACTGTAAGCTCCATCTAAACAGTCTGGAATTTTTGTCCTTAAATTTCTCCAAAAACTTTAATGCGTTATCATCAGTATATACAACTGTCTCTGACACATTATTGGCAATATAAATATTGAATTGTTGTAATGCCAACACAAAACTCAAGGTCTTTTTCTCAATCATGGAATATTTCCGTTGATGAATATTCAACTTTCTGGAAAAATACCTGATAGGTCTTTCTATCCTGTCATCATCTTCCTGTAAGAGTACACCACTGACACCCACATTGCTCACATAGCCACCTTGAATGGCTTTGTGTAATTAGGTGTGGCTAACACTGGGGCAGTGGTTAACACAGCTTTCAGGCTGTCAAATACCGTCTGACAGTCTGCTGTTCACTGAAATTTTCTGCACTTCTTCAATAAGTCAGTCAGTGGAACAACCACGCTGCTAAAATTTGGTACAAATGTCTGATAAAACCGGCTCAATCCCAGGAATCATAGTACTGCTCCCTTTATCAATAGTGTGGGAAACTCCCCAACAACTTTTGTTTTCACGTTCCTTGGAACCATCTGTCCATGTCTGATAACATGACCCAGGAATATGACTTGGGCTTTTGTGAATTCGCTCTTAGCCAGCTTTATCGCAATGTTTGCCTTCCACAGTCAATTGAATAATTCCGATAAATACTTCAAATGTTCCTGTCATATGTGACTAAAATTCACTCGGTCATCGATGTACACTGCACAATTTGATAATCCAGAAACAACTTCATTGGTTAGTCTTTGAAATGTGACTGTTGCATTTTTCAAACCAAATGGCATGACTTTAAGTTGATACAGTCCATTCATGTCATGAAACCAGAAATTGTCTTCACTCTTTCGGACAAATGTACCTGCCAGTATCCTCTGAATAAGTCCAACTTAGAAATATAAATTGCTTGTTCCACCTTCTCAAAGAAGTCTTCCAAACATTGATAGTATATGAATCAGACTTTGTAACTGCACTGACTTTGAGACTGTCAAAACATAATCTGGTTTTGGCACCATTACCATGGGTGAGCTCCAGTCACTGCAGCTCACTTTGATTATGTTGTCTTTGAGCATGTGTTCAATCTCTTTTTGAACCTTTGCCAACATTAGAGGGTTAAGTCTCTAAGTATGTTGTTTATTTGGAACAGCATTTCTTATATCTACATCATGTACAATTAAATTAACTACTTCCCAGCTTATTCCCACATATCTCCCTATGCAATAGTAATAACTCTTTCTGGTCATTTTGATTTTCCTCTGGAAGGTATCTCAATCATTTATACCAATTTTTGAGAACTTCCTCATTGTTCAATCTAATATGAGGAATGTCCAATTCAGATTGCTCTGAACTTGGTTCTTCACTCTATGTTGTAACCAGTAACACATTCTCCTTTTGCTTTCCTTCCCTATCAAAATACTTTTTGAGTATATTCAAATAACACATTCTGTGACATTTCATTCCATCTGGAGTCCATATCAAGTAATTCGCCTCATTCAATCTCCTTTCAATTTGATAAGGTCCATTACACTTTGCTTTTAAAGGTTCATCTATCACCATTAGCAAAAATTGTGAATTTACGATTTCCTGTCTGCTTCCTGTTTTTCATCTTTCTCTGTAATGCAGTTAATTTCTCCGAACTAATAATATCCACTGTGTCCTCCACCTGATCTCGTTTTGACTCAACTATTCGATCAAACATGGTCTCTGATAATTCTACATTGACCTCCTTATTTTTATTCTTTGATTTCTCCTCCTGCTTCAACCTATGGCTGTGTGACCTTTTATCACACGGTCAGGAAAAATCCCAGGATATACTCTGTAATATTTCAGTGGCCTAATTTCCACTGACTTTTCAAACACAGTAAGCAGCAATCCAACCTGTGATCCAGCTATATCATTACCAAGATCTGGCACTTTCTTTTTCACCAACCTTTGACCAGTTATATATTCTGGTACAGCTTTTTCGCTTCCACTATGCTTTCCTTTACCACTATAACAAAACTCACTGGCTTATCCTGTTTTCCCACATCCATCTTCACAGTGCTTTTTCTAAACCACCAACACTGCAACTTCATGTGGCCTAATTTATTGCAGTGAAAACACCTGAGCTTTTTTTTTAAACTTTTCTTTCCACCCTGAGATCTGCTTTCCCCCTACCACCTGGGAATTTCTCCTTTCCCCAGTTTCTATCCCTCACACTTTGTTTGATCCTTTCAAACTCAATGTACTTTTGACCAGGGTCAAAAGGGTTCTTAGATTCCTGAAATGTTGTCTGTAGGCTTCTGGCACTAGTTCAAATGCGCTTAAGATGGTTTTCTTCACCTCCTCATACTCCCCAGATACCTCCTCTGATAGGGATGCAAATACCTCACTAGCTCTACCTACCAATTGAGTTCTAGCCATTTCCAAAGATGCCGTTGGCATTGCTAGCAAATTTAATTATAGAGCAATTGCTGAAATTAACTCCCCTTTTCTCACAAAGGCAGCCCCAACTCCAGCTTATTCGCCAATTCCAATAGCCTTGCCTTGCTCACGTTTTGTAAAATTCCCGAAGTCACTTCTTCTACTCCCAGAAAACTCTTAGTGACTAAAAGAGCCGTTACTACACAAGGCATGCCCTGTTCAAACCAACCAAATTCAACACCTGAAACAAAAGACACCAACACCTACCACTCGCCGTCTTTGAGTGTATAGAATTTCATCCCAACAAGAACCCAATTTCTTATGGACCAGACCAGACCCCCTCAAAATATTCTAAGAAGGTATCCTAAACCCTAACATTTTCTTATTTTAAAGGTAGTTATGAAGTGCGTGTTCCAGATATGATGCGACATGATCAAACCACTCAATGTTAAGCAAAACAATTTATTTAAATACTATAGTTAAAATACAAACAAGAGAAAGAGCAATTTAGAATAACTTAACTGTTTGAAAACCTAACCAAACCATAGGTACAGTACCCATTACTAATTAAGTGTTCCAATACAGTAACATCCCATAAACACACCCCTTGGCAAAAAGGCAAATTCAGACACAGATTCTTACATGCAGTTTTCCAATTCAGGAGGGAACAACATCAAGAGAGATTTCAGAGAATGTAGCAGCTAGGAATCATTTTACTGAAGCTCCAAATCTTCTGGGACCCAAACAGCTTCTACTGCTACAGCCAAAAAACGTAAAGAGCCTATTCTGAGAGTACTGGCCACTCCCCTTCCATTGTTACATCTGTTTTAAAAAAAACCTAAAGGCCTCTTAAATTATTGGCTTAGGCCAGCTCTGCTTTTACAAACTTTCTTCAAAAAACAGAGGACAAAATAACCTTTGTAAGTTGACAGCATCGTCACAATGCATATAGATCTTGTCCCTGAGAATCTTTTCCAATAATTTCCCAACCACTGACCTGTAATTTCCTGGATTATCCCTGCTACCCTTCTTAAACAATGGGACAACACTGGCTATTCGCCAGTCCTCTGGGACCTCACCTATGACCAAAATGGATACAAAAATGTCCATCAATTATCCAGCAATTTGTTCTCTTGACTCCCACAATATTCTGGGATAGATCCCATCAGGACCTGGTGACTTATCTATCATAATACTTTTTAAGACTCTCAACATTTCTTCCTTTTTAATGGCAACATAGCTTAGAAATTTGATATTCCCTTCCCTAAGATTATACTCCACCAAATCCTTCTCTTTTGTGAATTCTGACATAAAGTATTCGTTTAGGACCTTAACCTACCTTTTCTGTCTCCACACATAGATTCCCTCTTTTGTCCTTGAGTGGGCCAACCCTTCCTCTGACTATCCTGTTGCTTTTTATTTATATTTAAAAAGCCTTGGGATCCTCCTCAATTCTGTTTGCTAATGACTTTTCCTTTCAGCCGTTCTAATTCCATGTTTAAGTTCTTTCCTAATTTCCTTATACATTTGAAGGGCTTCATCAGTTCCCATCATACTAGACCTCAAGTATGATTTCTTTTACTTTTTGACCAGGGTCAATACAGCATCCTCAAGCCCAGTAATGCACAAAGAGTGATTCAATTTTTAATTTGGGTACAATCAAATAATCTCCAAGAATGTATTTTCCAAAACTGATGAATAGAATTGTTTTTATTCATTGCTAATCCAACACTTCTTTACCCAGTAGAATTTTTGCAAAAGGCTGCAAGAGTTTTAAAAACAATTTTGTTTCTTTCTTTTCTTCTAATACATTCAATAAAGGGACAGGTTAATGTCAGATTTCAGAAATTCTTTACTGAAATTAGTTGGAAAGATGCTTGCTTTCAATGTTGAATGTTTTTAAAAGAATAGCATATTCAGACAAATTTAAAATTCTACAGGTAGTTAAGTTGCTAAATAGTAAGCGTCAACTTTTTTTCCATAGACTGGAAGTAACAAGCAATTTCTTAGACTGCTCTTTAAGCTCATTAAACATCTCTCACTTTATGCGTTAGAAAGCCTGATTTTTTTTTCTTTGTGAACAGAGGGAGTTGAGACAGAGAATATGAGCAGATTAGCAGAGGGCATAATGATTTGAGAAAATGAAGACAGGTATATTTGTTAAAGCGAAAGCTCTAATGGATTTTGCAAAGACCAAGATGTTATAAATGCTGCAGTCACCATGAAATCCAAGAGGGAGCTCCCTTCCTAACAGCACTGTGGCTGTTCCTATATTCCAAGAGCTGCAGCAGTAGAGAACGTAGCTCATTCTACTTTCTCCAGAGGAATTAGGGATAGGCAATGGTGCCCACACGCCATGAACAAATTTAAAAAATAAACAATTGTCACCAAAAGAGTATTGACAATAAGGAACACACTACCAGGAGAAGTGACTGAAGTGAATAGTACTGATACATTTGAGCAGAAACTAGACAAGCATTTGAGAAAAGGGAATAGAGGCTAATGCATTGAGATTTAGATAGGAAATGGAGCTGAACTTAAACAACAGTATGGAGTGTGGGATCAAAAGGCCTGCTTCTCTTCGTAATCCTACATGGTACATACTAGACATTTTGTTTAAGCAAGGAAGGCAATCTATGGAAGTGAAGTGATGCTGTATGCTTCCTATTATATTTATCAAATACAGCTAAGTTTCAGATAGATGAGTACTATCATAATTACTGTTCTATTTGTTTACTTTACTGTGAAATAAATCAGCTTTATGATTGATAGTGGGCCTCACCTGACTAGATATTCACTTGGTGTGCCCTCAAAGATTGAAGTCACATATGTGTAAAACTCCAAGTGTCCTGTCTATATCGCTAGGGAATCCTGTTGTACAGTTATTTTACAGGCATGGTGACAGTTAGAGTATTATTTGCAGTTCTGGAATCCACATTATACTAGCAATGTGATCGCACTGGAGAGGGTGCAAAGGAGATTTATCAGGATGTTACCTGGGCTGGAGAGTTTCAGTTATAAAGGGAGAGAGATCAGATAGACTGGTCTTTTTTTCTTTACAGCAGAGGAGGCTGATAGGGGACATGACTGAGATATATAAAATTACGAGCAGTATGGTTTAGGGTAGACAGGAAGAAACTTTTCCTTTTGATGGAAGGTTCAATGATCAAGGACATAGCTTTAAAGTAATGGTCAGTAGGTTTAAAGAGTTGTGAGGAAACATTTTTTTCACTCAGAGTGATAGGAATCTAAAATTCTGTGCCTGTAAGAGTGGTAGAGGCAGAAACCCTCATAACATTTAACAAGTATTTAGATGTGCATCAGTAATGCCAAGGCATACAAGGCTATGAGCCAATGGCTAGAAAATGGGATTAGAATAATTAGGTGATTGTTTTTGACCAGCACAGACATGATGGGCCAAAAGGCCATTTTCTCTGCGGGTAGATTCCTATGACTCTATAATTCATGTCAGTTCCCAAAATGTAAGATTCTCAAATTGTTTACAAGAATAACAGACATATTTCCCAGTTGGTGAAAATAAAAAAAAGTGAATATTATTAAGCTGAAATATATATGCAGTAAATGCTGACTATATGCAATCTCTAACTGTAATGAGGAAGACAGATTTGTGTAGAACCTTCTTCAGAGCTGGATAAATCAGGTTGTGGAGGCCCTCCTTTCAGTTGACTGAGAAAAGTGGGACCTCACAATTGTGATTAGCATTGGGTTCACTCTGAGGAAGCCTGCCAGTCAACTTCATATGGAAAACCAGTGCTCCATACTAAACTATCAGCCCTAGACAGGGAATGGTGGCAAATACAATCAAGCAGTTAAGCAAATAAAAATAATGGTCCAAATATGTACCAGTAGAAAAAATGAAGTTATTTTTACCTTCCAACTAAAATGAAACTCTGTTCAAACATCTTACTCTCTTTAGGCAACACATGTGTAGCATTGTGTACCAACTACAGGAAGTACTTCAGAAATTCTCTAAGGCTCCTTAGACAGCCCCTTCCAATCCCATTTCTGCTACCATCTGGAAGGACAAAGGCAGCAATATATAGGAATACCATGATATGCAAAACCCCCTCCAAGCCATTTGTCCGCCCTTCAGTGTTGCTGTGTTAAAATCCTGGAATTCCTTCCCAACAGGATTAGGGATGTACTTACATCACACGCACTGCAGCCATTCAAGGAGTAGCTCACCACCCATTAAGGGCTAAACGGGGATTGATCTACTTTAAGAAGAAGCACAGAAATGTGAAGGTAGATCAAGAGAATAGGACACAAGAATATCAAACCTTTGTGTCTGCTAAGATATACTCTCTGATGTGTTCACCCACCCACATTGTTCACATCGAGTATCTTCTTCGCTTCTTTTTAAAGTTCTGCTTTTGGCAAATCACCTGGTTGCTCACTGTTTCTAAATGGAATTATTCTTCCTGAAGTATTAAATATAACTTAAATTAAATAATCTTTGGACTGTATTAATCTCAGTTGCAATGCCAATCATAGTTGACTATTCAATCAACACATTCTCATTGAATTCATTTGAAAATTGACCACTTGAATGAGGACAACAGAAACCGTTTTCATTCCCTATAGACAGAAAACTACAGGAGCAATTGTCTATGTCTAAGACAGTAACACAGGGTTGAGTCTATGCTAAATTTCCAATTTCATTTCAGGAGTAAGGAAAGGCAAGGAAGATTAGCAAAGCTAAGAACAATGTGTAGCCTTTGAAAACAGCAGTGTCTAAAATAAACCTAAATTTCCATTGCATCATTTCCTGAGGTGTTTTGGACGAGAAGCATCTTTGTTTTGTCTGTTCCTAATTTTAAAAGGGTTTAAAATCCTTCATGAAGGCAGTGTCCTTTAATTTTACAAAAACTCTGTTGTTTTGCTGCTCATCTCATAACTTTTCTTGACTCACATTACTTGTTTTGTTATTTTTTACACCTTTTTGCAATGTCAGATTTCTTTCCATGTAGTCTTTTTGATCTTATCTATCTTACTGCCTGATTAGTCTCCCTTTTCCTCTGTTCCTTATTTGTTATGTCTCCATTCAGTTACTCAATCTCTGCTCAATTACCTTTCTTGGCCTTTAATTATTATTTACATTTTCATTCCTTCCAACATGTGCAGTTTTCTTCTGATTCTGTACATGATGATAGAGTGCACTATTTGTGTGTACATCTTTGTGCATGAATCAGTAACGCTATTAGGATTAAGTGATGATGATGGGATCAATCAGAAATTCCATTTAGAAGTAATGATTTAGAAACAGATTGGCTTGTTATAAATAGATACTTCTTATTTGACGACAGTGACCAAAGACAACTGATAGCCATGTTGGGTTGCAGTCTGTCTGGTGTAGATGTACCCATGTACTATTGGGGAGGGAGTTCCAAGATTTTAATCCAGTGACAGAAATATTTGGATATATTTACACGTCAGGATTGTGTGTGGTCTGGAGGGAATATGTAGGGGCTGGGTGTTGTCATGTATCATAGGCAACACAGTGGCTGGGTGATTAGCTCCGCTGCCTCATAGCACCAGGGAACCAGGTTCAATTCCATGCCTTGTGTGACTGCCTGTTTGGAGTTTGCACATTTTCCCTGAGCCTGCATGTCTCTATTTTTCCTCTGGGTGCTCCAGTTTCCGCACACAGCCCAAAAATGTGCAAGTTAAATGGATTGGCCATGCTAAATTGTCCATGCTAAATTGTCCATCGTGTTCAGGGATGTGTAGGGTTGGTGGATTAGCCATGGTAAATGCGGGACTACATGAATAGGGTGGGAGAATGGGTCTGGGTTGGATGCTGTTCGAAGGGTCGGTGAAGTCTTGATGGGCTGAATGGCCTCTTTCCACACTGTAAGGATTTTATGCTTCTATGATCTGTTGCCCTTATCCTCTGGGTGTGAGAGGTTACAAGTTTGCTTCATGTGTTGTTGCAGTGTATCTTGTAGATAGTCCACAGTGCTACTACTGAGCGTCAGTGGAGTGTGGTGGACATAGATGAAATGTTGATCCTCCCAGAAATGTGCCTACATTACAGTCAATGCAGTTTATCAGGGTTACACCGATGACAGTGGAAGCATTTATTGTAAAAAAAAAAGTGACTGGTCCAAAATAATAATTTTGGTGTATACCTGAAGAGGAAGAAATGGCCTAGTGGTATTATCACTAAACAATTAATCCAGAGACACAGGTCAAATTCAATCATAACAAGGTGTGGAGCTGGAGGAACACAGCAGGCCAGGCAGCATCAGAGGAGCAGGAAAGCTGACGTTTCGGGTCGGGACCCTTCTTCAGAAT
>NC_063334.1:43927471-43952726 GCF_021869965.1 Rhincodon typus
TATTTCTGGATCATCTTTATAGAGCCAAGTTGTTAGATGGGAGCTTTACAAATTTATTGCAGAATTCCACCTCTGTCAGCACTGACTTGTGCGTTTGAACAGGGCATGTGTTTTTATGGGGCATTGAGCAGTGTAAAGACAACAGTTTATTTGTTGCATTTTAGGACTGCATTTCAGAGGAAGCTATTTCCAATCAGTTAAGTGCTTCCTAAAATAAATTTGGTAGAAGCAGAAGGGGCAGAAATTTGGAGGAAATGCTGGCACGGGGTGATAACAGAGGTTAAGAAAGCGCTGATTCAATTATAATGTCAGCAGCATGATTCTGGTGATTGAAAGCTTGTTACTTTGGCACCTAAAATGCAGGTGAAATTTGCACCTATTATCAAGTAGCAATTCAAGAACACTTTGCAAGCATAAAGGCAATAAAATCAGCTTAACATGTGTTTAAAAAAGACAGGATGAGCCAGATTAACTTACTGGAATACTTTGAGGATGTAACTGAATTTGTGGAGAAAGTATGTTTTATTTCTCAGAATATATTTGATGAGGTGGAGGCTCATGCTTGAACTGAGAGGTCATAGGATCTGAGACGTAGTTGAAAATTGATTTTGGAGACATGGTATAATAAAGGCTTCAACAGTGATACTGTAGCTCAGACATTTCTTAACATATAGGTGAGATTGCTGCCACTTACTGTAAATGGTGACTTAATTGAAACAGGAAAAGTAACGGACATCTTGAGATGAGAGAAAATGAAAAATATGGGCTTAACACTAGAGAGAAAATAACATGCTCTGAGTGGATCCTGACAGAAAGGAATCCATTAATGGTATGGAGCTTCAGTATTTGTAAACATGGGGCAAACAATTGAATGTTCACGATAACAATCCTATCTCTAAACTGCACTTGTGTTGAATGAGGTCCCATGTTCGTAGCAGAACCCAGGTATTTCTGTCCTCATGTGTGGGACAGGGTGAATTCGATAAACTGAGGGGTTTTTGTTGTTCCTGTCTTGTGACAATTCCTCACCATGTTGCTCTTTTTCCCTGTAAATTACTGTGAATATTTCTCAACTCCTTCTCATTCTCATACTTTGTGCTTACGGATGCGCAAATTTGGGTCACAAGAATAAGTTACAAATATTGAATGCAATTTGTTCTCAAGGCATAGAGTTAGCCCAACTTTAAAGAGCGCAAGCAGACAATTGGCTATCACCAAAAATCCGTATTTTCCTCTTGCACTTAAACGATACAATTTAAAACACAAATATCTTTCAAGTTGTTGCAAGATTTATTTTTAGTGGGTGACAATATCTACCAGGCAGACTGGTGGAACAGCAACTTTGCTTATTCTAAGTAATCGTGATGCTGTTCTCTAAGCTCTTTCATGAGACAACATTTTTAATGAGGACAAAACTCACAACCATGTTGAATATAAGACATGGATGGGAAAACTCTGCTTGTAATCACTAGTTAAGGCAAAAAAAAATCTGGGGCTCCTATTTACACCATGGGTAGAATCACCTTTTAAAAGACAAAAAAAAATTCTGAAGAAGGGTCCCGACCCGAAACGTCAGCTTTCCTGCTCCTCTGATGCTGCCTGGCCTGCTGTGTTCCTCCAGCTCCACACCTTGTTATCTCCACACTTTTTTATCGCAGACTCCAGCATCGGCAATTCTTACTATCTCAAATCCTACCATGATAGATATTGGAATTTGCATTCAATAAAAAGAAAATCTGGAATATAATGATGACTGTGAAACTAATGCCAATTTTTGGGGAAAAAAATCCATCTGGTTCACCAATGTCCTTTAGGAAATAAAACTGCCATCCTTATCCAAACTGGTCCACATGTGAATCTAGACCCTTGGCAATGTGATTAAATCTTAATTGCCCTCTGGGCAATTAGGGACAGACAATAAATGCTGGCCCGGCCATTGACGCCTGCATCCCATGAATAAGAACATAAGAACATAAGGACTAGGAGCAGGAATAGGCCGTCTGGCCCTTCGAGCCTGCTCCGCCATTCAATAAGATCATGGCTGAGATCCTGGCTGCATTTACACAGGATGCCAGGTCTGAACCATGAATGTTTTTGATAGTTGTAAGTGAGCTGAGGTCCACAATATGAGTGAGTATATTTAACCATTTTATATTTGCCTTCCTCCCATCATTTCTCTGTTGCAGCATGTCACAAAAAGTGCATATACATAAGAAAGCTTCCAGTCTTCTCTACATCAGCACGCAAAAACAGTCTAAAATGATACTACATAACATCTTCCCTTTCGTAACACATGGAATACCAATTTAAAATTCATCTTAAAGTTATACATTATTTTTAACAGTAGCCTGCCTTTAAGAGACTTCACATTTAAGGACACCATGTGCTGAGTATGTATTATGTTGCAACTCTGCCGCCCAGTTAGTTTACTGTCAGTTTGCAACTTGCTTACATTGAAATCAGTTGGTTTTCTGTGATGTCTGCTTCATACTTTATGATGCTTTTTTTTGTTTTAAATATTATAACCGAGGAGTTAGTCAATCCCTAATGGGTAAATGATCATTAGACTATGATCATTAAAATGATATGGTGACCTGCAGTGGAAAAAATGATGCTGATGATTCCCTCATGTTTTGATAGTCAGCAAGTGAGGTAATCTACAGATGAAACATCCTGTCAATCACGTAGAAAACATCAATGTCATTAAAACAATTGAACCAAAAAATTCTAAATATCTGTCCTCAGAAAATATAGAAACATAGAATATAGGAGCCGGAGTAGGCCATTCAGCCTTTCGAGCCTGCTCAACCATTCAATATAATCATGGAGACTATTTGTCATTAAGGTGGCACAGTGGTTAGCACTGCTGCCTCACAGCGCCAGGGGCCCGGGTTCAATCCCACCATCAGGCAACTGTCTGTGTGGAGTCTGAACATTCTCCCCGTGTCTGCATGGGTTTCCTCCGGGTGCTCCGGTTTCCTCCCACAGTCCAAAGATGTGCAGGTTAGGTAGATTGGCCATGCTAAATTGCCCGTACTGTTCAGGGATGTGAAGGTTAGGTGGGTTATAGGAGGATGGGTCTGGGTGGGATGCTCTGAGGTTCAGTGTGGACTTGTTGGGCCGAAGGGCCTGTTTCCACACTGTAGGGATTCTATGATTCTAAGCATAATTGATGTGGGAAATTCTGCAAATTCAGAAAAATACATATTCACAGACATAGAAAAAAACAAAATTTCACTGAAGAAGCAACTGAAAGAGATCTGGTCTTCAAACAAAATTAACAGAGAAAGAAGTTGAAGAGACTGGGCAGCTATTAAAACAGGTTATGAAAAATAAAATATATTGGACTAACAGAAGGTGAAAATATTAATGGAATTAGAAGAATCCAGGCTGCAAAACCATCATTAAAAAAAGCCAAAAATCTTTAAGGATTAGAACAGTAAATAACAAGGAGATTTGAACCATTTAAAACAGCCAAGTACAAGATCAGTCAGTTGCTCATCTAGTTTGATATTTGGCTGCAACACAACTGGATAGCAACTGCAGTCCATGAAAGAAACGCTTGACAACATGAACAGGAATGAAAATTTCAGAAATTGTTGGAGAAACTCAGCAGGTTTGGTAACATCTGTGGGAAGATATCAGAGTTAAAGTTTTGAGTACAGTTACTCTTAATCAGAATTGTTAGTAGTTAAAAAATGGTGGTATTTATGCTGAAGCCAAAACTGCGAGGGTAGGGGAGAGGTATATGGGAGGACGGGTAGGGGACCATGGGGAGAAGTGAGCAGATAGCTAGAGATGGACTCCAGAGAGAAAGAGAGAGAGAGAGAGTTAGAGGTATGAAAGGGGTTGGTAAACACGGAGATTATGGATAGCAGGCCAGGACAGAAGCAAAGCTGAATAAGTGATAATAAAAGCTAAGTGTAAGAGAAAATGGATGAGCTGTACTTAATGTAGCCCACATAATGTGATAATGGGCCTGCTTAGTACGTAAGAACGGGAAACTGTGCTAGTGAAACCAGTGTCATAACAGGATCGGATGTGGGTAGGTAAAAAGCATAGAAGGATGGAATCAGGCTCTAAGGTTATTGAATTCGATGCTAAGTCCTACAGGCTGCAAGGTTCCCAAGCAGAAAATGAGATAACACACAGTGTGGAGCTGGAGGAGCACAGCAGGCCAGGCAGCATCAGAGGAGCAGGAAAGCTGACGTTTCGGGCCGGGACCCTTCTTTTTCTTGCTCTTCTGATGCTGCCTGGCCTGCCGTGTTCCTTCAGCTCAACACTGTGTTATCTCAGACTCAAGCATCAGCAGTTTTTACCATTTCTGAGAAAATGAGATGTTGTTCTTCCAGCTTGTGTTGAGGCTCACTGCAATATTGCAGCAGGCCTGCAACAGAAATGTTGGCCAGAGAACATGGTGGTATATTGAATTGGAAAGCAACTGGAAGTTCAGGTTCATGTCTGCAGACCAAATGTAGGTGCTCTGCAAACCACTCACCCAGACTGCCTTTTGACTCCCCAGTGTAGATGACACCACATTGCCAATAGGAAATACAGAAATCTAGATTGAATGAAGTATAGGTAAATTGCTGCTTCACCTGTGAGATACATGTAATGAAGAGTCACCAGACTTGAAACTTTAAGTCTGCTTTCTTCCCCCAGATGCTACTAGACCTGCTGAGTTTCTCCAGCAATTTCTGCTTTTGTTTCAAATCTCCAGCATTTACAGTTCTTTGTTTTGTTTTTATGACATACAATATTACTGATTGGGCCAATCAATGGCACCTCCAGACAAAGTTGCCATCACAAGATCAGGATATATTAGCAAATTACTGAGATATTGTAGAGATTCATTGATTCGCTTACTATTGTGAACAGCTGAACTTACTTTTGAAAAAGAGGAGGGAGTTAAGGCCTTGCCTTTCAGAGAGCTCATCTTAAAGATTCATGTGCTGAGTGTATATAATGATGAGACTCTGCCTGCCGCTTAGTCTCCCATGGGTTTGCAAGCTGCTTACACTAAATCAGTTGGTTTATTATAAAGTTTGCTTCACAACGGATAAAGTGTGTTTTATTGTTTTAAACAAACTAACCTGATGAATTAATCAATGCCTGGTGAGCGATTGATTTTTAGCTATCATCATTAACATGATGGTATTGGTTGGTTTTTAAGGTAACATGGATGAGGTGAATAATTGGCAGGTATATCAGCTTGCAGGCGGATGTGTGGGATGGAAAGAGTAGTTGTGTAAGGAGTGTTATCAGGTCAGGAGCTAGTCAGGTCTGGTTGATTGGTCATTTAGTCAGTTTGGGAGTTAGGAGAGTGATCAGAGGATGAATAGCGGTATGTGAGTGATAGCCAGGTGGTGTGGGGGTAGTTGAGCAGAGGGTTGAGGGATGTAGTCAAGGGTGAGGAGAATAGTCTAGGCTGATTGAGTGCAGTCAGAGAGAGTAAAGGGACAGTCAGGAGATTAAGGGGTTGGGGTGTTCAGATGTATAGTTAATCCCTGAGACAGATGGAGTTTTACTTTGTTTAAAGTTTCCAAGGTAACCGGCAAGGTAAGTAAGTCAGAACTGGGATTTGGCAGGGGCACGAATCAACAACTGGAAGCCCAAACTTCCTGGGTCATTCACACCTGATCAGTGCTTTGGAACTTCAGAGAGATCGTGGTACATAATGTGTGCCGTACATCTGGTCTCCGGTAATCTAGGGGCCAAATGATCCAGGCCAATAACTTTAATCTGTGGAAAGATGATTAACTTTCTGCATCAGGAAATCAAAATGAAGAGTGTTAGCAACAGGAATGGAAGACAATCCTGGCCAATCCAGACATACTTGGTGGGTGAGTTCAAACCTGAGTTTTAAAAGGTAGTTGCTTACAGAGTGAGGGATGGAAGGAGCCCAGAGTCACTAGCATTAAGGCATTGCATGCTGACTAACTAGTTTGTTAGCTTTAACCTGCATTGATAAGCAGTGTTCTGTGTCCTTACTGCAATATGGCAACCATTTCAAATGGTTTGAACACATCACCTCCAATGAATAACGTTCAAACAAAGACTCAGTCTGGCTGCTTTCTAATCTCTGCTCAGACCACATTGTTCACTGGTTCATACACTCTAAGTAAACAAGCTTGCTTCCAGCAGGGTTTGACACCTGTCTCTGTGGGCAGATAGAGTGTCACATCTCTTTGTATTCAAACAAGATGCTTTGTGATAGTGAGCCCTGCTGCATAATATTTTCACTGACACATCTCCAAGAGACACGTTATAAAATACCAACAGTGAAGACTGCATTGAATGCACATATTTCAAATCCAATGTCATTCATATTGAACACAACATGCAGCTGAATTGATGCAATTGGCCCAATGAGTCCAACTTAATATTACCATTGCTTTGAATTACAAAATATTTCTATTGATTGAGCACATTTAATATAAGACAATGTTCACAGGAACAACACAGAACAAAACAATGTACTGGGCCTTGTCAGGAATGATTAGGGCAGATGATCAAAACCTTAGTCATAAAGGCAGATTTCAGTGAGTGTCTTAAAGGAAGATGGAAAGATGGAGAGATGGAGAGATGTAGGAATCTTGTGGACCAGGCTTCTGAGTGTGTGTGGCTACCAATGGTGGAATGATTAAAATTGGGAATGCTGAAAAGGACAGAATTTGAAAAGTGCAGCTCAGAGGACGATTGCGCTGAAGGAGGTTACAGAGGTAGAGAGGGTTGAAGCCATGGGAGGTTGTTTTTTTAGAACAAAGGACAAAGAAAATTACAGCACAGGAACAGGCCCTTTGGCCCTCCAAGCCTGCGCCGATCCAGATCCTCTATCTAAACCTGTCACCTATTTTCCAAGGATCTGTATCCCTCTGCTCCCTGCCCATTCATGTATCTGTCTAGATACATCTTAAATGACGCTATCGTGCCTGCCTCGACCACCTTCGCTGGCAACGCGTTCCAGGAACCCACCACCCTCTGCGTAAAGAACTTTCCACGCATATCTCCCTTAAACTTTTCCCCTTTCATCTTGAAATCGTGACCCCTAGTAATGGAGTCCCCCATTCTGGGAAAAAGCTTCTTGCTATCCACCCTGTCTATAACTCTCATGGTTTTGTAGACCTCAATCAGGTCCCCCCTCAACCTCCGTCTTTCTTACGTAAATAATCCTAATCCACTCAACCTCTCTTCATAGCTAGCGCCCTCCATACCAGGCAACATCCTGGTGAACCTCCTCTGCACCCTCTCCAAAGCATCCACATCCTTTTGGTATGTGGCGACCAGAACTGTACGCAGTATTCCAAATGTGGTCGAAACCAAAGTCCTATACAACTGTAACATGACCTGCCAACTCTTGTACTCAATGCTCCATTCGATGAATGAAAGCATGCCGTATGCCTTCTTGACTATTCCATCGACCTTCATTGCCACCTTCAGGGTACAATGGACCTGAACACCCAGATCTCTCTGTGCATCAATTTTCCCCAGGGCTTTCCATTTACCACATAGTTCGCTCTTGAATTGGATCTTCCAAAATGCATCACCTCGCATTTGCCTGGATTGAACTCCATCTGCCATTTCTCCGCCCAACTCTCCAATCTATTCTGCTGCATTCTCCGACAGTCCCCTTCACTATCTGCTACTCCACCAATCTTAGTGTCATCTGCAAACTTGCTAATCAGACCATCTATACCTTCCTCCAGATCATTTATGTATATCACAAACAACAGTGGTCCCACCACGGACCCCTGTGGAACACCACTGGTCACTGTTCTCCATTTTGAGAAACTCCCTTCCACTACAACTCTCTGTCTCCTGTTGCCCAGTCAGTTCTCTATCCATCTAGCTAGTACATCCTGAACCCCATGCGACTTCACTTTCTCCGTCAGCCTACCATGGGGAGTCTTATCAAACGCCTTACTGAAGTCCACGTATATGACATCTACAGCCCTTACCTCATTTATCAACTTTGTCACTTCCTCAAAGAATTCTATCAAGTTGGTAAGACATGACCTTCCCCGCACAAAACCATGTTGCCTATCACTAATAAGCCCATTTTCTTCCAAATGTAAATAGATCCTATCCCTCAGTATCTTCTCCAGCAGCTTCCCCACCACTGACATCAGGCTCACCGGTCTATAATTACCTGATTATCCTTGCTACCCTTCTTAAACAAGGGGACAACATTAGCAATTCTCCAGTCCTCCGGGACCTCACCCATGCTCAAGGATGCTGCAAAGATATCTGTTAAGGCCTCAGCTATTTCTTCTCTCACTTCCCTCAGTAACCTGGGATAGATTCCATCCGGACCTGGGGACTTGTCCACCCTAATGCCTTTTAGAATACCCAACACTTCCCCCTTCCTTATGCCGACTTGACCTAGATAATCAAACATCTATCCCTAACCTCAACATCTGTCATGTATCGAAAATCTATCCCTAACCTCAACATCTGTCATGTATCAAACATCTATCCCTAACCTCAACATCCTTCATGTATTATCCATGCTTGCGAAAGTGGGCACCACAGTCTGGGCCAGCATTTATTGTCCAACCCCAATTGTCCTTGAGAAAATGATAGTGAGCTGTCTTCTCAAACTATTGTAGTCTTTCTGCTGTGGATAATCCTACAATGGCTTACATAGTACATAGAACATAGAACAGTACAGCACATTACAGGCCCTTTGGCCCAAGTCGTTGTGCCGACCTATTATCCTACTAAGATCAATCTACCCTGCATATCCTACATTTTACTATCCTCCATGTGCCTATCCAAGAGTCACTTAAAGTATCTGACTCCACTACCACTGCCGGCAGCGCATTCCACACGCCCACCACTCTCTGTGTGAAGAAGCTACCTCTGACATCTCCCCTATACCTTCCTCCAATCACCTTAAAATTATGCCCCCTCATAATAGTCATTTCCGCCCTGGGAAAAAGTCTCTATCTACTCTATCCATGCCTCTCATCATTCTGTACACCTCTATCAAGTCACCTCTCATCCTTCTTCGCTCCAATGAAAAAAGCCCTAGCTCCCTCAACCTTTCCTTATAAGACCTACCCTCCAGTCCAGGCAGCATCCTGGCAAATCTCCTCTGCATCCTCTCCAAAGCTTCCACATCTTTCCTATAATGAGGTGACCAGAAATGAACACAATATTCCAAGTGTGGTCTAACCAGAGTTTTATACAGCTGCAGCATAACCTCACGGCTCTTAAACTCCATTCCCCTGCCAATGAAAGCCAACACACCATACGCCTTCTTTACAACCCTATCAACTTGTGTAATAACTTTGAGGGATCTCGGGACATGGATCCCAAGATCCCTCTGTTCCTCCACACTGCCGAGAATCCTGCCATTAACTGTATTCTGCATTCAAATTTGACCTCCAAAATGAATCACTTCACACTTTTCTGGGTTGAATTCCATCTGCCACTTCTTTGCCCAGCTCTGCATTCTGTCAATGTCCCGTTGCAACCTGCAACAGCCCTCCACACTGTCCACAACTCCACCAACCTCCATGTCATCGGCAAACTTACTAACACACCCTTCCACTTTCTCATCCAAGTCATTTATAAAGATCACAAAGAGCAGAGGTCCCAGAACAGATCCCTACGGAACACCACTGGTCACTGAGCTCCAAGCTGAATACTTCCCATCTACTACTACACTCTGTCTTCTATTGGACAGCCAGTTTTGTATCCAGACAGCCAAATTTCCCTGAACCCCATGCCTCCTTACTTTCTGAATGAGCCTACCATGTGGAACCTTATCAAATGCCTTGCTAAAGTCCATATACACCACATCCACTGCTCTACCTTGATCAACTTGTTTTGTCACATCCTCAAAGAATTCAATAAGGCTTGTGAGGCATGACCTGCCTTGGAGGAGGAGTTGCAGCTAGTATTGCTCCCATGTATCTGCTGCCTTTGTCCTTCTAAACAGAAGTAATCATGGGTTTGAAAGGCATTGCCTAAGGACCCTTGGTGAGTTTCTGCATCTCGTAGATAGTATATACTGCTTCTAATGAGCATTGTTGGTGAAGGGAGTTGATGTTTGTGAATATGGTGCCAATCAAGTGGACAGTGTTGTCCTGGATGGTGTTAAGCTTCTTGTGCGTTGTTGGAGCTACACTCATCCAGGCAAGTGAGAAGTGATTTGAAAACAAAGATGGCAATTTTTCAAAACAAATAACCATGGGTGCTGGAGATCTAAAACAACTCTGTTTTGTTTTGTAGCAGTCTTCATGGGCAAGACACAGTGGCATACCAGAACTTTAAGAAAGTCAGGAGGCAAAGGTGAGTATAGCGGCGATCACTAAGGAGAAGGTGCTTAGGAAACTGAAAGGTCTGAAGGTGGAGAAATCACCCAGCCAGATGCATATACACCCTAGGGAACTGAAGGAGATAAGTGAAGAAATTGTGGATCCATTGGTGGTGATCTTTCAGGAATCACTGGAGTCAGGGAGGATCCCAGGGGCTGGTAAATAGCTAATATAAAACCCTTGTTTAAGAAGGGAAGGAGGCAGAAGATGGGAGATTATAGGCCAGTTAGCCTGGCCTCAGTAGTTGGTAAGATTTTAGTGCCTATTACGAAGAATGAGAATGCGGATTACCTGGAAATACATGGTAAATAAGGGCTGAGTCATCATGGCTTTGTCAAGGGGAGGTCATGCCTAACAAATCTGTTAGACAATTTTGAGGGGTCAACGAGCAGGTTAGACAAAGGAGAGCCAGTGGACGTGACCTATTTGGATTTCCAGAAAGACTTTGACAAGGTGCCGCGCAAGAAGCTGTTAAGTAAGCTAAGAGGCCGTAGTGTTATGGGCAAGGTACTGGCATGGATAGAGGATTGACTGACTGGCAGAAGGCAGAGAGTGGGAATAAAGGAGTCTTTTTCAGGAAGGTAGCTGGTAACTAATGGAGTTCCTCAGCAGCTCATGTAGGGACCACAACTATTCACATTATACATCAACGATCTGGATGAAATAACCGAGGGCATTGTTGCTAAGTTTGCAGATGATACAAAGACAGATGGAGGAGCAGGTAGTGTTTCCTCTGGGTGGTCCGGTTTCCTCCCTTAGCATTTCTGGCAGCATCTGTTTTCTCTCCACTGATGCTGCCAGAGCTGCTGAGTTTCTCTAGTAATTTTTGTTTTTGTTTTTGCTGTTTATATAAGACATATCTTTACTAGGAGCCAATGTAAGTCACTCAGCATGGGACAGTAGGCGAAAGCGTGCATGTAGAGGTACATGTTCAGATATGAGCAGTTGAGTTTTGTATGATGTCCAGGTACCAAAGGGTAGCATGTGGGAGAGCAGTTAGGTGTATGTTGGAATCTTCAGGTGTGGAGATATCACAGGCATGAAAACAGCCTTTAGGAACAGATGACCCAAGAGGCAGAAGATATTGGGCGATGTTGCAGAATGGAAATGGGGAGGCTTAATGATGGCACGAGTATGAGATTGAAACTAATCTGGAGGTCAAAATTTACATCCAAGGTTATGAATTGACTGACGTAATCTCACATTGCTTCTAGGGAGAGGGATGGAGGCAGTAGCTTGTGAATAGAACTTAGAGTGGAGACCAAAAACAAAATACACTGTTCCCAATATTCAACAGGAGGAAAATCCTGCTTGTCTACAGTTGGATGTTGGATAAAGTGACCATTCGAGAGATGTTGAAAGAGGTGGAGGAGAGTTGGGCATGTTCAACAAACATGTGAAAATCAATATTGCAGCTTCAGATGATGTTGTCAAAGTGCTGCATGAAAATGAAAAAACGGGAGAGGCTAAAGGTAAATCCTTAGGGGACACCAAAGATGTCAGTACAGGAAGAGTAAGAAAAAGTCATTGCAAGTTAATGTCTGACTATGATTAGACATATAAAATGGAAAATGGATGAGAACAGTCTGAGCCAGTGGACAGCATTGAAGAGATGTTGGAGGAGGACAATGTGATCAATTGTATCGAAGGCTACAGAGATTGACATGGACAAATCTTCAATACTTGGGATGTAATTTGTTGCTTTTTGAAGAGCCAGATTTAAAGGAGAAAAGGACAGTGTTGATAGATTTCAAGTCAGAGAGAGATTAAAACTATGATACATATATATTTTGTTTTTTGAAGATAGTTTATCGTCTTTATTAATCATAGTCCTCTCATCCTACACCCAATGTAATTCTATATTTATGTACTCAGACAACTAACAGTGACCACTCATTTCTCTTAATTTTAAATAAAGACATTAAGAAAGCCACAAAGAGCGACAGCTAGAATACTGTGTCCAGTTCTGGAATCTATGTTATACGAGGAGCGTGATAGCACTAAGGAGGGTGCAGAGGGGATTTATTAGGATGTTGCTTGGGCTGAAGAGTTTCATTTATAAAGAAAGATCAGGCAGACTGGTGTTTTCCTTAGAGCAGAGATTGAGAGAGGACATGATTAAGATATATAAAATTATGAAGGGCATAGATAGGGTAGATAAGAAGAAACATTTCCCTTGATGGTAGAATCAATGACCAGAGGCCAAAGATTTAGGTATGGGGATAATTTAGAGAATTTTTTTTTCATCCAGAGAGTGGTGGCAATCTGGAACTCCCTGCCTGTAAGGGTGGTAGAGGCAGAAACCCTCATAACATTTAAGTGGGCACTTACAATGCCAAGGCATAGAAGGCTATGGTCCAAGTGTTAGAACATGAAATAAAAATCGTTTTTGACCAGCGCAGACATAATGGACCAAAGGGTCTTTTCTTTGTGCTTAGACCTCTATGACAACATGATTTAAAAAGCTTTAACAAATTCCCTCTTTTCCTCACATTCAAACTTTGGATAACAAGTTTCTCAAAACTAATCAAAGAAATAAAACTGTTTGTTAAATCTTCCCTGTCACGCTTATAATTAACTAATCATTAACGGTGTCATATTCCCCATTCTTTAAAAAAAATTCTGTGTAGAAATAATTGCAAAGCAATTGTTATATTCTTATAACAAAATAGTCCATGTTATCATCTTAATATATCTTGATCTCATCAGAATATAAAATGCCCCTCTTCAAGGACATCTAATAGTTTCATTGGGCAAGTATTTCTCTTTGTAAAACAAATTAACAATGAATGACTTGCATCCAATCATGTTATTTAAGGATCTCTTTTCTTTGCAATATTTCCTTCACATTAGCAATGTCAATTCTCAAGCTTTTCTCTGTAACATTCTGTTAAATGAATGTTGTCTCGAAGAGTACAATTATCTACATGTATATTTGAGAAAGAAATTATTCACAGATTAACCCTTCAAAACCATAATGATGTGTTTAATTGAACAGTGTTATGCTTGAAGAGAGACAACTGTTTCCAACATTATCTGATTTCAGGGTTTGGGTGGCATAGGAGGGGAAGTTGACTTATCTGTAATTTAATGGGGACAAGATCAAGACAAGAGCAGCAGAATCTCATGGACAATATTCGAAGGTCACTGGATGATTGTGGCAACACAATAAGATGGAGATGAATGTCAGTGGTGTCTGGTCAAATGTATGTGTGAGATGATTTGACAGAGAGGGATGTTCTAAGTTGCAAGCTGGTTGCAGGGCTTGGATTCTGGTGATATTGCTGCTTATTGTCACATGCATTTCATCTCACCTTCACATTGCATTTTTACCACAGTAAAACCTTAGAGAGGTTCTGTTCTTCAAAATGTCAAGGACAAAGGCTGCCTCAAAATGAGCAGATGTGGATGGATGTGGCAAAGGTGCTGCTATAGCACCAGAAGAACTGTAATGACCTACGTACTGAAATGCAGATTCCACCTCCCCCCCGCCACCCCACTCTCTCTCTGCCTTTCCCAGACCCCTCCCACACAATACTCTTTAAACTGACAAAACTTTTAGGTGTGTACATCCCTCTCTGTCAAGTCTCATGTCCACACTGACAGTCGCCCAAGGGTAGAATCAAATCCGGGTTCCTGGCGCTGTGAGGCAGCAGCGCTAATCACTGAGCCACCGTGCCACCCATTTCTCATCACCTGAATGTGTGATGGTCTTCATTTCCTCATCAAGACATCATTTTTAAGATAGAAATATTCATGAATACACTCAGATTCTTCTGTGTACCCTTTTTGATACAATTGCTTCAGTTTTTCAATCCACTTTGTCCTCCACCTGTCTTGTTTGTCTCTCAACCATTCAATCAAACACAGTCTCTGATAATTCTACTTCAACCTCCTTGTCTTTATTTTTTGATTTCTCCTCCTGTTTCAATGGTGGCTTTGTGACCTTGTACACAGTCAGGATAAATCCCAGGATATACTTCCTGTAATACCACAGTGGCCTGATTTTCCACTGGCTTTTCAACCACAGTAGGCAGCACTCCTACCTGTGATCCGGCTATATTGTTACCAAGGACAAGTTGTATTCGCGGAGCTGAAAGTTTCTCCACTAATCCCACCACCACTTCTCCACTTTTCACTGGACACTGGACACACACACTGGGTGGCACAGTGGCTCAGTGGTTAGCACTGCTGCCTCACAGCACCAGGGTTCAATTCCACCCTCGGGCGACTGTCTGTGTGGAGTTTGCACATTCTCCCTGTGTTTGCATAGGTTTCCTCCGGGTACTCCGGCTTCCTCCCACAGTCCAAAGATGTGCAGGTTAGGTGAATTGGCCATGCTAAATTGCCCGTAGTGTTCAGGTGAGTTATGGGGGATGGTCTTGTTGGGCCGAAGGGGCTGTTTACATACTGTAGGGATTCTATGAGTCTATGACTCCAACCTCAATTTATGTAATGGAGCAATTCTCGTCTCACCATGAAATCCACATATTAACAATTTTTCTGGCAATAATCCTTCTGAATTACATATCTCCTCATCTCTAAACATCAAAGATTGACATGATCCCTGTAATTTCTTTACCTGCTCCTCCTGGCATATGCAAGTAAATCTTACCCTCACAAGTAAATGGTTTAAGAAGATCTGGCACTTTCTTCTCACCAAGCTCCGACCAGGTAGTACATTCTGGTGCAGCTTTTAGCCTTCACTGTGCTTTCCTATACCACTTTAACAAAATTCACTGGCTTATCCTGTTTTCCTACATCCATCTTCCTAGGACTTTTCCTAAACCACCAACACTGTGACTTCATGTGGTCTACTTTGTTGCAGTGAAAACACCTAAGTTTTTTTTAAGAGATAACAAGGTGTAGAGCTGGATGAACACAGCAGGCCAAGCAGCATCAGAGGAGCAGGAAGGCTTCAGAAATTTTTTTTACTTTTTTTTAAAAATCTTTTTTTTAGTTTTTTTACTTTTCTTTCCCCTTCATGGGTTTCCTTTTTACCCTGTTGGAAACTATATTCAATGAGATCTGCTTTTCCCTGAGCACCTGAGGATTTCTCTTTTCCCCAATTTCTATCCCTCACACTTTGTTTGATCCTTTCAAAGTCAATGTACTTTTGACCAGGGTCCCTTCTTAGATTCCTGAAATGTTGTCTGTAGGCTTCGGGCACTAGCCCATATGCACTTAAGATGGCTTTCTTCACCTCCTCATTCTCCCCAGATACCTCCTTTGATAGTGGTGCAAATACCTCACTAGCTCTACCTACCAATTTTGTTCAGATCAACAAAACTAAAACCAAAACATGGTCAGTCATTTCATTTGTTTAGTCACTCTCTCAAATGAAATGAAAAAATGCTTCTACATCCTTGTCGTCAAATTTAGGCAATGCTTGGACATATTTAAACATAACCCCACCAGGCATTTGGCTACGATGGGGTTGCTCACCCTCATTATCCTCCTCACTAAACCCTACCTTCTACCTTCACCTCCATTCTTTTAAGTTGACTTTCCTGTCTAATTGATAACTTCTGAAGTTCAAATTCTCTCTCTGCTTTTCCTCTCTCTCTTTCTCATTTTCTTCTGTGAGGGTCATCCTTTCCTTTTCTTTTTGTTCTGCCAGGGCTATTCTTTCCTTTCCTCTTTCCACTGCTTTTAATCATAATTCAAGTTGTTTCAGTTTCTTTTCATGTTCAAGCTGCTTCATCTGCAATTGAATTCTAGCCATGTCCAAAGATTCCGATGGCATTTCCAGCACATTTAAATGCTGAGCTATTGCTGTAATTACCTCCCCTTTTCTCACAGACAAAGGCAACCCCAACTCCCGCTTGTCTACCAATTCCAACAGCTTTGGGAGTTCTATAAAACGTGAGCAAGGCAAAGTCACATCTTCGACCTCCCAACCCCCAGAAAAATCTGAAAAATTTGTTACTACATTAAGCATACCCTGTTTAAACCAACCAAATTCAATACCCAAAACAAAAGACACTAACACCTACCACTCACCACCTTTGAGTGAAACAACCCTAAACCTGAATTGGAATTATCGAACTTTATCCCAACAAGAGTCCCCAGTTTGTTATGGACCAGACCAGAACCCCTCGCAATAATTTAAGAGCATAGCCTAGACTCTAACTTTTTCTTATTTCAAAGGTAGATGTGAAGTGTTTGTAGATGAGATGCAACTGGTCAAACCATTTGATGTTAAACAAAACACAATTTATTTAAATACTATAGTTAAAACACAAACAAAAGAAAGAAGAATTTAGAATTACTTAACTATTGGAAAACTTAACTGAACAATAGATACAGTACAATTACTAATTAACTAATCCAATATAGTAACATCCCATAAACTGAACCATTGGCAAAAAGGTAAATTCAGACATACATTCTTACATACAGTTTCCCAATCCAGGAGGGAATGACATCGAGAGATTTCAGAGGAATCATTTGCTGAAGCTTCTGGGACCCAAACAGTTCCTCACTGCTACAGATAAATAAAAACTAGAAAGCCTGAGCTGGGAGAACTGGCCACTCCCCTTCCATTGTTACAACTGCTTTAAAAAAACCTAAAGGCCTCAACTTGTTGACTTAGGCCAGGTCCTATAGCCACTTCAGCATATCTGCCTTTACAACCCCTCTTCAAAAAAACCCAAGACAAAATAATCTTTTTGAAGTGATAGCATCATCACAAACTGAACGAATCACATAAGTATTGTGACTCTAGGAGAACATCAGATGCCAGGAATGTTGCATAACTTACTTCTTGACTCCTGAAAGCCTCCACCATCTACAAGTCACAAGTCAGGAGGGTGATTGAATACTCCCACTTGCCTGGATGGGTGCAGCTCCAACAATACTCAAGGCAGCCAACAAAATCAAAGATAAAGCAGTCCATTTGATTGGCACTAAATCTGTAAACATCCATTCCATCCTCCACTGATGCATAGTAACAGCAGTGTGTATTATCTACAAGATGCACTACAGAAATTGCCAAGTATCTTTGAACAGCACCTTTCAACCCACAACCACTACCACCTAGAAGAACAAGGATAGCAGATACATTGGAACAGCACCAAATTCCTCTCCTAGCTAATCACTATTCCTTCAGCATCGCTGAGTCAAATTCAGGAATCCTCTCTCTAACAGAAATGGGCATTATGGGAAATTTGTCATGGCCAATTCACCTAACCTGCACATCTTTGGTTGTGGGAGAAAAATGGAGCACCTGGCAGAAACCCATGCAGACACAGGGAGAATGTGCAAACTTCACACAGACAGTTGCCCGAGGCTGGAATTGAACCCGGGTCCCTAGCATTCTGAGGCAGCAGCATCCCGACATTAATTGGACTGCAGTGGTTCAAAAAAAACAAACTCACCCAAGATGGCCAAAGCAGACATAGGCTGGAGGTGACTCGGGCCAGGGCTGTGAGGCGAGGCAGAGTGGCTCCCTCTGATGGTCAGGAGGAGGAACGAGCATCCACTGTCTGAATGAATGAAACTAGTTTTTTTTTAAGAGAAATATGCCACTGGGTCACTTTCTCACACACAAACACTCTCACACTCTCACACTCTCTCTGCCTGTCTGTCTGCCCCTCTATCTCTCTCTCACACACACACACACTTTACCACCTTATGTACTTGCATTGCCACTTTCTGGAAACTGTGGATCTCCACACCTGGATCCCTCTGTATCGAGGGATAGGAGGAACTGCAGGTGCAGGAAAATCTGAGATAACAAGGTGTAGAGCTGGATGAACACAGCAGGCCAAGCAGCATTAGAGGAGCAGGAAGGCTGACATTTCGGGCCTCGACCCTTCTTCAGAAATGGGGGAGGGGAAGGGGGTTCTGAAATAAATAGGGAGAGAGGGGGAGGCGGATAGAAGATGGAGAGAGGGGAAAATAGATGGAGAGGAGACAGACAGGTCAAAGAGGCAGGGATGGAGCAGTAAAGGTGAGTGTAGGTGGGGAGTTAGGGAGGAGATAGGTCAATCCAGGGAGGACGGACAGGTCAAGGGGGCAGGATGAGGTTAGTAGGTAGGAGATGGGGGCGGGGCTTAAGGTGGGAGGAGGGGATAGATAGGAGGAACCACAGGTTAGGGAGGCGGGGACAAGCTGGGCTGGTTATGGGATGCAGTGGGGGAGGGGAGATTTTGAAGCTTGTGAAGTCCCCATTGATACCATTGGGCTGCAGGGTTCCCAAGCGGAATATGAGTTGCGGTTCCTGCAACCTTCGGGTGGCATCGTTGTGGCACCGCAGGAGGCCCAGGATGGACATGTCATCTGAGGAATGGGAGGGGGAGTTGAAATGGTTCGCGACTGGGAGGTGCAGTTGTTCAGTGCGAACCGAGCGTAGGTGTTCTGCAAAGCGGTCCCCAAGCCTCCACTTGGTTTCCCCGATGTAGAGGAGGCCACAACGGGAACAGCGGATGCAGTATACCACATTAGCAGATGTGCAGGTGAACATCTGCTTGATGTGGAAAGTCTTCTTGGGGCCTGGGAGGGGGGTGAGGGGGGAGGTGTAGGGGCAGGTGTAGCACTTCCTGCGGTTGCAGGGAAAAGTGCCGGGTGTGGTGGGGCTGGAGGGGAGTGTGGAGCGGACAAGGGAGTCATGGAGAGAGTGGTCCCTCCGGAAAGCAGATAAGGGTGGGGAGGGAAAAATGTCTTTGGCGGTGGGGTCGGATTGCAAATGGCGGAAGTGTCGGAGGATGATGCGTTGGATCCGGAGGTTGGTGGGGTGGTAAGTGAGGACGAGGGGGATTCTGTTTTGGTTGTTATTGCGGGGAGGGGGTGTGCGGGATGAGTTGCGGGAAATGCGGGAGACACGGTCGAGGGCGTTCTCGACCACTGACGGGGGGAAGTTGCAGTCCTTGAAAAATGAGGACATCTGAGATGTACGTGAGTGGAATGCCTCATCCTGAGAGCAGATGCGGCGGAGGCGAATGAATTGGGAATCGGGAATTGGGAATTTTTGCAGGAAGGTGAGTGGGAGGAGGTGTATTCTAGGTAGCTTGAAATGGTTGTCGGTTTCTAGGTGGTTTCTACCCATTTCAAGCCCACCGACTCCCACAGCTACCTAGAAAACACCTCCTCCCACCCACCTTCCTGCAAAAATGCCATCCCCTATGCCCAATTCCTTCGCCTCCGCCGCATCTGCTCCCAGGATGAGGCATTCCACTCCCGTACATCTCAGATGTCCTCGTTTTTCAAGGACCGCAACTTGCCCCCTCAGTGGTCGAGAACGCCCTCGACCGTGTCTCCCGCATTTCCCGCAACTCATCCCTCACACCCCCTCCCCGCAATAACAACCAAAACAGAATCCCCCTCGTCCTCACTTACCACCCCACCAACCTCCGGATCCAACGCATCATCCTCCGACACTTCCGCCATCTGCAATTCAACCCCACCGCCAAAGACATTTTTCCCTCCCCACACTTATCTGCTTTCCGGAGGGACCACGCTCTCCATGACTGCCTTGTCCGCTCCACACTCCCCTCCAGCCCCACCACACCTGGCACTTTTCCCTGCAACCGCAGGAAGTGCTACACCTGCCCCTACACCTCCCCCCTCACCCCCATCCCAGGCCCCAAGAAGACTTTTCACATCAAGCAGATGTTCACCCCCACATCTGCTAATGTGGTATACTGCATCTACTGATCCCGTTGTGGCCTCCTCTACATCGGGGAAACCAAGTGGAGGCTTGGGGACCGCTTTGCAGAACACCTACGCTCGGTTCGCAATAAACAACTGCACCTCCCAGTCGCGAACCATTTCAACTCCCCCTCCCATTCCGCAGACGACATGTCCATCCTGGGCCTCCTGCAACGATGCCACCCGAAGGTTGCAGGAACAGCAACTCATATTCCGCTTGGGAACCCTGCAGCCCAATGGTATCAATGTGGACTTCACAAGCTTCAAAATCTCCCCTCCCCCTACCGCATCCCAAAACCAGGCCAGCTCGTCCCTGCCTCCCTAACCTGTCCTTCCTCCCATCTATCCCCTCCTCCCACCTCAAGCCCCACCCCCATCTCCTACCTACTAACCTCATCCTGCCCCCTTGACCTGTCCGTCCTCCCTGGGCTGACCTATCTCCTCCCTAACTCCCCACCTACACTCACCTTTACTGGCTGCATCCCCGCCTCTTTGACCTGTCTGTCTCCTCTCCACCTATCTTCTCCTCTATCCATCTTCTATCCACCTTCCCCTCTCTCTCTATTTATTTCAGAAACCCCTTCCCCTCCCCCATTTCTGAAGAAGGGTCGAGGCCCAAAACGTCAGCCTTCCTGCTCCTCTGATGCTGCTTGGCCTGCTGTGTTCATCCAGCTCTGCACCTTGTTATCTCTCTCTCCCTCTGTATCTAGATGGGTCGATGAATAGGAAGAGTTTAGAGGGATGGTATGGTCAGCATGGATGAGGTGGACCGAAGGGTCTGTTTCTATGCTGTACATGTCTATGTCTATGAACATCACTTTCTCAAGGGCAATAAGGGATGAGGAAACAAATGGTGGCCAGCATTCTCTGAATGACTTTAAAAAGTTCTTCTAGTATCCTAGTGCACAAATCAGCCCATTGGAGGTTTAAACAACTTAAGCAGTTTCAACACTTTGTGTGCATCAAGATTTTCAGTGGATCCTAAAAAACAATGGTCTTGAATATTTTAAAATTTGCTGCATGAATGTGTAAAGAATTGTAAAGAAAGCTGTCAAAATTATCTATCATTAGTTGTTGCTAAGCAATCAAAACACCTGACCTTTAAATTTGAATAAAATATATTTAGAAAATCAAACCTAGCTGTTTCATTGTCTGTTGACATAAGTCTGAAGGTCACCATTATGGGATTAGTTCTACATGACTGATATCACAACCTTTCATTATCACTGTGACTGTCAGTTTACAGCTTTATTGACAGCTCTAAACGCTCTTTGAAGTGTGACTATTAATTGCAATGCATGTTTGTATAAGGGATAAAAGGAAGTTAAGTGTATTAGATTTATTTATATATTTATAAGTCATTTTAAATACTAAATTCTTAAATAAAAATTTCAGAACTTTATTTAATCTTAACTCAGCCTGGGTCCGGGAGCATGTCCACAGTAGCTACTAGGTGAGTTGGCATTGTAGATGTATAAGGACAGAGATTGCTGTGTAGGAAGGCATGAGTTGACATGATTTGGTACAAAGAGAATAGAGAGCGAAGGTTGGCGTGGAGGCTATGAGGTTTCTACAAGTGTGGACAGAGGTACGTAGGCCTTTGTGAAGTGAATGAGAGACCACGGGAGATGGATAGGCACATGAGTTGACATGCATGGACATGGATGGGACATGTGAGCACAAAAGGTGGGGAGTGAGGGTTGTTTATAAAATTTTTGAAACATTGATAAAGTGTTGGAACATTGAAGCAGATCTTCTGTCCATCTGTACCAACAGTGATTCCAAGATTGCCTGTCATGATTCCCATGAAACCCAGATGATTCTCCAGAATTCAAAATTCTAGGGGTCTTCCTCCTGGGTTGGGTTTGCAGAGCTGGGAAATATCCCAACTCTACACTAATCCCTGACCTACATTCTTGAGGCAACACTCGTGTTCTCTGCCAAAAGACCACGATGGACCAGCAGAGTCACCTGCGGACACACAAATCATGATACCCGGCAGATATTTTGAGGGATTGACATTGTCAATTAAGATATGAAAGATGATGACTTCTCTCTACCTCCTTCCTGACCCTCCATACCCTAATACCAGCCAGCCTTCTATGAAATTCTGCTAAAATACACTGCCTGGCCCCATACACAAATATTGGCTACTTGCCCTAAGAAAAGCCAAACCCTAGAAGAAGTAGTCAATTTGAAATCAGTACTTTAATGACAAAACAGGGAGAAAAGTGGAGAAAAATAATATTAACTGTTAAAATGGAAAGGCAAGCTTAGCAAAACAAATTATAGTACAACTCACAGCATCTCAGATACAGGTCAGATTCTCCCACTGACCCACCCTCAAAACTGAGCATTTACTTATTATCACCTTCAAATGGCCTGAAATTTTTTCAGCACTGTTCGCATAACGCTCCAAAACACTGCACCCAATAAACAAGTGTCAGAGGCGAGGGGTGACCTTATAGAGGTTTACAAAATCATGAGGGGCCTAGATAGGGTGAATAGCCAAGGTCTTTATCCCAGGCTAATGGAGTTCAAAACTGGAAGGCATAGGTATAAGGTGAGGAGGGAAATATTTAAGACTCCCAAGGGACAACTTTTTCATGCAGAGGGTGGTGCGTGTAAGGAATGAGCTATCATAGGAAGTGGTGGAGGCTGGTATAATTACAACATTTAAAAGGAATCTGGATGGGTACATGAATAGGTAGGGTTTAGAGGGATATGGAGTAAATGCGGGTAACTGGGACTAGATCAGTTTAGGATATGTGGTCGGTACGAGCGGTCTGGATCGAAGGGCCTGTTTCTGTGCTGCATAACTCCATGACTCTATGAATGTCACTACTTTTGATTTTTAAATATTTTATTCTGTTGATAATTGTGTAGTTCAACTCCTGCAATTGAAGAAAGGAAAAGCATATATTGCTTTTTCACCGAGAACCTAAATGGAGCAAGGAGTTTCATGAATAAGTGAGTTTACTGCTCTCAGTTGGAAGTCCTGTCTGTGGCTTAACTGGCACCTGGAGGTTCACTTAAAGATACGTTCCCTTTGGTCCAGTCAGAAAACAGCATCTGTAATACCAATTACACAGCAGGATGTGGAGCAAAGTGTATTTATTCAGCAGAAGATAAAGAATAAAGTCTTGCGAGCTTTAAGTGGGTATTGTGTTTTGTCTGTTTGCCATTCATTCTCAAACATCAGTATGCCTTGTACAAAATGCACTGGTCAGGTTTCTCCTCTATGAGCGCTGTGCTACAGGATCTATCAATCATTGGAATTGCTTTAAATACCAGACTGACATAGTTATGGTGTTGATGTCACCTCATTCTTATAACAAAATGTCAGAGCATTTGAAAACTTTCTTTATCCTTTTTAAAATTACTGTCAGTTTTAGACTAAATGCAAAATGAAACTTAACTATCTCCATGGGATTATAACTTAGTCGGCTTTTCTTACTCTCATTTTAAAACATTGAATAAATAAACCTGAAATCCAATTAAACTGCAGCCCTGGGGTTGTAATACATTCGTTTCCAGGTGGAATTTTGCTCACAGTAGTATATGGAAATAATATGAATATTTTGAGTTGGCAACAGTTCAGTGTCAGTATTTTGGCAACAAGGTTAAAAAGGCTCAGATGCCTTGGAGAATTGATAGTTTGACTAAAGTATTCCAATAGCTAGCATTCCCCAACCTGCTATGTGGTTATGTGCCTGCCAATACCACAACAGCATAAGATGTCTATTATCATTTCCTTTAGTTCCTGTTCATGTAAGAAAGATAGGTGGACAAACAGAGGGATCCAAATTCAAATAAGAGATCAAGGGGGTCTCACGCTCAAAAAGATGTGCTCTCTTGCTTTCTGCCTCCTAGCTTTGGCTGCAACTAAGTGTACCAACTGAAATTCTGCATCTGTAGATATTGTTATCTGGCTACAGATGAGCCTGAGTAACAAAGGCCCATATACCGTACCATGGTCCCAGTGCTCTCTCAGACTGCTGATACATGGAGCAAATCAATGTCAACAAAAAAAAGGATATACTCACAGCATCTGATCCTCAAGAACCTTTAGTTTGTGGAATGTATTCAGCGTGAGAAATTTCTACTCAACAGATGCTGTCAGAGGTCAAAGCTGTTTTTTCTACATCAAATCAGAGGCAGCAGTCCACCATTCCAAGTCTGAAGCTGTTATTGCTCTGTTGTGTTTACCTCAGGGCTCTGATCATCATGCAGTTTATTTTCCCACTAGAGAATGTTACAAATATTTATGGATACTTCAATGTTTGCTTTGGCATGTACTGACAGGACATGCCACGTAAGGGAATAGCATTCCCATATTATCCAAAAAGCTTCATGCTGTGTGCTGCAAAAAGTAATCCCACAGAGTAACAGACATGGTAGCCTTTTGAGATCAGTAACCAATTTCAAGTTCAGTGGAACCATCATTTAAAACCATTTTTTGCTTATGTTCTGTATAGAAATTGGAGTTTTCCAAAGGGTGATCAATAAATTAATGCCAGATATCATAACCCAAGCACCCAAATGTCATGTGAAGTATGATGTTCTGATGTAAAATGATAACTTTAGCTCTTCCCAAGTCTGTTCTTTTATATTTCATTAGTTTGCAGCTACAATACATGGAGAATTTCTTAGAGAAGAGCAAGCAGACCTGCATCATACTGCATTCCAGCATTGCTCACTGAAGAGAGGAAACTTTGCTCCGTATTATGAGGAAAACCCACAGAAACTAAGAGTGCAATTTCTCTTTCCACAGTGCTGCCTCCAGGATACGAGGAGAACACCAGTGCTGGGTTGTGCTGCGCTGCCAGTTTCTTTCAACAGGACACAAGCAAAGCTCCATTATAGAAAGGGTATAGCCAAAGTTATATCTTGGGTGCAATGGAAGGCTTCTCAATCAGTGTTCCCTGATGTCAAAAGGCTGTACCACTGTTATAAGTCACATTTTCTTTATTTGGAGCAGGGACATCCAGATAGTGAATTTGTACATCGCATAGCACCAAAGGCGAGGTCTGTTGCAAGTTGAGGCCCAACTGGGGAATAATTAGGGGTGGGGAAGTAGGATGGGGGAGCACTCAACACGTTGATTGTGAGGGGTTTTTATTCACCTTTAGCTTCACCTGAGTATGTGGAAGCACCAGGCTGGATTTTTGAAATAGCACTTGACAATTGGTGTTACATGCTCAGTAAGGACAGAGGTTGGGGATGATTGTTGGATCTCACTTTGGTCTCCAAGATGATTAGGTAATGGAGCCGAGGAA